>NC_072497.1:9031802-9345413 GCF_027574615.1 Eptesicus fuscus | reverse complement strand
TAATGAGGTCTGGATTCGGTTCAGTGATCCGGACGCCCTCACAGAGCAGGCGGATCTGTTCCCTGATAGTCCTGGCCTGGCCGCGGGGGAATGTGAAACAGGGTAGCTTCCCACAGTCCCGGAGCCCACGTGAGAACTGCCCGCCCTGTGCCCGACCTGGTGTGGCTCCGTGGATAGAGGGTCGGCCTGCGGACCAAAGGGTCCCGGGTTCGATTCCAGCCAAGGGCCCTATCTCAGTTGCAGGCTCCTCCCCAGCCCGGGCCCTGGTCAGGGTGCGTGCAGGAGGCCACCAATCCAGGTGTCTCTCTCTCTCTCTCTCCTCTCTCTCTCTCTCTCTCTCTCCCTCCCTCTCCCTTCCTCTCTGAAATCAGTAAGGATATATTTTAAATGAAGAGGGGATGGTATGCTATCAGACAGGGGTCTCCTCCTTCGAAGCCGAGCTGGGAACACAGAGAGCAGGGCCGGCTCTCGGGCAGAGAGAATTGTGAAAGCTGCCTCGGTGGTTGTTGGTGCAGCCGCCTGAGCTGAGAATAGAAGTGAGGCTCCAGATGGGAATGGGGATGTGGGGGGCGGGGGAGGGAGACACAAGAGAATGAACCCCAGGCCCAGCTCACTCAGGGGCCTCCGGGGGGCAGGAGGCTCTAGGGAAGGTGGCTGAGGGTTGTGGGCAGCAGCCAGGGCCAGGGCACACGCACCTTAGCACCTGCTGCCGAGGACAAGGCTGTGGAGTACGTGTGGACGGACCACATGCCCTCACACGGCCAGAGGACAGGAAGGAAGCAAGAAGCCCGGACCGACGAGGCACGGTGTGCTCCAGGCACCTGGGATGTCGCGGTCCCTCGGCTTCCTGCTCCGTGACGGGCTCGTTTGATAAACTCATCAAGACGCACTCGGGGGGCTGGCTTTATTTCCTGAAGCCCTTGCGGCCGCACACATAGGGTGCTTCTTCTCGCATCCATTTGACACGGCAGTATTCATAGCTGTTCATTGTTTAATTTGCTCGTTCTTCCCGGGGGGCGGGGGGAGGGAGGAGGGCGAGTGCATTTTAACTGGCCCCGCAGACAAGCCGTGAGGAACGCGTGCCGAGGGGAAGCCCCTCCGAGGCTGTGGGACAGGAGGATGGCGAATGGCTATTGGGGAGGGAGGCCTTCCCTGGACCCTTCCGATCTCGTGACAAAGGGGATCCCCCGCGTTTCATCCCTGGCCGGCCCGCCCCGCGATGAGAGGGAGGACCCCCCCTTTGAGGGAACAAACGCCATTTGGAGCGGAGCCCGCCCGCGCCCACTGTAAGCTCCACAAAGGGCCAGTGTGTGCCCCCCCCCGCCCCCCCGAACGGCTCCACGGGGCGCCATGGGCTTGGGGTCCGTCCATCAGACACATTCCACTGGCATAGTTCAGCGGCCACAGCACGTCAGGTCGGTGGAGAAACCATGGCCGGGTCCCAAGAGAATCCACGCTCCACACAAGGCATGGCAAGAGTCCCTCTCTTCCCCCGACGATGAAACCATGAGCGCTTCTCCGACCCAACACACACAAGGAACGATTAACTGCTGTTCAAGGACAAAGGTCCTTTCTGTTTGGGTGCCGCAGACGGCGAAGAGGTCGGCCTGTCTCGTCCGCCCGCCACAAAAAAGCCAGTCTGGTGCCATTTTCCATTCCGTGGGGGCTCACCAAATCTCCTAGTGCCTGGCTTCTGATATCAGAGAGGAAGGGAGAGGGAGAGAGAATCATCAACCAGCTGATTCCTGCATACCCTCTACTGGGGATCAAGCCTGCAACCGGGGGCTCGAGCCCTGACCGGGAATCAAACCGTGACCTCCTGGTTCCTAGGTGGACGCTCAACCCCTGAGCCACACCAGGCCAGGCGTGCCCGGCTTCTTTTAGTATGCAAGGTACAGAAACCCCGCGCGCCTCCCAATTGCCCTGGTGCAATTATTGTATTGATTTGATGTGGCATTCGCTCGCTCCACGTGGAAGGTGGTTGATGGCTTTTAATTTGCAATTAAATCAAATGATGCCGCTTTGCTACGATGGCTGGCACTTGTGTGTATTCTGCAGCGCGCAACGGAGACAACTTTTATTCAGGATCGTAAAACATGCAGGGTGGGGGAGCTTGAAGTTCCAAGCAACTCCGTGTCTTGCCCAACTCTTCAGCCTAGTTTTAAAAAGAATCAAACTGCACAGTCATCTGCTGTAAAAAGCGGTCCAAGTAACGATGGGTGCTTTGCAGCGATGGTCTACTCAAGTCAATGAGCAAGCCACATTAGAAGGATGTTATGGAATGAACGTGTGCGCTCCACACACCCCCACCCCCGGCCCCATTTCTATGTTGAAGCTCTAACCCCCGACGGGATGGCATTTGGGAGGTAATCAGGATTAGATCAGGTCCTGAGGGCGGGTCCTCATGAGGGGACTAGGGTCCATACAAGGAGAGAGAAAGAGATCTACACACACACACACACACATACACACACACACACAAAAGGCCATGGGAGCACATAGTGAGAAGGTGGCCACCTACAAACCAGGAGGAGAGCCCTCCCCGAGAACTGATCTGCTAGCACCTTGATCTTGGACTTCCCAGCCTCCAAGACTGTTGTTGGAACACTGGAGGGAATAGGCCCTTGTGATCCACCTTCCACAAAGTCAACTTTTCGTGAAGAAAACTAACAACATGCTGCCAGTCCGTTATTGAATTTTCCCAAGGCAAACAGGATGTAGGGAGGAGGGGAAAGGACAAAGAACGGTGTATGTGACAGCAACACATTTTCCAGGAAGATCCGCCCGCCACCACTAGACACAGGGAGGTGGAGACAACTAGAAAAGGTCTCGGCCCATTTTTTTATTTTTATTTTTTTAAATATATTTTATTGATTTTTTTACAGAGAGGAAGGGAGAGGGATACAGAGTTAGAAACATCGATCCGCTGCCTCCTGCACACCCCCTACTGGGGATGTGCCCGCAACCAAGGTGCATGCTCTTGACCAGAATCGAACCTGGGACCCTTCAGTCCGCAGGCCGACGCTTTATCCACTGAGCCAAACCGGTTAGGGCAGTGGTCGGCAAACTCATGAGTCAACAGAGCCAAATATCAACAGTACAAAGATTGAAATTTCTTTTGAGAGCCACATTTTTTAAACTTAAACTTCTAATGCCACTTCTTCAAAACAGACTCGCCCAGGCCGTGGTATTTTTGTGGAAGAGCCACACTCAAGGGGCCAAAGAGTGGAGCCACAGTTTGCCCACCACGTGGTTAGGACCTCGGCCCATTTTTTTAAATAACCCAGTAGGAGACAATAGAACCCGGGCCACATGCGGGGAAAACTGTTAACCCCATAGTGCTCAGCCAATGAGGAACCGGGGGAGGGACTCTGGCACACCAGGGATAAATAGCCTGTGATGGCTGCTCTGGGCGTGCCCGTTCCACCAGACACCCGATCTTGCAAGACCGCATTCAAGGTCTTGTTTTCGCCATACTTCCTGTCTGCAAGTCCGTTGTTTGAATTCGGGCAGGTGAGCTTTTCTCACGAGCACCCAGCGCATTTGTTGTGTGTGTTTTTTTTTAATTGTTGTTCTGTGGTTTGTTTTTTTAAAATGTATTTGTATTGATTTCAGAGAGGAAGGGAGAGGGAAAGAGAGATAGAGCCATCAATGATGAGAGAGAATCACGGATCGGCTGCCTCCTGCACGCCCCACACGGGGGATCGAGCCTGCAACCCGGGCATGTGCCCTTGACCGGGAATCGAACCGTGACCTCCCGGTTCATAGGTCGACGCTCAACCACTGAGCCACGCCGGTCGGGCCACCGAGGGCATTTGTGACAGCAGCCCACACTCTCTACGACAGATCATAACCAGAAGAGCAGCCAGAATGACTGGGAAGTTTGTCACCTCTTTCTTTCAAGATGACCAAGACGCACTATTTCTACAAGGCTCCGGACACGTTGGGAACAGTGGGTGCTGTCTTGTCCCCTGCAAATGCCAAAGCACATAGAGGTGGGGGTTCTGCCAGCATCCTCCAGAAAGCGCCCGGGTCAGAGGCCTGCAGGTGCCGTTTCTAGCCGTGGTGGGCGGGAGGGAAGACTTGCCTGGTTCTCATGGGGAAAAGAAGCCTTGAGTACTGTCCGTCACCTGGAAGCTCCTCCCTCTACTGCTCCATCATCCAATGGCACGGCGTCTACCACACACCCCAGCTGGGGCCGTAGTTGGCAAACCGCGGCTCGCGAGCCACATGCGGCTCTCTGGCCCCTTGAGTGTGGCTCTTCCACAAAATACCACGGCCTGGGCGAGTCTATGTTGAAGAAGTGGCGTTAGAAGAAGTTTACGTTTAAAAACTTGGGCTCTCAAAAGAAATTTCATGCGTTGTGCTGTTGCTATTTGGCTCTGTGGGCTCATGAGTGTGCCGACCACTGAGCTAGGATATGGAAAAATAAGAGTGGCCCTAGCCGGTGTGGCTGAGAGGATAAAGCGTCAGCCTGCAGACTGAAAGGTCCCAGGGTTGATTCTGGTCCAGGGCATGTACCTGGGTTGCAGGCTCCTCCCCAGACTGGGCCCTGGTCAGCATGCGTACCTAAGGCAACCAATCGAGATGGGTTTCTCTCACGTTGATGTTTCTCTCTTTCTCTTCCTCTCTCTTCCACTCTCTCTAAAAAAATCAGCGGAAAAATATCCTCGGGTGAGGATTAAAAAAAGAGAGAGAGAGAGAAACAAGTGTGCAGAGAGCGTTGTTACAAGAATGAGGAGGGCTGTGGGAGCCAATGACTCCGAACCTATAAAAATAAACCCGGCTTCCCTCGAAACGAGGCCTCGGGAGGCCTCCCGGAGAACGGTGTGTGTTATTGTTATTTAGGGAGGGTCCCCTGTAAGCCTTTGTTGGCTAACCCTCCCCTCGGCTGGATGGCTTCCTGCAGGAACATAAAGCTACGCGCACTCTCAGATGGGCTGTTCGGGGGCCTTCTCCTCCGCCTCTAAGCACTTGTTCGTGTAAAGCTGAGCGCCCAAGGTACCCAGGTGTTTATCCAGGGCCGCCGATTTCCACGCTTCCACGCCGCGAGCTCCTGGCGGGGGTGGGTAAGAAGGCAATGGGGGGAGAGAGGAGGGGTGGCCCCTGGAGCTCGGAGCTGTTGGGGGGTGGGGGGGGGGGGGCGGAGAGGGAGGAAGACCGTGCCATTAGAAGCAAGCTCGTGAACCGACTACGGGGAGGCAGAGCGGCTGCCAGCATCACTTTGTCTCTGCCTCGTCTGTGGGATGGTCTCCGACCGTGGTCGGCAAGCCGCGGCTCGCGAGCCACACGCGGCTCTTTGGCCCCTTGAGGGCGGCTCTTCCACGAAATACCACGGCCCGGGCGAGTCTATTTTGAAGAAGTGGCGTTAGAAGAAGTTTAAAAAAATGTGGCTCTCCAAAGAAATTTCAGTCGTTGTGCTGTTGATATTTGGCTCTGCTGACTCATGAGTTTGCCGACCACTGGTCTACGAAGACGCCATTTACGAAGTTCTATGGGGAGCTTGTCATCACACAGGAAATGCTCATTTCCCACGGCCCTGCGCCTTCTGTACAGAAATACTAGCCAGATTGGACTGAGCACAGACGCTGTGGCAGCCGAGGCTGCTGGCTCCACACACACACACACACACACACACACACACACACACACACACGAGACTTGGGTTGTTCAGACTTCTCTTTCCTCTCCGGCTGTTGTCCAGAACCAGCACCAGGAGGAAGGCCTGGAGGCCAGGGAGGCCGGGAGCTCCTGCCCCAGCCCCTTAGAGACCAGGTGCGCTGCCCAGGCCTGTGCCCCCTCCAGAGGCTCGGGGGAGACCTGCTCGCTGCCTCTCCCAGCGTCTGGTGGCTCCAGGTGTGCTTGGCTTGTGGCGGCATCCCTCCGAGCTCTGCCTCCATCTTCACGTGGCTTCCCTTCCGGGCTGTGTGTCCTCTGTCTCTTGGAAGGGCACGTGTCCCTGGATGTAGGGCCCTCCTGGATGATCCAGGGTGATCTCATCTTGAGATCCTTCACTCAATGACATCTACCAAGACCTTTTTTTTTTTTTTTTTTCCCCCAAATAAGGTCACAGTCAGAGTCACAGGTCCCGGGCATTAAAACATGGACATATCTTTGGGGCGAGTGACCATTTTTAGCCCAGAATGGAGAGCATCCTTTCTAGCCCAGGGATCAAGAGGCAGCTGCTGGGCTCACATGTGGTGATGTCATCAGTCCTATGATGTCATCGATCCTGTGACGTCACTAGTCCCGTGATGTCATTGGTCCTGCGTTTCAGCACCAACTGCTGAATCACCCACGTCAAATAAGGAAAACTCTGCGGCCCGTTGGAAAAGGGTGGAACTGTGAGCTCCTCTCTCCAACCTCGCCTTCACCAAGCTCCCTCTCTTCAACAGCAGGTACCGATGGATCAAAAAGAAGCCGTGTCCCTTTAAGTTCCCGAGGCCCCCCCAAAAATCTTGAAATCTCTCTTTAATTGTATGGTGGCCATTAAGGGCTTTGTCAGAGAAGGATGACAGGCGTAATCACCCGAGAGCAGGTTTCTGGGTAATTTATACTTCGTCGAGGCAAACCTAATTCCCGAGTGACCTGTGCGGTGCCCACGGAGCCTGTGATAATCATGTATTTACCCTTTTCCCCCGAAATTAGACCGGCGCCGGCCCTGTCATTACCCAGCCACCGCACGGCAATCGCCGGGTCATTAAAGGCTCCGTGGCTCCCCTATTATTAAGCGGCACCGGCATGGTACGCGTTCCACGGAACCTCACCCTGTTATCACAGAATTAAGCTCCCCACCCAGACATGACAGCCGCTCGGGCGGCTTTGGAGTTGGCAGAATCACACAGCACCCCGTGCCTCGGAGGGAACCGGGAAATGGCCAAACCTGGGCACCGACAGCACCCTCCTGGGTACGGGCCTCTCGCAATGATGCGGGGGGGAGCGGGGGGCGGGCGGGGGGGGGACGGATACTCCGACAGAGAGAGCACCTGAATTAATCTGAAAAACAATCGTGCTCATTATGAATCAAAGACTACATGCCCTTATGGGAACCGGGGAGTTACGTTTCTTATCTGGGGACAGAGGGTTACGTGTTTCTAAGTTTCCTTTCTTAGGAAACTCCCCTTGGGTCCCAGGTAAAGCGATGGAGGAGGGGACTCAGTGGTGGACAATGGACACTGTGCCCAGCACCCACTCTCTCTCTCTCCCTCTCCCTTTCTCTCTGAAATCAATAAAAATATATCTAATCTAATAATAGACAAATATGCAAATTGACCGCATCTTCGCTACACCTAAGCCATGCCCACCAGCCAAGCCACGCCCACCAACCAATCAGGACGAGTATGCAAATTACCCCAACAAAGATGGCGGCTAATTTGCATATCAAGACAGTGTCGAAAGAAGCCAAGAGCTGCAAAAGGGAGTAAAGCTTCGAAGAAGCAAGCAAGCCAGGGGGGCGGGGGGGGGGAGGAGAAGGGAGGAGCGAAGTCAGGGCCGTGGGTGAAGGGAAGCGAAGGCGGGCTGGAGGAGAAGGCGGGGCCGGCGGCAAGTGCGGAGCGGAGGCGGGGCCGGGGGCAAAGGGAAACGCGGGCGGGCTGGAGGAGAAGGCGGGGCCGGCGGCAAGGGCGGAGCGGAGGCGGGGTAGAGTGCAGCAGGAAATCCTATTGCAGGATTTTTCCTGCAACGGGAACGCTAGTATATATATATATTTTTAAAAACCTGATTGGAATGACTAGAGGAGCTACCAGAGATGAGGAAGTAGGGTCAACAAGGAATGTTCTGGGCTCGAGGTCACATGACCCACAGCGATGGTAGGTGTCCCTTCCACTGACCTGCATTGGACGCTTTCCACAGAGACGCCTTTCTGACAACCCTCGGGGCTCCCTGTCAGATTCTAGGAGGAAAGGTCTTTGGTCCTGACCTTGCCCTGGGGAACGGATAGACGGGTAAGGCCTGCCTGCTGCTCCTCTCACTGCCCGCCCCCACCCCCACGGGCCCATCAAACAGACGTTTCATCAGGACTGCCTCTGCTAAGGCCAGGGACGCCTGATTCCAGGAGAGGGAAACTGATCCTGTACAAATGACTTCTAAAGAAACCCTGCCTGCCAGGGAGGGAATGGGAGAGGCTCATACATACGGCAACAAGGGCCGTCACGCCAGCCACAGATTCTACGGACGCTCCTGCAGGGACTGGGTGGTCCATATCCTGGTACGGGTGCGCAGCCAGCACGGCTCAGGGGTTAAGCGACGACCTAGGTACCAGGAGGTCACGGTTCGATTCCCAGTCAGGGCACATGCCCGGGTTGCGGGCTCGATCCCCAAGTAGGGGACATGCAGGAGGCAGCTGATCCGTGATTCTCTGTCATCACTGATGTTTCTCTCTCCCTCTCTCTCCCTCTCTCTCTCTATCTCTATCTCTCTCCCTCTCCCCTTCCTCGCTAAAATAAATAAAATATATATCTTTTAAAAGTATATCCTAGTGCTACCAAACAAGGGTGGTGACCGAGCAGTTAACTATTCGTCCTACTTTCCCGCAATAGAGACACTAGACCATCCATGAGAACCGGTGATGTTCACACTGACCCACCCACCCATCCACCCAGATATTCGTTTGTTCAATGTACCTTCTCTGAGCATCCCATCTTCAGAGCGGTACATTCCACGCTGTGAGATATGCAATGAAGTATATGGCATTTATGCAAAATTTCCTCTTAAAAATTTTATTGGGCCCGGCTGGTGTGGCTCAGTGGTTGAGCGTCAACCTAAGAACCAGGAGGTCATGGTTCGAGTCCCAGTCAGGGCACATGCCCAGGTTGCAGACTCGATCCCCAGTGTGGGGTGTGCAGGAGGCAGCCGATCCATGATTCTCTCTCATCGTCGATGTTTCTATGTCTCTCTCCCTCTCCCTTCCTCTCTGAAATCAATAAAAATATATATTTTTTAAATGTATTGGGCCCAACAAGCATGGCTCAGTAGTTGAGCATCAACCCATGAACCAGGAGGTCATGGTTCAGTTCCAGGTCAGGGCACATGCCCGGGTTGCGGGCTCCATCCCCAAGTAGGGGGCGTGCAGGAGGCAGCCGATCCATGATTCTCTCTCATCATTGATGTTTCTCTCTCTCTCTCTCCCTCCCTCTTCCTTCCTCTCTCTCTGAAGTCAATAAATATTAAAAATAAAAATAAAATAAAATCAGACGCCCTGCAATGATTTCTCAGTAGAGAGATATCCGGAGACCAAGCCATTGGCAAACTGCTGACTCGCTCTGTCTGTAGTTCAATTTGTATCCCTTAGAGATCAGGAGGCTGGTTTGCTGGTGTGTTTTTTTTCCTAAGCATCATCATAATCACGGTCCTAAAAATGAACAGCTGGCAGCAAAGCTGTTGAGGAGAATTTAGAAGCGAAACAGAAGCCGCAGCTTGAAAATGCGCACCCCGACGTACAAACAGACTGTGGGTGCCAGGCCAAGCCGTGGGGTGCAGCCGACACTCGCGGGAGCACGAACTGGGCTCCCTGAGAAAATGTGTGTGTCTGGTACTTGATCCTTTTTTTTTTTTTTTTTCACCAAGCATCCCTGTCTCTCCTACCCTTTACCACCTGTCCTAGCCTTGACCCCGTTCATTCTGAACGACACCCCAAAAAAATCCAAAAGGAAGCTTAGCTCTCCTGTAAGCTTCCGAGAACGTGCTTAACCTCTTGTTTTAGCGTGATAAGCGCTAGCAGAGACAAAAAATATCCCGAGGAAAGGGTTCCATTGGAATCATTGGCTTTAGCAACTCACGGTCTTTCTCCCCAGTGCCCGATTCTCTCCCCGAGAGGCCTTTGAAGATTATCCTTCCATTCCTCTCGGAAATAGTATTATTTGGTGACCTTCCGGCTCTTCCGGCCTCTTGTCCCTAAAACTTTCCATCCGTTTTACGTGCCTTGTGGTTCGTGAGGGTTAAAGAGGAGAGATTTAACCAATACGAGCAGCCTGGCCCCACAGGGATTGGAAGGGTTTTCCGCTGATTGCCACCAGAGATAATGCAGACAACCGCTAACCTCTTGCTTCGCCCAAAATCCTCCTGGTCACTTGGAATTACAATAGAAAGAGGGGGCCCGGCCAGCGTGGCTCCGTGGTTGAGCGTCGACCTCTGAACCAGGAGGTCATGGGTGCGATTCCCAGTCAGGGCACATGCCCGGGTTGCAGCTCGATCCCCAGTAGGGGATGTGCAGGAGGCAGCTGTCTGTCTGCCTGTGACCTGCACCCCAACCTCACTCTGCCCGGATAACATCTCCCGTTTGTCTGTGCTGTGACCTGCACCCCAACCTCACTCTGCCCAGATAACATCTCCCATTTCTCTGCCTGTGACCTGCACCCCAACCTCACTCTGCCCGGATAACATCTCCCATTTCTCTGCCTGTGACCTGCACCCCAACTTCACTCTGCCCGGATAACATCTCCCATTTCTCTGCCTGTGACCTGCACCCCAACTTCACTCTGCCCGGATAACATCTCCCATTTCTCTGCCTGTGACCTGCACCCCAACTTCACTCTGCCTGGACAACATCTCCGGTTTGTCTGCCTGTGGTTTTTTTGCTGCCGTGGCTGCCACTGCAGATGCCTCCTGAGCTGGAATAAAAGGGGCAGATGCTGCAGAACCACAAGGAGGCAAGGTCACAGAAGGACAGGTGAGGGCGAGGGCCGGAGGGGAGCCACATCCCGCCCCTCCCAAGGCGAGGGCCCTGTCACCGGCTCCTGCCCATCAACGCCGTGGGTACCGCGGGAGCATCCATCATCCTCCCGACACAGCACTCACACGCTGTCTCCGGGCCATAAATACTGCATAAGCTCTTGGCAAACGGGGTTGTTTTTGCCGCCGCCGCCACCTTCCTTTTCTACATCATTACCTGTTCTGACCATCGGGAGCAAACTGCGTGAGACATCGGAGCGCGGCCCACAGCCGGCCGTGGCCTCTCTCACGCCGTCTGTGTCTCCGAAGGTTTGGCGAGTGACAGCGGAGAGATGGGGACAGACACTGATCATCCCCTGCTCACACACACGCCAGTCCGGCCTGCCTGCCAACCTGTGCCCAGGTGCAACTTAACAGGCTTGAGGGAGAAAGAGAGAGAGAGAGAGAGAGAGAGACAGAGAGACAGAAACATCAATGATGCGAGAGAATCATGGATCGGCTGCCTCCTGCACGCCCCCTACTGGGGATCCAGCCTGCAACCCAGGCATGTGCTACTACGACCTGGAACGGAACTGTGACCTCCTGGTTCATAGGCTGGTCTTTTTTTTTTTGTCTTTTTTAATCCTCGCCTAAGAATACTTTTTCCATTGATTTCTAGAGAGAGTGGAAGGGAAGGAGGAGGGGGAGAGAGAGAGAAGCATTGAGGCGAGAGAGACACATTGATTGGTTGCCTCCCGCACGTACCCCTACAACCCAAGTATGTGCCCTTGACCGGGAATTGAACCTACAGCTCTTTGGTCCACAGGCCAACACTCTAACCACTGAGCCGAGCCGGCCACAAGAACCTGTCGACTAACTGGAAGGAAGGAAGGACTACAAATAAGAATATACACTGAGTGGCCAGATTATGATGATCTCTGAACGCATAATAATCTGGCCACTCAGTGTGTGTGTGTGTGTGTATATATATATTAGAGACCCGGTACATGAATTCGTGCATGGGTGGGGTCCGGCCAGCCTGGCCAGGGGGAGGGGACATGGGCGGTTGGCCGGCCTGCCTGCTGGTCGAACTCCTGGTTGAGGGGACAATTTGCATATTAGCCTTTTATTCTATAGGCTATACACTGAGTGGCCAGGTTCTTATGCGTTCAGAGATCATCATCATCTGGCCACTCCGTGTATAATGCCTTTAGGGTTTTTTGTGTTGTTGTTTTTTGTCCACAAATTTGTGTTTATTTTGTCATGAAATGCATGTGTGATACTGTAAATGCATTTAAAGTGAAAGAGTAGTTACCGTTCGAGGAAGCCATAAAACAGGCCGTTACGTCCCAATCACACTCACACGTTCATAAACATATAGGCAGCCCCAACGACGCTTCCCATTAGCTTCGACTATTAATATGAAATAGAGCCACCATTTACTGACACACAGAAAATGCTTTATTCTTTCAGATGTTACTGTTACAACCCCACTCCCCCGTAAAAAAAAATACCAAAAAAAATACAAAAAAAAATAATAATAATAATACTAGTGCATTTTGAGTCCTAATGGGCTTTCCAAAGGGCCTAAGCCCGTGGTAAGATTCCCAACGGGGGAAATGAGGCTGGGAAATTGCAACTCACCTTTCCTGGCAGAGAACTGACTTCCCGTGCAGTGCCGGGAACGCGCGTTCACGCACGTAAACACTCATCTCCCTCCCTGGGAACGGAGAGCCCCGTGGATGGACCACCGGCCCCTCGGCCCAGTGGCCCACGAGTCAGTCAGTCAGTCAGCACACGGGTGTGGCATTGCTCCGGCGTCTCAGAGCCGCCCGGAGGCCTGCGGGCTCATTCGGGGACCCCGTGATCACCGCTAACCTGTGAAGACCATTCCTGCCGTTTGCAAAGTACAAGCAGTGCAAGCTCACCTCTGAATCTCAGGGGCCTCGATGGAAAAGGACAACATTGAAAGGAAAGAAGAGAAGAGGAGAGGAGAGGAAAGAAAAGAAAAGAAAAAAAGAGAGAAGAAACAAGAAGAAAAGAGAAAAGGAAAGGAAAGGAAAATATTATCTTCCAGCTGAACAGTTTTTGGGGTTTGGGTTTTGTTTCGCTTTTCTTCAAAAACAGTAGTCCCTAGCCGATCTGGCTCAGTGGATAGAGTGTCGGCCTGTGGACCGAAGGGTCCCGGGTTCGATACCGGTCAAGGGCACGTACCTCGGTTGCAGGCTCCTCCCTGGCCTGGGCCCTGGTCAGGGTGTGTGCAGGAGGCAACCCATCGATGTGTTTCTCTCACATCGATATTTCTCTCTGTCTTTCCCTCTCTCTTCCACTCTCTCTAAAAATAAAAAAAAAAAAAAAAAATCAATGGAAAAATAGCCTCGGGTGAGGATTTAAAAAAAAATAAATCTATACTAATAAAAGGGTAATATGCTAATTAGACCGGGAGATCGGCCGGGGAAGGCAGTTGGGGGCCATGAGGCCGACAGGGGAGGGCAGTTGGGGGCAAGCAGGCAGAGTGGTTAGGGGTGATCAGGCAGGCAGGCAGGTGAGCGGTTAGGAGCCAGCGGTCCTGGATTGTGAGAGGGATGTCCCACAGGGATCAGGCCTAAACCGGCAGTTGGACATCCCCCGACTGCCGGTTTAGGGCTGAGGGACACTCCCCTGTGCTGAGGGACACGCCCCCCCCCACCGTGCACGAATTTTGTACACCGGGCCACTAGTAATAATAATAATAAACAAAGACATTTCTCCCAATTATTCCCAGTCTCCACCAATCCCTACTGTCTCTTACCAGGGCTGACTGATGACTGTTGGTGCCCACATACATGTGAGTCTTCCCCCATCCCCCAAGACTGTTAAAAAAAAAAAAGTACAACAAACAAAAAGACACTTGTTGGACAACCGCTGTGCACCGGGCCGTATTTCTCTCCCTGTCACACACACTTGCTATTAGGCTCCGACGAAGCGTGGCAGCGCCCAGCACCCAGCCAGGCAGAGCGCCCGCCCCTCCAATGTCTGTTCCCTTCCCCTTCACCAATGTCCCCGCGTCTTTCCCGAGACCGCGTCTTCGCCCACTTTCCCAGCCCGCCTCTCCGGCAGGGATCAGTCTCCCCCGGCCCCCTCCGCCTCAACTCGAAGCCCAGTGCATCGTGGGAAGCGTCCAAGGTCAACGCAGCACCCTGATGGGCAGAGTACCCACCAGCCTCAGCCCAGTCCTGCCCTGTATGACCCGGACGGGATGAGGGGTGTGCGGGCGGGAGGCAGGACTAAGCAGTCATGTCCGCTGTACTGAATTAGAGTCAAACTTTTATTTTTTAATATATCTGTTAATTAGAGAGAGAGAGAGAGAGAGAGAGAATGAATCATTGATTGGCTGCCTCCTGCACGCCCCCTAATGGGGATCGAACCCACAACCCAGGCATGTGCCCTTGACCAGGAGTCGAACCTGGAACCCTTCAGTCCACAGGACGGTGCTCTATCCACTAGGGCTACAGTCAAACTTTTTTTTTAATATATTTTTATTGATTTTTTACAGAGAGGAAGGGAGAGAGACAGAGAGCCAGAAACATCGATGAGAGAGAAACATCGATCAGCTGCCTCTTGCACACCCCCCACTGGGGATGTGACCGCAACCAAGGCACATGCCCTTGACCGGAATCGAACCGGGACCCTTCAGTCCGCAGGCCGACGCTCTATCCACTGAGCCACACCGGTTTTGGCGACAAAAATATATTTTTTTAAAAAGGAAGAAAACGCACACAGAAGCCTGAGTCGGCACCCTGACACGGAGTCCATCCTTCCTAGCAACGTGAGCGGGAAATGAAACGGCCCTACCCTCTCCCCGCCCGGTATTTCATCGAAATACGCTTCACCTGTCCAACGTTATATTCAATCCCGATCTTCTTCCGGAATCATCTGCATGTCATGCTTCCTCCCACCACTCTATGGCAAATGTCCCCCTTGACAGCCTTTCAGGACAGCGATCTGGATCGCAAACTCTTCTGGCTTTTGCGGAAGTATGAAGAGCGTTGGGTCTCCACCCAGTCAGCGGGGGCCCTTGTATCCCATCCCGTTTCCCCAGACGCCTTTCACCGAAGGTCAGAGCCACAAAAACCAGGCGTGCGGACGGGCCACCGCCATCACCTTCCCTTCACCGGGGAAAATGACAGAAAAATTTATCCATCAAACTAATTATCTCCCTGTCTCCCAATGCGAGAGACACGCTCACACCATTCTTTTGGACACGATACCATTTATTTCACCAAAGGGGTTTTTTGTGTGTGTGTGTGTGTGTGTGTGTGTGTGTGTGTGTGTGTGTGTTCAGAAAAGATGGCATTTAATATAGGGGAATCCAAGCCCAGGTTAGTTCATTAACTGATGTGCCAGAGCATGAGATGAAGAATCGACGGGCTGCGAAACCACGGAGGGCTCCGGAGGAAGGTCACACCGGCGGAGACCGGGTCAGGCGGGCCAGAATTTTCTCTGCCGGTGAAACAAACGATGATTTTGTTGTTGTTGTTTGTGTGTGTGTGTTTCAGAAGCACGAGAGAGTCGGACGTCGGTTAGCTGGCATGGTCAGGAAATGAGCTGTTCTCCAGAGAGAGCTGTAAGTCCTTTAAGGAGCAACACGTTTTCTTTATCAGAACCATTTCCCTATGCACGCGTGGCTTGCCCGTTCGGAGTTACCGCTGTGAACACCAAGAATCATTGACCGACGGCCGAAGGGCTTGGGTCGTGCCGGGGTTTTCTGCCCCTTCATTCAATTACCCCCCAATTCATCCCCCCCGCGTCCCCCCCCCCCCCCCCCCCCGGCGTGGCTCCGAGGTTGAGCGGCAACCTGTGAACCAGGAGGTCACAGTCCGAATCCCGGTTAGGGACCTGCCCGGGTTGTGGGCTCGATCCCCAGTAGGGGGCGTGCAGGAGGCGGCCGACCCATGATTCTCTCTCCTCACGGATGTTTCTCTCTCTCTCTCTCTCACTCTTCCTTCCTCTCTGACATCAATAAAAATATATAAAAACTTCTTTTTTAAACCTCGCCTGACGATATTTTTCCATTGATTTTTAGAGAGCGTGAAAGGAAGAGAGACAGAGAGAAACATCGATGTGAGAGAGACACATCAGTCGGTTGCCTTCAAGTCTGCAACTGAGGCACATGCCCTTGACTGGAATCGAACCTGGGACCCTTCAGTCCACGGGCCGATGCTCTTTCTGGGTAGAGCTAAAAAAAATTTTCTAAAATTACCCCAAATTGTGCCTGAGGGTGACCCCTGACCTGCGTGCTCCATGACTCCCAGGTGGGCTCTGGAAGACGAGTCCCAGACAGGTAACGCGATGCAAGCTTGCCTCCCACGGCGCCATTGCTAATGATGGAGCGTGTACCTTCCCCACGTCTCTCACCCTCGGTGAGAATTGCCTAGGACAGTGGTCGGCAAACCGCGGCTCGCGAGCCTCATGCGGCTCTTTGGCCCCTTGAGTGTGGCTCTTCCACAAAATACCACGGCCTGGGCGAGTCTATTTTGAAGAAGTGGCGTCAGAAGAAGTTTAAGTTTTAAAAATGTGGCTCTCCAAAGAAATTTCAATCGTTGCACTGTTGATATTTGGCTCTGTGGACTAATGAGTTTGCCGACCACTAACCTAGGCCATTCACCGGGTGGAATTCATCCAACCGCAGGGCGCCAGCCATGTTCTGCTCTTGCAGGAAGAGCCCCAGGCCAAGGTCACCTCATTCTCAGTCAAGGTCACTTCCGGATGGAATGGGGACATCCTGTGTGAACTGATGCAATCTTGGGATGCTGATAAAACCTTATCTATTGGAGATACAGGTGCATTCATGCGTGAATTACCTGATGTTTGGAATAGGCTTTCTAGCACTCCAGCCAAAAAAGTGTGTGTATGTGGGGGGGGGGGGGGGGGAGAATAAACAAAAATACCAGAATATTAATAAGTGCTGAAGGAGACCGAGGGGTTTTCTATACTATTCTCTTTACCTTTTGTTTTTCATTTGTTTAAATACACTGAGTGGCCACATTATTATGATCTCTGAATGCATAATAATCTGGCCACGCAATATATATATATATATATAGGTATATATATATGTATATATTATATATATATATTAGATATATATATACAGTATATATATACATATATAAATATATATATTAGAGGCCCGGTGCATGAATTCGTGCATAGGTGGGGTCCGGCCAGCCTGGCCAGGGGGAGGGGACATGGGCGGTTGGCCGGCCTGCCTGCTGGTTGAACTCCTGGTCCAGGGGACAATTTGCATATTAGCCTTTTATTATATAGAATATACACTGAGTGGCCAGATTATTATGCATTCAGAGATCATCATAATCTGGCCACTCAGTGTATATTTTTACTGATTTCAGAGAGGAAGGGAGAGGGAGGGAGAGAGAGAGAGAGAAACATCAGTGATGAGAGAGAAGCATCGATCGGCTGCCTCCTGCAGGCCCCACACTGGAGATCGAACCCACAACCCAGGCATGTGCCCTGCCCTGACCAGGAATCGAACGGTGACCTCCTGGTTCATAGGTCAACGCTCAACCACTGAACCCGCCGGCCGGGCAGGCCTGTTTGCCTTCTGTAAGTTTGAAAGTTTTCCAAAGGAGGTTGATGCCAGTACATGTTCAGAACGTCACGAAAGCACCAGGTCGCCGGGGAGGGAAGTCTAACGAAAACTCAATGGACCCAGCCGCCTCCTGCACTTACTGGGCACCGACTGTGCGCCCAGCCAGGCAGCGCGGCGAGGCCGAGCCTTCCTAAGGTGGCCTTGGACCCCTGGATACATGTAAGCCCCTCTAATCCATTTCACAAAAAGCAGGGCGATAATGAGTCTCCTTCGGAGCTGATTCAATTCAATGTGCCGTCCTGACCTTTCATCCCATCCCCAGCATTTTTAATTAATAGACAGAAACCTATTAAGGCGGCTGCACCCGCGATCAGCCAACGTTAATGGAGATTTACACAATGGAACAGCTCACCCAACGCCATCTGCTTTGGCCTCCGTTCCTTTGGTCTTTCAAATTCGTGAAGGACTGCGACGGCTATTTTTGGAACCCCCCATTACGGCCGAATGAAAAGTTCCCGTTCTTTCATACCGTGAGTCTCACCCCAAAAAAAAAAAAAAAAGAAAGAAAGAAAGAAAAAGAAAGGCAAGTCCCTGAGAATCAGGAGATAGGATCGCAACGCATGACTCGAGACAGTCCCTTACCGGCTGAGTCTTGGGCTCCGCATGGCAGGGAATACGGCTAATTGTAACGGTCACACATGTTATAGGGGGGACACAAAATGATGCCTACTCCCACAGGACGGGGGTTATGCAAAAATACACGAGATGGCCCTAACCGGTCTGGCTCAGTGGATAGAGCGTCGGCCTGGGGACTGAAAGGTCCCAGGTTCGATTCCGGTCAAGGGCATGTACCTTGGTTGCGGGCACATCCCCAATGGGGGGTGTGCAGGAGGCAGCTGATCGATGTTTCTCTCTCATCGATGTTTCTGGCTCTCTGTCCCTCTCCCTTCCTCTCTGTAAAAAAGCAATAAAATATTTTTAAAAATAAACGAGATGTGTAGGAAGCCATGTGGTTTTTTGCGTTATTCTAGCTGCTCACGGGACTCCCTGACGGACATCGCTCCGTGGACGATGCCCAGTTCCATTCCCTTTGTCCTCACGCCTTCACCGCGGCCATGAGGCTCTACCCAGACCCACAGGACGGGACCCCCACGACGCTGCTCGCAGCCCGAGGGGCTCGGCCTCCCCTAGAAGCACCACAGAAAGAAGCGGGTCCCCGGGAAGAGGATCCTGTTTTCTAGGAAAAGGGTGGCGTTAGGGCTGGGAATGGGATCGCGTCCAAGGAGAGATTTCTTCCCGTAGGGACGTTGGAAAGAAACCAACAGGAGGAACCGAAGGAGGCGCTTGGCGCAGCCACGGTGGAGAACAGTATGGCGTTTCCTCAAAAAATTAAACATGGGACTCCCAAGGGACCCAGCGATCCCACTCCTAGGAATATATCCCAAGAAACCAGAAACACCAATCGGAAAGGATACAGGCACCCAGTCAGAGAAAGGTAAAGTCCACATGAGCTCACTCATTCGTGGGATATAACGAACCACATAAACTGATGAACGCAAACAGAGCCAGCGTCACAGAGGCATGGAGCAGACTGTCCAACCTCTGAGGGAAGGCGGGGGGAGGGGAGGGTAAGAGATCAACCAGAGGACTTGGATGCCTGCATATGAGCATCAACCCATGGACACAGACAGTAGCGGGGTGAGGGCATGTGCTGGAGGGTGGGGGTGGCCGGGGAGAGGTCGATGGGGTGGGGGAGGAGGAGACTCATGCAATACTTTAAACAATAAAGAATTTTTTATTGTTATTTTTTTTTTAATTTCTTTATTGATTAAGGTGTCACATATTTGTCCTCATCCCCCCATTCCCATCCCACACTCCTCCCCACGGATGCCCCAACCCCCTGTTGAACTTAACCATTGGATAGGCTCATATGCATGCACACAAGTCCTTTGGTTGATCTCTCCCCCCTCCCCCCAACCTCCCCTATCCTCCCTCTGAGGCCCGATAGTCCGATCGATGCCTCCTTGTTTCTGGGTCTGTTCTTGTTCATCCGTCTATGTTGTTCATCATTTCCCCTAGATGAGCGAGATCATGTGTCACTAGAGATATACTTATAAGAACTGAATGTGAGACGAGCAATAATAGTTATGCTGACAGGCAAATGAATCAGTCTGTAGTGAGTTTCTTTCTGGACCAACAGTTCTTTTGAGACCCAATTTCAATGTCCACCAGTTCCTTATGTGTACATGTCAGCACTGACCCCTCAGCTCTGGATGGTGGACAAATGGTGGTAACGGAGGTCCGACTCCCTCTACAATAAAGAATTTTTAAAAAGAAGAAGAAGTAGGCACTGCCATCATGCATATTATTTTGTGGATAAGAGCAACCTGGGCTAAACGTATTAAAAATTCGCAAGAGCCTTTGATGCAACGACCGTATCATCCCAATGAAACCGACCATCGAATATTCAATGGCTCTACAGCAGCGGTTCTCGGCCTGTAGAGGGGCGCCTAAGGCCATCGGAAAACACAGATATTTACATGACGATTCCTAACAGGAGCAAAATCACAGTGATGAAGTAGCAACGAAAATAACTTTATGGTTGGGGGTCACCACCACATGAGGAGCTGTGTGAAAGGGTCGCGGCATTAGGGAGGTTGAGAACCACTGCACCCTTCAACAGAGGGGAATTTCCAGGCATCAGCATCATCGCCATTTCCCCCCAACCCCCGAAGGGACACTTCAGACCCCCCACCTCTCGCAGTCTGTAGAGGAGGAAGCCATGGTACTCACCCCCGCCCCGGAATCGTGTAACTCGTAGCTCGAAAACGGCCTGGCCTCCTCTTCTTTGGTTCATGTTCGTGTCGAAGCAGATTTTTCCGGACACTCTTGAACTCGAGTGTGAATCACGGAGCCTGAGACGCTGCCCGGTGATGAGAGGGAGAGTCACGCGCCGATGGGAAAGCTCCGGGGATGCGTCCCGCCCCATCGGCAATAGCCCGTGTCCACGTTTAAAGAAAACGAGCGCTGGGCCGGCCTCCGGGAGAGCTGAAATAAACAGGAAACCATTTTTTAATGCGGGAGGAGGTATCTCTTGCAAAGCGCCTCCCAAACCACTGCAATGTAAGGTGTTCACTTTATATAGATAGATAGATTGATTGATTGATCGATTGACTTCAAAAAAGAAGGGAGAGGGAGAGAGAGACAGAAACATCAATGATGAGAGAGAATCATGGATCGGCTGCCTCCTGCACACCCCACACTGGGGATCGAGCCTGCAACCCAGGCATGTGCCCTGACCGGGAATCGAACCCTGACCTCCTGGTTCATAGGTCAATGCTCAACCACTGAGCCACACCAGCCAGACTGATGTCCTTTTCATTTCAATCCTACAAATAATCTCAGACGAGGCGTACGTTAATTCCCGTTCCTCCTTCCTTCTTCCCAGCATTTCTACCTCTTCAGCTCCTCCTTATTATTATTTTTTTAATCCTCACTTGAGGATATTTTTCCATTGATTTTTAGAGTGGAAGGGAGGGAGAGAGAGCAGAGGGAGAGAAACATCGATGTGAGAGAGACACATCAATTGGTTGCCTCCCACACACGCCCCAACCAGGGCCGGGGAGTGAGCCTGCAACCATGGCATGTGCCCTTGACCAGAATCGAACCCGGGCCCCTTCAGTCCGAGGACCAAGGCTCTATCCACTGAGGCCTTGTTTTCTTTTATTTTTTAAAAATATATTTTTATTGATTTCAGAGAGGAAGGGAGAAGGAGGGAGAGAGAGAAACATCCATGATGAGAGAGAATCATGGATCAGCTGCCTCCTGCACGCCCCACACTGGGAATCGAGCCTGCAACCCGGGCATGTACCCTTGACCAGAATCGAACTGGGACCCTTCAGGCTGCAGGCCGACGCTCTACCCACTGAGCCACACCGGCCAGGGCAGCGCCTGCTATTTTCAACCACCTCCCAGATCCCAGGCCCTTCGCCAGAGCGGCTGCCGGTCCCGTTTGGGAGTATGGAGACCGGGAGGGGCATGAGCAGGGCTGGTTCAAGGGCAAAGGGACAGCGGGTACTTCCTGCTGCCCCCCCCCTTCCTCGCCAGCCTGGGGAGGGCAGCGCGGGCCCCGGGGGAGGAGAGGGCAGGGAGGCTGGCCGCAGCTCCGCAGCCGCCGCCAGAGCCAAGTCTGACAAGGCTTAACTGTCCCCGCGCGCACTGATGGGGAGCAGCAGGTGTGCCCACGGCTGAATGGGCAGCTCGGCTGCCTCCAAGGGCGCAGGGTGGGGCCGACTGGACGGGGAACAGCAGGAAGGCGAGGACCGAGGCACAGCCAGGCCCCCGGCAGAGCAGCTGGGCGCAGCAGCCTGGGGCTGCAGGTACCGACGCCTAAGGGGATAGAAAGACTTGACCCTCAGCCAATCGGAGGCCAAAGGCAATGCTACTCCGAGGCGGTCCTTACACGACCAGCCTCAGCATCAGCACAGTCTCAGGCCCCGCCCACACCTGCATCAGAACCCGCATTTTTAAAAACATATTCTTATTGCTTTCAGAGAGGAAGGAGAGGGAGAGAGAGAGAGAAACATCAATGATGAGGGAGAATCATGGATCAGCCGCCTCCTGCACGCCCCCTCCTGGGGATCCAACCCTCAATCTGGGCATGTGCCCTGACCAGGAATCCAACCATGACCTCCTGGTGCATAGGTCGATGCCCAACCACTGAGCCACACCAGCTGGGCCAGAACCTGCATTTTAACAAGACTTCCAGATGACCCTGTGCGCATTCAAGTTTAAGAAGCAGGGGCCGAAGAGTCGTGTCCAGACCAGCAGCAGCAGCTGAGAATCTACACTAATAAAAGAGAAATATGCAAATTGACTGTACTTCCGCAATGCCCACCAGCCAATCAGGAGTGAGTATGCAAATTAACTCAACAAAGCTGGAGGGTTAATTTGCATATGCAGGCACGGAGTGGCCAGGCAGGGCAGGATGCCTGCTATGAGGGGGAAGGGGGGCAGGGGGATGGAGGGAGATACAGGAGCGGCGCTCCAGCCAGAGCAGAGAAGACTGAAGCTTCTCGCTAGAGTGAACACTCCGGCCAGAGCGAAGACGGAAGGCGGTGGCCAGAGTGAAGGCCTGGGTCCCAGGTGCTAGAGGAAAACCGGTGCTAGCAGCCAGGGGAAGGAAGGCCTATTGCACAAATCTTCATGCAACAGGCCTCTAGTTTGTTAGAAATGCCCACTGTCAGGCCTTCTTCACAGGCCTCGGGGATGGGGCTCGGCTAACGATTACCAAGCCATCCATGTAGATCCAAGGCACATTCAACTTTGAGCAGCATCACCCGGCCAGGGTGGCTCAGCAGTTGAGTGTCAACCCATGAACCAGGAGGTCACGGTTCACTTCCTGGTCAGGGCACATGCCCGGTTGCGGGCTCCATCCCCAGTAGGGGGCGTGCAGGAGGCGGACATCCATGATTCTCTCTCATCACTGATGTTTCTATCTCTCTCTCTCTCTCCCTCTTCCTTCCTCTCTGAAATCAATAAAAACATATTTAAAAAAGAAGAACTCTCCAACCAAGCCCCGGCCTGCTCACCTTACATCAGACAAACCCCAGACAATATGAACAATAATAAATGATTGAGGCGATTTTAAGCTCCGGAGTTTGGGGGTGTTTTGTTACGCAGCATTATTGCTGCACTCGCTAACCAATACACTTATATGTACACACACACACACACACACACATACACGCATGCATAAAGCATCTCCCAGAGGACTGAGTATATAGTAAATACTCTATAAACAGTAACGCCATTCCCTCTCCCCGCTACATTCAAAGTATGTGCTGGGACTAGAGAGGCAAATAAACCTCATATCCTCGAAAATCCTTTTGGTAGTGGAATAAGAATGATGTCAGGGATGGAAGCGGAAAGCAATGAACATGATCAAACAGAGATTCTGCCAAGACAGAGATCGCCACTACTTCTTGAGACCTCATCCCTCAGATACGTTCACGCGTTCGAGAAAGAAGGATGGGGAGAGGAGGGGGGAGCTTTCAGAGTTGTGTCTGCGCCTGGTCTCGCACGAAATCTCTGTTCAAGTCCTCGGGGACCAGCCTGGCTTGGGTGGTGAAGTGAGGGGAAGTGGCGAATCCCGCTACCGCGAGCTTGGAGCAGAAAGGGCCCTTCGGGCGAGATGAAAGCGCCTTTTCCCTTTATCGGGGCTGGAGGAAGTCCTTCAAACGTGGACCTACATTTCTGCAGACAAAATGCACTCTCCGCAGCTGCCGACTGATGAAAGGGAGCCGATCTCGAGAGGGGCTTTGTCTACAACGGAAGAATGAAATCCACCAGCAGGCACAGCACACAGATGTGAGGGATTTTTAAATATATATATATATATGTATGTATTTTTATTATTGATTTCAGAGAGGAATAGAGAGATAGAAACATCAATGATGAAAGAGAATCATGGATCGGCTGCCTCCTGCACGCCCCACACTGGGAATCGAGCCCACAACCCGGGCATGTGCCCTGCCCGGGAATCGAACCGTGACCGCCTGGTTCATAGGTCGACGACGTTCAATCATTGAACCACACTGGCCGGGCCAGACAGAGTTCCTGGCTCAGACCGAGATGGCCAGGGAACAGCGGCTGAGCCACGCCGGCCGGGCCGACGTGAAGGATTTTATCACCGGCCGTGTGATGCCTGTCACTGGCATGTCCATCCACTCTGGGGACGGCCCATTGAACTCTTGCGCGTCCTAAATCTCTGCTGTCAGGGAGCCGCAGACACGGTTCTATTCTGTGCCCTTTGAAATGACCATTCGACGCGAGCGGTCTGGGCCTCCCGGGGAATTATTGGTTTTTCGCTTGTCAGCTCAGAGGAAGCGTGTGTGATGCCACTTGGCAGCCGAGGCGGCTGGCGGACAAAAAGGCGCCGAGATGTGAAGCTTGGAGTCCGGAGGGACCGGCATTGTCCAGAATACACTCAGGCCTCCGCCCCGGTGAGAGCGGGCGCCCCCAGGACAGGAACCTGGCTTAGGAGAGATGTGGTTGCCTGACCAGACCCTGCTGGGGGACGGGGTGGTATGGCAGCCGGGGCAGCAGGCTTCTCACCGATGACCTGAATTCCATCCCCTCCGCGTGTCTCCAGGGCAAAGCACTCACTGTGTGAGCTCACCTTAACCTTATAGCTCATATCACCTGAAGGCATTAGAGCAGCAGAAACTGCAGGTGTCCGATTGCTTTTGATCTACAAAAACTGCAAGTTCGAGAAACACGTTGATATTTTTGGTCAGG
This sequence comes from Eptesicus fuscus, assembly GCF_027574615.1. NCBI lineage: Eukaryota > Metazoa > Chordata > Mammalia > Chiroptera > Vespertilionidae > Eptesicus > Eptesicus fuscus. Next base: position 9,320,875 of record NC_072497.1, on the reverse strand, counting down.
CACAGTAAAATTCAAGCTTCTTTTAAAAATATGTTTTTATTGATCTCAGAGAGGAAGGGAGAGGGAGAGAGAAAAACATCCATGATGAGAGAGAATCATGGATCGGCTGCCTCCTGCACACCCCACACTGGGGATGGAGCCCGCCACCCGGGCATATGGCCTGACCGGGAGTTGAACCGTGACTTCCTGGTTCCTAGGTGGATGCTCAACCACTGAGCCACACCAGTTGGGCAGCAATCTGCTGTCATCACTGGCATTGTCACCCTGGGGGGTGGGAATGGCTCACCTTGCTAACAGATATGGGGTGGCACCTGACTGTGGTGGTTTTTTTTTGTTTTTTTTTAAATATATTTTATTGATTTTTTACAGAGAGGAAGAGAGAGGGATAGAGAGTTAGAAACATCAATGATAGAGAAACATCGATCAGCTGCCTCTTGCACACCCTCTACTGGAGATGTGCCCGCAACCAAGGTACATGCCCTTGACCGGAATCGAACCCGGGACCTTTCAGTCCGCAGGCCGACGCTCTATCCACTGGGCCAAACCGGTTTCGGCCTGACTGTGGTTTTAATTTACTTACATTTTCCTAGTAACTGCTAATACTGAGCATCGTTTCCTATGCTTTTCTTCTGATCCATGGATCTTCCTTGGTAAAGTGTCTGCTCGGGTCTTTTGCCCGTTTTTCTCAAACTGGGTTATTTGCCTTCTTATTGAATTACTAGAGGCCCAGTGCACGAATTCGTGCATGGGTGGGGTCTGGCCGGCCCTCCCGGAGGGAGGGGACATGGGAGGTTGGCCGGCCAGCCCCGCCCCTGATCGAACTCGCGGTTGAGGGGACAATTTGCAATATTAGCCTTTTATTATATAGGATGGTTAACATCTAGACCAGTGATGGGCAACCTTTTGAGCTTGGTGTGTCAAACTTCGCCAAAACACTGAGCATAACTCGGGTAGTGTGTCACTTTGAGGAAAAAACTAACTCCAAGACTCTAGTCGCAAATGTTTCATCCTCAGGAGCAGCAAAGGTTTCATCCTCGGCATGCGGCCGCGTGTCATCAGAAATGGCTACGCGTGTCAGTGCTGACACGCGTGTCATAGGTTCGCCATCACTGATCTAGACACTAGTCCTTCAACGGGTATGTGCTTTGCGAATATTCTTTTCCGTGACCGTCTTGTCTCTTTCTTTGCTTAAGCAGCGTCTTCTGAAGAGCTTCTGAAGGCTTTTAAAGGTTGATCAAGTTCAATGTGTCTTTTTTTTTTTTCTTTTTCATGGTTCCTGCTTTTTGTGTCCTATACGAGACGTCTTTGCCTAACCCGAGGGCACCAGGGTTTTCTCCTGTGTTTTCTTCGGCGAGGTTTTATAGGGTTAGCTTTTCCATGTGTGTCTATGATGGGCTCATGTTTGCATGGGGTTTAGGTCTGGTTCAAGGTTTATTTTATTTTATGTCATTTTCTATTTTGTATTCACTGTATTATTTCGTTTCAGTTTGCATATACACGCCCCATGTCCCAGCACCGCTGGTGGGAAAGGCCAGCCTTTCTCTGTTGAACGGCCCTGGCATCTTTGTCGAAACCAATTGACCGTGGGAGTGTGGCCTGTTTCTAGCTGCTATTCTACCCCGTCGATCTTGCGGCTGCTCTTTTCCGAATACCGCATGGTCCTCATTGCGTGGCTTCGTGTGTGCTTCCTTTCAAAGCTGTTTCTGGCTATTCCATCCCTTTGCTTTTCTCAGATACATTTTATTTTTAAAAATTATTTTTTTTATTGATTTCACAGAGGAAGGGAGAGGGGGAGAGAGATAGGAACATCAATGACGAAGAGAGAATCATGGATCGGCTGCCCCCTGCACACCCCCTACTGGGGATCCAGCCCACAACCCGGGCATGTGCCCTGACGGGGAATCGAACCGTGACCTCCTGGTTCCTAGGTCGGCGCTCAACCACTGAGCCACGCCGGCCGGGCAGATTCCGGCTTTAATAACGATCATGCCCTGTCCTGCGAACAAGTCTGTTCCAGCTTCTGCTTTGGTTTCCGGACCAGCATCCCCCGTGTCCGCTGGGAAGGAAGCCCAGCTCAGAGCCCTCTCAGCTGGTGATCATTCACCCAGCCGCGCCCGCTCCGGACCTCGCCATGGTTGCCCTGGGGCCTGCGCCCACCTGCTGGACTTATCCTCTCTCTCTACCTGCTTCTCAAACCCAGCCCAGCTACTTCCCCGCCGGGGCAGCCCCATACCCTGCAGCTGGGACGCAGATAGGATTTGGAACCAGACAGAACTCTGCTTGCAACCCAGGATCTGCATTTCGGGCCGAGACGGTCCATTTCCTGAGTCTCCTTTTCCTGGTGCATAAGGTGCCCCACCGCCTGCCGGGAAGCCTCAAGGGGAATGAGGCCTCGGGAGCGTCTGGCACATCCCTGGCCGTCATCAGCACCCCTGTGTCCCCCTTAACCACGCCCCCCACTCAGGCCTGCTCCCATTCCCCCGTCCCCAGCCCATACCACGTGTAAGGCATCCAGACCCCAGCAGAACCCCAGTGTGCGTGTGAGTCTGTCCCAGCCAGCGGTGTGGAAACAACCTGAGGGAGGTAGACTCGGCCACAGGAAATTCAGAACCCCGTGCCCGCCATGGCCAGAGCCGGACGCCCTCCACCCGAACCCCGCCGGGCTCCCGTGATTGAAGAGAAAGGGGTGTTTCTTCTTCACGACCCAGAACACAAGCCCTTTTGCACGTGGAGAAGGGAACGCAAGCTTACTATCTGACTCTACGGGACCGGACCGTCTTCCTCACTTTTAATGGTGAGAGAGCCTGTCTCAGATGCGGACAGTTCTGGAAGTACAGGGGGTGGGACTCCAGATTGCAGAATTATTTTTTTTTCTAATTAAGAAATTCACAAGCGGCGGAGAGAGAGAGAGAGAGAGAGAGAGAGAGAGAGAGAGAGAGAGAGAAAGAGTGTGTGTGTGTGTGTTGCCTTAGTGGCTGCTGCCACCTAGTGGATCTCCGAGTCACAGCAGGCGCGGGAGCTGACCTTCAGGGTCACGGCATGCAAATGAGCTGCCCTCCTCCACCTGCCCGCTAAGGTGGGGCAGTGAAAGGTTTAAGCCCTTTTTAAATATACATATACATGTATTTTTTTTATTGATTTCACAGAGATGGAGAGGGAGAGGGAGAGAGAGAAATGATGAGAGGGAATCACGGATCGGCGGCTGCCTCCTGCACACCCCACCCGGTGGGGAAAGATTTGAGCCTGTTCAGACATGCACCGATCCTCTGCTGGGCTGGGGATCCCCCCAAGGTGAGGCCTGACCTCAGGCTCCAGGGGAAAACCAGCTCAAGAGCACAGGATACCCGGCTGAGGGCCAGGAAGCTCAGTGGGCAGCCCAGGTGCAAGGAGCCATCACTGTCCCACCTGCACCCTCGGTGACGGACAGTCTCGGAGGAGGACTGGGTTCCAAGGAAAACCCGGGCTCTCTCTCCACCTAACAGTGCGCACACGTCAGCAGGAAGGAGGTCCGGCCGCTCAGCAGCCCAGGGCGGGGCCCCGAGGCCCACAGTCCCCTGGGGGCTGGCTCTGTGTGCTGAAGCCCAGGACATGCCATCACATGTGTGTTCACTCCCTTGCCCTGACGTGGGGAAGGACTGTCACCTTCACCCCCACAGATGAGAAAACCTGATCACCAGGGAGACGGCCGGTCTCCCAGAGGCCCTAATGTATTCATTTTTTTATAATATATATTTTTATTGATTACAGAGAGGAAGGGAGAGGGAGAGAAAGAAACATCAATGATGAGAGAGAATCATGGATTAGCTGCCTCCTGCACGCCCCCTACTGGGGATCGAGCCCGCAACCCAGGATTGTGCCCTTGACCGGAATCGAACCTGGGACCTTTCAGTCTGCAGGCCGATGCTCCGTCCACTGAGTCAAACCAGCTAGGGCCCGGGGCCACTAATTTAATTCCTGGCAAAGCCATGGTCCATGCCGGTGGCTCCATTTCTCCCCAGAACTAGCATTTAGGGGTGGATACCAACACAGGAAATAACTTACACTATCAGAATCCTAATCAGGCCCAGCCTGTGTGGCTCAGTGGTTAAGCACCAACCCATGAACCAGGAGGTCACAGTTCGATTCCCGGTCAGGGCACATGCCTGGGTTTCCCGGCTCCATCCCCAATCGGGGGCGTGCGGGAGGCAGCCGATCCATGATTCTCTCCCATCGTTGATGTTTCTGTCTCTCTAGCCCTCTCCCTTCTTTTCTCTGAAAAAATAAAAATGAAAATGAAAAAAGTTTTAGGGTCAGCTCGAATATGCAAACTTCCCAAGGATGTGGGAGGAAGTGTCAAATGTCCGCTTATAAATATTTCATTTTTTCTCTTAAGTGCTGAATGCTCTGCATGCGCCACAGTGACATGCCTCGAATTTTTTTTTTTTTTTTTTTTTGCATCATGTATTATTAATAAAAGTCTGAAACGGGAGCCATGGCTCCTTCGTGGCCCCAACTCCACCTGCCAATCACATCTGTCTTTGCAGCCACTTACACTTGGGGTCCACGGTGTCTGTCTGAGGTCCCGGCTTTCTCCCCGAGGGCAAAGGGCTACGTGCAAAAAAAAAAAATGCAAAACACTTAGACAGGTTCATCGAATTGGCCCATTTTTTCTGGATTTCATTTTTTTTTTTTTAATTTTACAGAATCAGGAATGTGTTAGAAAAGGATGCATCCGAAAAATTTTAAAATTTCCACAGTCTTGCTTCTTGAGAATTGCTCTTTGTTTTAGTCATCCCATTATTTGGAAGGAATAAGATTCGGAATTTCTGATCCCTCGTTACTGCGGGGAAGATTTCCCCCCCCCTCAGGTATTGCATTTTTTTGGGGAAGCACAGACTTGCCTGCCTACACGCTAGGCCGGAGAAGTTCGCATGTTGTAATGTGTTGCCAAATAAACTCAAGTAAGCTGAGCTGTAGCGAGAACACCGTGGAATACTGCTCAGCAGTCACCAAGGAACAAACCATTGGTACACGCAGCATAAATCTCCAGAGGGGCACGCTGCAGGAACAAAGTCAACCCAAAAGGTGACATGCTGGCCCTGGCTGGTGTGGCTCGGTGGATGGAGCGTTGGCCTGTGGACTGAAAGGTCCCAGGTTCGATTCCGGTCAAGGGCACATGCCCGGGTGGCGGGCTCGATCCCCAGTGGGGGGCGTGCAGGAGGCAGCCGATCCATGATTCCCTCTCATCATGGATGTTTCTGTTTCTCTCTCCCTCTCCTTTCCTCTCTGAAATCAATAAAAATATATTTTTTAAAAAATTTTTTTTAAAAAGGTGACATACTGTGTGATTCCATTTTATAGAAGATTTTTGAAATGACAAAATGGTAGCGATAGAGAACAGATTTGTGGTTGGCGGCGGGGAGGGGAGGGGAGGAGGAGGGGTTGAGGAACAGGTGGGGAGGGAAGGGCAGGTGTGGCTATAAAAGGGACAATGGCCCTAACCGGTTTGGCTCAGTGGATAGAGCGTTGGCCTGCGGACTGAAGGGTCCCGGGTTCGATTCCAGCCAAGGGCATGTACCTTAGTTGCGGGCACATCCCCAGTGGGGGGTATGCAGGAGGCGGCTGATCAATGTTTCTCTCTCGTCGATGTTTCTGACTCTCTATCCCTCTCCCTTCCTCTCTGTAAAAAAATCAATTAAAAAAAATTTTTTTTTTTAAAAAGGGACAATGGGAGGGACTTTGTGATGGAAATGTCCATGACTTCACAGCATCAAGGTCCATGTCCCGACTGTGATATTGTACCTGGAGATGCTACCAACCGGAAGAGATGGGTAAAGAGGTCGCTCTCTGTTATTCTGTTATCCTATATAATAAAAGCCCAATATGCTAAGTGTCCGGCCATCCAGCCATCCATTCAACCAATCAAAGCGTAATATGCTAACGATACGCTAAGGCTGCTCACCGCTTGCTATACCAGGGGGCAGACACTCTGACCAGTAGGTTAGCTTGCTGCTGGGGTCCAGCGGATCAGGACTGAGTGAGATGGGCCGGACATGCCCTGGAGCCCTCCCACGGTCCCTCCCCGGCTGGCCAACCTCCTGCATCCCTCCCCAGGCCCGATCGTGCACCAGTGGGGTCCCTCGGCCTAGCCTGCGCCCTCTTGCAATCCGGGACCCCTCGGGGGATGTCAGAGAGCTGGTTTCGGCCCGATCCCATAGGCCAGGCCAAGGAACCCAACACGAATTCGTGCACCAGGCCTCTAGTGTCTTATAACTGCCTGTGAACCTACAACGACCTCAAAATAAAACTTTTAAGAAACAGTCCGTGACAAATGTCGGAGAGGTTGTGGGAAAAAGGGGAGCCCTCGTCCCCTGCTGGTGGGCATGTAGAGCAGTACAACTACAATGGAAAACATTCTGGTGGTTTCTCAAAAAATTAAAAACCGACCCACCCATCTGTATCCTGGGCATATACCTGAAAAACTCGGATTGTGGGCTCCATCTCCTGTAGGGAGCATGCAGGAGGCAGCCTATCCATGATTCTCTCTCATTGTTGATGTTTCTCTCTCTCTCTCTCCCTCTCCCTTCCTCTCTGAAATCAATAAAAATATATTTAAAAAAAAAAAAAAAAGAAACAGTCATAGAGACCTTGTGGATGCTTACAATGGTTGAACAAGCTGAGGTCACAGTCTTTTTTTTTTTTTTTAACCCTCACCTGAGGATATTTTTCCACTGATTTTTAGAGAGAATGGAAGAGAGAGGGAAAAAACAGAGAGAAACATGGATGTGAGAGAAACACATCAATCGGCTGCCTCCTGCGCGTGCCCCAATCAGGGGAGGAGCCTGCAACCGAGGTACGTGCCCTTGACGGGAATCGAACCCGGGACCCTTCAGTCCGCAGGCCAACGCTCTATTCACTGAGCCAAACCGGCTAGGGCAAAATAGAAAATACTTTGAAATAGCCCTGGCAGTGTTTAAAACCCAATGGAGGGCCCTAACCGGTGTGGCTCAGTGGATAGAGCGTCGGCCTGCGGACTGAAGGGTCCCGGGTTCGATTCCGGTCAAGGGCACTTACCTTGGTTGCGGGCACATCCCCAGTAGGAGGTGTGCAGGAGGCGGCTGATGAATGTTTCTCTCTCATCGATGTTTCTAACTCTCCATCCCTATCCCTTCCTCTCTGTAAAAAATCAATAAAATATATCTAAAAAAAAAAAAATACCAATGGAGGCAGTGCCCTCGGTGGGCCCGGATCTGTCTCCTGTTTCCACAGTGATTGGAGGGAACAGACCCGGACGCCCCCTCTTCGAGGCTCCACCACCCTCCACCGTCTTATCCAGTCGCCACCTTCGGAGCCACCTCAGCCGTCTCGGCCTCCGAGACCAGCCAACACCAGTTTTTTCTTTTTTTTTTTTTTCTGCCATAACTCCTTATTGCCTTACAACCACGAGCTCCCAAGTTCGTCAGAATTACTCCCCGAGGTGGCGGCCCCGTCACCGCCTGGCCGCCTGCCCCTGCGGGCCTCGCACACCTACCTCTCGGGGCTTCTGTCTCGAGGGCGGGCGCCATGTCTTCCTCGAGGCGGCGGCGGAGAAGCGCGAGGCCCGGCGTCTCTGAAAGATGCAAACCCAGCGCCGCGGCCGCGTTCTCTCCAGGACGAGCTGCCGCCTCCCCAGGGGAGTGGGGGGCACGCAGGACCCCACGGGGCCGCCCTGGCCTTGGAGGGGACCCTGACCCGGGCCCTTGTGGAGCGGCAGGCCCTGGTTCCCCGCGCAGACCCGCGTCCCTGTGACTTCCGGCGGAACCACTTCCGGGGGAGGGGGGAGGCTCATCAGGAGGATGGGCAGCACCTGGCTCGCCTGGCAGGCGGCCCCCAGGCGGGGCGGGGAGAGAGTCTGTCCGAAAGGCTCCCCCTCAAGCACGACCAGCGGCCTGTGGAGGCCCCTCTGCATCCCCTGGAGTCTCCGGCCTTTGCCCGAGCCTCTTCCTGAAACTACCAGCCATTCTTCTAACCACCCTGGAGCCCACTCCCATGCATTGGACCAAATATTAAAGCTTTATGCAGGGGGGAAAAAAAATTAATGAAAAAATATCCTCAGGTGAGGATAAAAAAAAAAAAAGGAATACTAAGAAATGCCCAAGAGAGCTATTCAGGTAAAATGTCAATGATACACATATTCTTTCAAAAATATTGCTCAGGTCCTTTTTCATTCTTTCCTCTCTTGCCTCTCTCTCCCTGAAAATGAAAATGAAGAATGATTTGCCTGAAAATGGGAGATAGCTGCAATACTAACAACAATAAGTAAATAGATGTTTATTTTTCTTAAAAAAGGATGATTTGCTCGGCCAGTGTGGCTCAGTGGTTGAGCATTGACTTATGAACCAGAAGGTCACACAGTTCAATTCCAGGTCAGGGCACATGCCCGGGTTGCAGGCTCGATCCCCAGTAGAGGGTGTGCAGGAGGCAGCCCATCCATGATTCTCTCTCATCATTGATGTTTCTCTCTCTCTCCCTTCAGTAAAAATATTTTTTAAAAAAAGAATGATTTGTCTCTCGGAATAGTCTGGAATTCCTGAAAAGCAAACAACCAGACTGAGGGCTGTTTTCAGGCTGGCCATACCCCCTTCAGGGTGGGGGTTCCCACTGGGGTGCCTGGCCAGCCTGGGTGAGGGGCTGATGGCTGTTTGCAGGCTGGCCATGCCCCCCAGTGATCCAGGCTCCCAGCCCCTCCTTTTTTTCTTTTCTTTTTTTCAGCACCTCCTTGAGCAAAGGCCAGGGCCGGCTGGAAGCAGGTATCTGGGATTTATTTATCTTCTACAATTGAAACTTTGTAGCCTTGAGTGGAGGCCAGGGCCGGCCAGGGCGGGCGGGAAGCTTGGCTTCCTCCATTGCTGGGGGCAACCCAAGCCTCCTGCTCACTCCAGCTCTGTGGCTGCCGCCATGTTGGTTGGGCTAATTTGCATACTCGCTCCTGATTGGCTGTGGGTATAGCAGAGTGATGGTCAATTTGCATGTTTCTCTTTTATTAGTGTAGATCAACTTCAGAGAGGATGGGAGAGGGAGAGGGAGAGAGAGAAACATCAATAATGACAGAGAATCATGGATCAGCTGCCTCCTGCACGCACCCTCCTGGGGATCGAGCCCACACTCCGGGGCATGTGCCCTTGACCAGAATCGAACCCGGGACCCTTCAGTCCGCAGGCCGATGCTCTACCATTGAGCCAAACTGGCTAGGGCTGCAAACGCATGTATACAGAGAGCCTGGGATACCCACGTTTAAGGGAGAGCGATGGTAAGTGTGTGGACGTATAGTCACAGGGAGACCTGCATGTCTGGGCCCGTGTAACATTTTCCACCGTCACACCCCGGGAACACCCACATTGCCAGCCACCCCAGCTCCCCGGGGCGAGCTCCTGCAAAGATATCTTGCACAAATGCAAAGGCAACCTCAGCTCACCCCAGGCTCCCAGCATGCCTTGCCTCCCAGCCGCAGGCCTTAGAGAGCGCTTGGGTCCAAGCGCCAGGCGAAGGGAGCGGTGTCATAGGAATTTCTCCTCCTTCTTGCCCCTCACCGCCTGGCGCAGTGGGAGAGGGGTTCCCTGATCCTCTCAGCTCTTTGACAGCCGCACATCAACAGTTCCTGCTGCAGCGCTGACTTTTCTGAACATTCAGAAACTCACACACACACACAGGCCTCCCATAAATGTGTAAACTTGTTACCTTGGAGACAGGCCCTGGGTCCGACAAATGTGGATCAACAGTGCCACCTAGTGGGGCGCCAGTTAACCTGCATCCCCAAGCGGCATAATGTTGCATGAGAGGGGACCTTTTTTTGTCTTTTTATTTATTTATTTATTTATTATTTATTTTATTTTATTGTTTAAGGTATTTGTTTGTCTTTTAATATATTTTTTATTGATTTCAGAGACGAAGGGAGAGGGAGAGAGAGATAGAAACATTAATGATGAGAATCACTGATTGGCTGCCTCCTGCACGCCCCCTACTGGGGATCGAGCCCGCAACCCGGCATGTGCCCTTGACCGGAATCGAACCCAGGACCCTTTAGGCTGCAGGCCGACGCTCTAGCCACTGAACCAAACCGGCTAGGGTTATTATTAATTATTATTATTATTATTATTATTATTAGCTATCTGGTGTTCTCCTTCAATATCTCTAGGGATCTGGCCACCCATATCTACTTCAACCAACTCTTTTTTTTTTAAATATATTTTATTGATTTTTTACAAAGAGGAAGGGAGAGGAATAGAGAGCTAGAAACATCAATGAGAGAGAAACATCGATCAGCTGCCTCCTGCACACTCCCTACTGGGGATGTGCCCACCACCAAGGTACATGCCCTTGACCGGAATCGAACCTGGGACCTTTCAGTCTGCAGGCCGACGCTCTATCCACTGAGCCACACCGGATTCGGCCCAACCAACTCTTACTTCCGGCTCTTTGCTTCCCACCTGTAGAAACTGAGTCCCATCTCCTTCCCATCGTATGAATGCTCTGCCCCACCACCCCATCCGTAGCCCTAAATAAGTCAGGAGCTGCTGTGGATGTCGCATACAATGACAAACGTGAGCCGACGCCTGACACGTAGGAGAACAAGGTGCGTGGGGCGCGGGGTGGGGGTAAAATCAGTAAGGTCCTCCTTTCTCATCTTGTTCGCCTGCGCCGACAGTGTGGCTCCCGCAAACATAGATGTGCAAGACGTAGGTTTTCTTTGTTTCCTGTCGATGAAGGTGCCCGTTCTATCGAGGCAGCAGATCCTTGGCACCAGCAAATTCGGGGGCTCCTGCCCTCGCTCTACCCAAGTTTCAGAGACGCACGTGGCCCTGAGTCTGGGGGCAGGGCGGGTCCTCAGGGTCTGCCAGGCCATGACCCCCCACCCCCCCGCACAGAATGTGCTGCCTCAGCCACCCCTTAGGCACAAAAAGTGGTCTCCTGCCCTGGCCGGGTTGCTCAGTGGTTAGAGTGCCGGCCTGTGGACCGAAGGGTCGCAATTCCCGGTCAAGGGCACGTACCTGGGTTGCAGGTTCTCTAGCCCCCGTCGGGGCACATGCAAGAGGCAATCAATCGATGTTTCTCTCTCACATGGGTGTTTCTCTTTCTCTCTCTCTCTCTCTCTCTCTCTTTCTTTTTCTGTATATGAATTCTCGAACCAGTGACATTTCTAACGCAGCAGTGTGAATGCCCAGGCAATATACAAGCAACTATGCGAGGCAGATGGCGTGGTCTGCACGGTGACTTTTGCCCCTCTGTCAAAATATTCACACATCTTTTAAAACACATTCATTTGGCATCGCGTGCGAACATTTCCGTGAACATTAGTCACCCAGCCATCGCTAAGTGTGGCCTCAACATTTCTTCAGCACTTACCAAGACGGAACCCAAAACCCGGAATATAAGACCCATCAGGCCCTATCCCTGTCTGGCTCAGTGGATAGAGCGTCGGCCTGCAGACGGAAGGGGCCTGGGTTCGATTCCCATCAAGGGCACATGCCCAGTGTTGTGGGCTCGATCCCCAGTAGGGGGTATGTGGGAGGCAGCCGATCAATGATTTTCTTTATATATATTTTTTTTATTAATTTTTTACAGAGAGGAAGGGAGAGGGATACAGAGTTAGAAACATCGATGAGAGAGAAATATCATGAGAGAGAAACATCGATCAGCTGCCTCCTGCACACCCCCTACTGGGGATGTGCCCGCAACCAAGGTACATGCCCTTGACCGGAATCGAACCTGGGACCCTTCAGTCCCCAGGCCGACGCTCTATCCACTGAGCCAGACCGGTTAGGGCCCAATCAATGATTTTCATCGTTGATGTTTCTGTCTCTCTCTCCCTCTCTCTTCCTCTCTGAAATCAAGAAAAGTACATATATTAAAAAAAAAAAAAAAAGACCCAGAATGACCTTGCCTGAACTAAGGGGCAGGCCCATCCTTTGCCTTCCCAGCCCACCCAGAAATCGACAGGCAAAGCCGCCCCGAGCTGTAAAAGATGCTAAGGCAACTTGGAGAGCCGGGAGGCGGGCAAGCAGAGTGTGCTGTTTCTGGATTACGTCTATTCTCCTGGGCTGCATACATCAGCCCCGACTCCTCTGAACTAAGCTTCCTGCAAATGATGGGAAGGGAAAACCAGGTTACTGGTTCGGAGTCGGCCAGTGTGGGTTTTCCTCTCCATGTTTGAAGACACTCGAGGCGTGAAACCACATATATACACTGCGTGGCCAGATGATGATGATCTCTGAACGCATAATAATCTGGCCGCTCAGGGTATATCCTATATAATAAAAGGCTAATATGCAAATTGTCCCCTCTGCCAGGAGTTGGACCAGCAGGCAGGCCGGCCAACCGCCCATGTCCCCTCCCCCTGGCCAGGCTGGCTGGACCCCACCCATGCACGAATTCATGCACCGGGCCTCTAATATATATATATACTGAGTGGCCAGATTATTATGTATTCAGAGAGGATAATAATCTGGCCACTCAGTGTATTTAATGCCCTGGAAATGTGCAGTGGGTCTTCGTGAAAAGTGATCCGACCCAGGAGAAGAAAGCGGGGTGCTATGGGGGAGGTAGGTCAGTCCATGACACTCCCTCCCCGCCACCCCGACCAGAAGGAGTCTTGGGCTGGGGCCTATTTTGCCACCTGGAGCTCACAGCAAAGCCTTGGCCACGGATTCAGCAAGACCGCCTTGAAGACCGACCTCATGCTCAATCCTGAGTTAAGCGCGGAGTTGGAACAATGAATACCATTCCATCGAGGCAAGATTTGGTCCAAAGCGGGAGACCTGAGCAGCCTAGGCTGACAGGCAGGTCAGATGACAGGTAGCCAGCCCTGCAGTTAAGCCCCTGAGGCTTGACAATATGCGATCTGTGGCCACCAGAGGGCGCGCCTGCGCCTTCCTGAGCTCAAAGGGCCTAAGTGAGCTGGGCAGCAGTGGCTCCTGGTTTCCTCCCACCGCACCCCCTCCCTGGACGGGGGAGGGGGGGGGGGGGGCCTGGGACCCACAGCCTCTGCAATTACCTGCAGACAAGACAATTACCTTCAGACAAGACAACCAGGGAGTCCGCGCCTACCGTCTGGCCTGGCAGAGATGGAGATGAAGAATAGAAGGAGGGAAGGAGGGAGGGAGGGAGGGAGGATATCGGGCTTGGCTAAATGCTTTCCCATCACTCATTTCATGTTTTACTTATGAATCAGCCCGAAAATAGAACAGGAGGTGAAGCACAGAGGATATTCGTTTCGTTCCTGGAAGAGATCGTCCAGTTGGGACCTCCCTTTCGTTCCGACTGCAAAAAAGGGGATGGGTTCCGTGCCCCCGCCCAACCCCACAGTCCAGGCCCATTTCTGCATATGGAGTCTCCAGCTGGGGGGACACCTTAGGGTCCTGCTCCAGCGCGCGCCCCCTACTCCCCAGAGTGATTTCAGAGAGGTAGGGAGAGGGAGGAGAGAGAGAGAGAGAGAGAGAAACATCAATGATGAGAGAGAATCATGGATCGGCTGCCTCCTGCACGCCCCCCCCCCTACTGGGGATCGAGCCTGCAGCCTGGGCATGTGCCCTGACCTGGTTCATAGGTCCATGCTCAACCACTGAGCCACGCCGGCCGGGCAGGGTTTGTTTTCTGATCGCCCTCACAGGGTCTTCACTTGCATTTACAAGTGTACCTTCTGATGCCCACCACCCCCCCCCCCCCACGCCTTGGAGCCTCGGGGGTAGCACACTAGAGCCACTGTTCTGAATCTCCCACAGCCGGCCATTACCCATCCCTGCGACGGTGTCTTCCTCCTGGTTTCTGGGAAAGCAGGGAGTGGGGCCGGCCCCGGCCAACATTTCTAAAAGGAGGCGTTTGTTCTGGGACGCTCTCTTATCTGTCTTCCTGCCGCTGGTTCCCACCCCCTCAGCTCGGCTCCTCCACAGCAGGCACTGCCCCCTGAGTCTGCATGTGCCCGGCTCCACGGGCCCAGCCAGCCAGCCCCCGGCCCTTCCCACGCGGCTGCGTGCATACACGGGACAGCTGCACGGATCTGCCTTCTCTGTCAGATACAGGGCCAGCCCCATGGGCGTGGCTCCGTGGTTGAGGGATGACCCCTGTGAACCAGGAGGCCACGGTTCGATTCCCGCTCAGGGCACGTGCCTGGGTTGCAGGCTCAGTCTCTCGTCAGGGATGTTTCTACCTCTCTCTCCCTCTCCCTTCCTCTCTGATATCAATAAAAATACTTTTTTTTTTTTTAATCCTCACCCAAGGATATTTTTCCACTGATTTTTAGAGACAGAGGAAGAGAGAGGGGAAGACAGAGAGAAATATCGATGTGAGGGAAATACATCGATTGCTGGCCTCCTGCACGTGCCCCAATCTGGGCGTGGACTGCAGCGGAGCCTGCAGCCAAGGTACGTGCCCTTGACCGGAATCGAACCCGGGACCCTGCGATCCATAGGCCACCACTCTATCCACTGAACCGAACCAGCTAGGCCAGTGGTCAGCAAACTCATGAGTCCACAGAGCCAACTATCAACAGGACAACTATTGGCATTTCTTTTCAGAGCCAAATTTTTTTAAACTTAAACTTCTCTTCACGCCACTTCTTCGAAATAGACTTGCCCAGGCCATGGTATTTTGTGGAAGAGCCACACTCAAGGGGCCAAAGAGCCGCATGTGGCTCGCGAGCCGCAGTTTGCCGACCACGGAGCTAGGGCAATAAAAATACATTTAAAAAAAAATAAAATAAAGGGTCCTAACCGGTTTGGCTCAGTGGATAGAGGGTCGGCCTGTGGCCTGAAGGGTCCCAGGTTCGATTCAGGTCAAGGGCATGGACCTTGGTTGCGGGCACATCCCCAGTAGGAGGTGTGCAGGAGGCAGCTGATCGATGTTTCTCTCTCATCGATGTTTCTAACTCTCTATCCTTCTCCCTTCCTCTTTGTAAAAAATCAATAAAATATATTTTAACAAATAAATAAATAAAATAAAGGGCTAGTATATATTTTTTAAAACTATAGTATCTTTCTTAAAAAAATGTATTTTATTGATTTTTTTTACAGAGAGGAAGGGAGAGGGACAGAGAGCCAGAAACATCGATGAGAGAGAAACATCGATCAGCCGCCTCCTGCACACCCCGTACTGGGGATGTGCCCGCAACCAAGGTACATGCCCTTGACCGGAATCGAACCTGGGACCTTTCAGTCTGCAGGCCGACGCTCTATCCACTGAGCCACACCGGTTTTGGCATGGGCTGGTATATTTTACGTGGTTGGGGACAGGGGTTTCGTGGACACCGTTAGAATGAAGACGGCTGCCGAAACCGGTTTGGCTCAGTGGATAGAGCGTCGGTCTGCAGACTGAAGGGTCCCGGGTTCGATTCCGGTCAAGGGCATGTACATTGGTTGCGGGCACATCCCTGGTGGGGGGTGTGCAGGAGGCAGCTGGTCGATGTTTCTCTCCCATCGATGTTTCTAGCTCTCTATCCCTCTCCCTTCCTCTCTGTGAAAAATCAATAAAATATATTAAAAAAAAAAAAAAAAAGAATGAAGACGGCCGAGTGGCTACGCCGCGTGGGGGAGGAGCAACAAGGTCAGAGGGTGCCCTCCTCCCACGGTGCCCACACCGCCACCAGGTGCAGCAGGACACCCTCTCGCCTCCGGTAGACTCTGTCCCTGCCAGCCCAGCCCCGCCCTGCTCCTCTCTGCGCCCAAGGCTGACGCAGTGACTCACCAGTGACCTTGATCCCAGCTGCACCCCGAGCAGGGCAACCACCACCTACCCGGCCCAGCCCTAGGGTACCGAAGCTGACGAGACCATAGAGATCGGCAGCCCCACGGGACCAGGGGTTCTACCTTTTAGAAGCTTAATGAAAAGTGGGAGACTGGCTGGGCCAGGGCGGCCCAGGGGTTGAGCCCCACGGGGCAGGCCGCATGCAGCCTGTGTCAACAAAGCTGGTGCCGTTGGGAGGCAGACACCTGCTCTGCGGCTCGGCTCTCCGTCCCTCCTCCGGCCCGGAAAGCAGATGTTAGAGTCGGCGCTCCAGCAGCCATCGGGGGCCCTGAGGCCCATGTGCAAAAATGGAAACCGAGCATGAAGGATGGCACAACGGAAACAGAGGAGTCCATGCTCTTGAGAACTCTAGAGCTGCCAACCAGTCCTGGATTACTTAATGTTAAATGCATTTTTGCACAAGCAAGAAATAAACTGCTATCTCTTAAAATATACATATACAGCCCTGACCTGTTTGGCTCAGTGGATAGAGCGTTGGCCTGCGGACTCAAGGGTCCCGGGTTCGATTCCGGTCAAGGGCATGTACCTTGGTTGCGGGCACATCCTCAGTAGGAGGTGTGCAGAAGGCGGCTGATCGATGTTTCTCTCTCATCGATGTTTCTGGCTCTCTGTCCCTCTCCCTTCCTCTCTGTAAAAAATCAATAAAAAATATATTTAAAAATATATATATATACACATATACACTGAGTGGCCAGATTATTATGATCTCTGAACACATAATAATCTGGCCTCTCTCTCTCTCTCTCTCTCTCTCTCTCTCTCTCTCTCTCTATATATATATATATATATATATATATATATATATGTATATTAGAGGCCCGGTGCATGAATTTGTGCATGGGTGGGTCCGGCCAGCCTGGCCAGGGGGAAGGGATATGGGCTGTTGGCTGGCCTGCCTGCTGATCAAACTCCTGGTCAAGGGGACAATTTGCATATTAGCCTTTTATTATATAGGATATACACTGAGTGGCCAGATTATTATGCGTTCAGAGATCATCATAATCTGGCCACTCTGTGTATTTCAGAGAGGAAGGGAGAGGGAAAGAGAGAGAGAGAAACACCAATGATGAGAGGGAATCATGGATCGGCTGCCTCCTGCACGCCCCACACTGGAGATGGGGCCCACAACCCCGGGCATGTGCCCTGACAGGGAATCGAACCATGACCTGGTTCATAGGTCGACCCTCAAGCCCTGAGCTACAGGGGTCAGGCTGTGTTATTTCTTTAATGGACCCATTATTTTGATACCGCCTTTTCCCCCATGGAAGGCACCTTCACAGCACCCTCAGCCAGCTCTTACCTCTGGCCACGACTGCTCTTAACTATCTCGCGTCTTAAGTCTCCAGCTCTGGGCCAAATGGAGGCAAATCTACACGGAGCACGTTCCAGGTGCCAGGCCCATCACATACGTTCTCTCATTTCATCTTTACGATAAGCCTGTCAAGACAGGTTCTAGAATGCTCCCTCCTCCAGTGAGAATCTCACAACGCACAAGCCAGCACAATCCTCCGGTTCTACTCAGCATTTGAGGGTTCAAAGCCAGATCTCAGGCTGCCTGCCTCCACACCATACTGCCACCACCCCTGCCCCCCCACCCCCCACCAACAGTCACCACACGAAAACGCCCCTCTGTGAGGGTCTCCCCTATCATCTCGCAGCCTGTTAAGCCTGGAACCTCTCTTGTCCACTCCAAGCAGCTTTCTGCCCACAGGCTCTCCTCTCCCGTGTCCCGTGTCCACCAGTCAAAGTCCTGCTCCCTCTTCCAAATCTTTTGTGCACCCCCTCCTCCTCCCCGCACCTCCCACCAACACGGCGTCTACTTCCTGGGAGTTCTCCCTGCCGCGTGCTTGGGAGCTTAACCAAAAGTGGGAGACCAGTGTGGCTTAGTGGTTGAGTGTCCACCTATGAACTTAGCACTTTTCTCGTCTTTTTTTTCTTATATATATATTTTATTGATTTTTTACAGAAAGAAAGGGAGAGGG
Organism: Eptesicus fuscus; assembly: GCF_027574615.1. Taxonomy (NCBI): domain Eukaryota; kingdom Metazoa; phylum Chordata; class Mammalia; order Chiroptera; family Vespertilionidae; genus Eptesicus; species Eptesicus fuscus. The sequence goes on along the minus strand of NC_072497.1, from coordinate 9,303,140 downwards.
ATAGAGATTTAGAAACATCAATGAGAGAGAAACATCGATCAGCTGCCTCCTGCACACCTCCTACTGGGGATGTGTCCGCAACCAAGGTACCTGCCCTTGACCGGGATCAAACCTGGGACCCTTCAGTCTGCAGGCCGACGCTCTATCCACTGAGCCAAACCGGTCAGGGCTTGTTTTTTGTTTTGTTTCTTAATTATTCATTTGTTGTTGTTAATCTCACCCAAGGGTATTTTTCCATTTATGTTTCTGGAGAGTGGAAGAGAGAGGGAAAGACAGAGAGAAACATTGATGTGAGAGAAACACATCGATGGGTTGCCTCCTGCAGGAGCCCCGAACAGGGCCTGGGCTAGGGATGTGCCCGCAACCAAGGTACGTGCCCTCGACCGGAATCGAACCCGGGACCCTTTGGTCCACAGGACGATGCTCTATCCACTGAGCCACACTGGCTACGGCTGAACTTGCCACTTTCTATACTTTACCAAGGCCTATAGCTTGTGTGAGGTCTGATCAAATAATCAAATTGATACCCTCCCCCCTGGGAACTGACCTTTAGGCCACTTCACGACGGACATTGCCTGCGGCTGAGACCACATTCCACTTGCTAAGACCATTTATCCTTTCCCTCCAAACTTTCCCAGGTTCCGGACCCGCCCAGAGCGTTTCCCGCCGAAAAAGCCACGTCGAGTCCTTTAAAGGCTCTGACTCCCCATCTGGGGTGCTGGCGCCATTTTGGGGCTCAGCCCCTCTGGGCTGGATGACCTAATAAATTCATAACCCCTTACGACGCCTGGCCTGGTGTGTTCCTCCTTCGGCGACCCTAACCCTTGTCCCTTTTCAGCAGGAGGGAGAAAAGAGAGGATGCTCATTGTGCACTTACTTGTGGCAGGAGTTTGTCTCCGTTAATCCTGAAAATAATCCTGAAAATAATCCTACGAGGACTTTCCCCCTGCCCGCAACCGGGGCGCGTGCCCTGACCCGGAAACAAACCGGGAAACCGAAACCGTGACTTCCTGGTTCATAGGTCGACGCTCAACCGCTGAGCCACGTGGTGGTGTTCTTTTAATAATTTATTGATTTCAGAGAGAAAGAGAGAGGGAGAGACAGACAGAAACATCAATGATGAGAGAGAACCATTGATCGGCTGCCTCCCGCACGCCCCCCCCCCCCCCCCACTGGGGATGGAGCCCGCAACCTGGGCTTGTGTCCTTGGCGGGAATCGAACCTGGGACCCTTCAGTCCGCAGGCCGACGCTCTATCCACTGAGCCAAGCCGGAAAGGGCCTGAGTCACGTTTTAACGGACGGTCATTGGTGCCAAGTCAATGCCAACAGGCAACCCCAATTGGGAAGCACAGGAAAACATTTTACTCGGTGCCAGCTGCTCAGCTGTGATGTAGCCCTATTGTCTGTGGCCCTGGGCCATGTATATATGCATACAAGGTTCTTGTTTGGTTACTTCCCACCCACCCTTGCTCCCTCACCTTTTATTACTTTAAATTTTTATTTTTTTTATTTTCTCCCGCCCCCCCCCCCCCCCCCCCCCCCGCTCCCACCTTTTAAATTTGAGCCCACTTAGCCACCAGGAGCCCTTCTTGGTAGGTATCAACACACCTTACAGACGTGTCTGCAGGATACACGTCAACCTGAAGCGGTGAATGAGATGCGAATCCCGGAAGGTAAGGAGACAGGACAGACCGTTCTATGCCACCAAGACGAGCACATCCCACAGGCGTCCCGAACGTGTTTGTGAATTAATGACTAGGTGAATGAATGAATAGTTCAAGAAAGGTCTCCTTATAGGAGGAACTTAAAAATGAGACAGGTAGTGTCAGGGGCAGAAATAGCATATTGGGGGACTAGCTTTTAGTTATAAGAAATATGAATCATTGCTCTGTTGTTAACCCTGATTGTTTTGTTCTGATTAAAGAAAGCACATTCTAACCTGGCCAGGAGTTGTATGCCCCAGGGACCTGGGAATCACCCTTGCCCCAGGGACCTGGGAATCACCCTTGCCCCAGGGTCCTGGGAGGCAACCTTGGATCGTGGAAAGATTAACAGCCTTGTTGCCCAAAACCATGCAGGCCCCCTCCCTACCCCACCCCTCCCCACACACACACTGCTTGTAAGCTGTAACCATTATACCCATGTTTATATTCCTTTTGCCTACTTCCCATGCCTGTAATATCCATTTTGCATACCCATTCTTTTTTTCTTTTTAACCTACTTCTCCATGTAATCTTTGTTCTATCCAATACAAGCAGATGGTGTATTGGGGTCGGTGGGGGGAGGAGCAGATGTTTGTGGATGACCTGCTCCTCTCCCATGCTGCCTGCAGTATTGGAATAAACGCTCCTACAGGACTCAATCCTATCTTTGCTGCATTGGCTCAAGTAGTGACAGGCAGCCCGGACCCATTGGTTGTCCAGTTTTCAGCAGGAGCCCTTCAGGACCCTGAGAAATACGTATTCCAAATACAGGCAGGGTTTAGTTTCGCGGATGCAAAAAAATCCCAAACACTAGAACAAGCCCAGAGCACCCAAAAAAAAAAAAAAAAAGTTTCCTCCACAAAACTGAAAGTGGAGCTCCCATAGACCCGGTGCAGGAGGGGCATCTGCCAGCCATAAAGCTTCCTTCCCTCCTTCTGAAAACCCTCCAGCACCACTGGGTGTTTTTTTTTTTTGTTCCCAAACTTCCTCCGCCGCCTGTCCCTTTAAGAATCTGGTCGAAGTCCTTTTCCTCTCCCCGCCCCGCCCCCTCAGGGTACCGGTAGGAGCGCCCGCCCCCTTATCCTCCTACGGACCAGATGACTGGTTCGGCCGCCGTTCGTCACAGAGGCGTCGCCTCTGATTGGCTGCTGCGCTACGGGCCGGGGGGCGGGGCGGGGAGGCCGGAGAAACTAGTTTGTTGGAGGCGCCGGGGCTGCACCGGGAGCGGCGGAGGCTCGGGCGCTGAGCGAGTCGGGGGAGGAGAGCCGAGCGGCGGCGGCGGCGGCGGCGGCGGCTCGGAGGCGCGGGCAGCCGGTGAGGGGGACTCTGATCGCGGCGACGGGTCGGGGCTGAGCGGACGGCGGCGGCGGCAGCGGCGCCCCGAGCGGTGAGTACCTGAGCGGGCGGCGGGCGCAGCCTCGGGCCGGGGGAGCCGCGACCCGGCGCCGGCGTTGGCACTGGTCACCACCCCGCCCCCGCCGGGCCCCGCGCGGCCCTCGGGAGAGGCCCGGGTGGGTGAGTGCGCCGCGGCGGGGCCGGGCTCCCGAGGCGCCGGGGACAATGGTGGGGGTGGGGACGGGCCCGCAGCCCGGTCCCCGCAGCCGCCCCTCCGGCCTGGCGGTGCCTGGAGACCCGGCGCGCGAGGGGGGCGGATGCCTTTGCGGAGAGCTCTGCGCCGGGGAATGAATTGTTTTTGCAAATGGATGGGGCGCGCGGGAGCTGGCGACGCTTTCCCCCGGGGAGTGGTTGATTCATTGAGTTCGCGGACTCTCCTTTTTAAAAAAAAAAAAAAAATTGCTATCGATCCTGGAAAGAGGAGGCTGCGAGCAAGTCCCCGCACTCTGGACCCCCGAGGGCCAGGGGGCTGCCTGCCTGGGGCCGAGCGGGGCAGAGAGAGGGTTTACCCAGCCCCCACCGCCCCTGGGACCCCCTTGTCTGCCCACCGGGTGGCAGCCCCCGGGCCAGCCTCCTCCTCCAGCCGGCTTGTCTCTCCCCGTGCGCCCCTCCCTCCCCCACAACTTGCCCTGACTGCAGGACCCCTCACACTGGGCACGGTCCCCCCTCTTCCTTGTCAACTCCTAGTTACTGGAGTAGCTTTTCCTTTGGGGGACTCGGCCCCCAGGGACTCCAGGCCCTTTTGTGCTGCTGCTGCTGCTGCAGACCCTCCAAGTTTCATTTCCATTCTCTGCGAGCAAAGAAAAACCTTCATTCGGGACTGGTCAGAGGGTCCCGGGGCCCTGAAGGTCTAGTCTGGCTATTCTTGGGTGCTGCTGGGTTGCCCTGGCCGGGGGTGGGGGGGGGGGGGGGGGTAGGCCCCCTGAATGTCAGCCTCCCTGGTGAGTCCGCACAGAAGGCAGCAGGTGTCTGGGGCTTTTTAGGGTTCACTCTGGCGCTGGGACAGAGGGTGGGAAGTTGTCAGTGGCACTGGGGGGAGATGCAGGAACCCCCGTTTCTTACCATGGGCCACACACTCCGGCGACTGACGTGGCTCAGGTCCTTGGGGACCGTGAGCGTCCGTCTCCCATTCTCAGGTGGGGCTGATGCTTCACGGGCCCAGGTGTGCTTTAGGGCTCCTTAGGGGATGTTGGTGAAGGCCAGCATCTGGGGAGTGGGAAGAGGGGGGACACAAGCTCCACCCAGTCGGGGGCAGGTTTGGTGTCCTGAGTAGGACCAGGCAGGGGTCCCGGGTCCCCCAAGCTGTGCTGTGCGGGCCCATGGCGTCAGCCCCCTTTCAGGCCCGGCAGCTCTGTCTGGAGTGATTCCATGTGTCGGGGAGTGACTCCAGGGAGGTGGGGAGTAGGAAGGTAGAGAGAAATGGTAGAAACCTTCACCCGGGGGCGTGGGCCGCAGCCGGATCTGTGTGGGGAGCAGAGAGAGGGGCTGTGGGCGACCCGCACACTCCACGTGCCCCTTAATGGCGCCTGGAACCTGTGGGAACCGGGTGTGGGGAGAGGAGGGCAGGAAGGACGGGAGACCGACGGCCTGGGCCTGGCGCTGTGTGGTTTGCAGCGAGAGGCCTGGGTTTTTTTTGTGTTTTTTTTTTTCCCATTTGTCACTGAGAGGCTTGAGGGAGTCTTACCTGGTGGGGGTTTGTTGACTAGTGTTGGTTGGTTGTGGGAAGGGTCTTTGTTGGCACCCTGCCCTCAGGGAGCTGCTAGGTGAACTGGCCCGTGGACTCAGCGTCCCTGGGAGTCCCCAGGGAGATGATGGCTTCTGGATGCAGCCTTTCTGCTCGGGGGGGGGGGGGGGGGGGTCCTGGGAGAACCCAGGCCGCCTGCCCCCAAGACCAGCGCATTGCCTGAGCCCTCAGTCCCTCTGGACCAGCCTGCAGGGTGGGTGTGGCCTGGCCGGGGAGGGGGCGGGCCGTGGCCAGACACAGGCAATTCAATTGGCTGGTTGAGATGCCGGTTTTCACCCACGGTGGGAAATTTCACAGTGGAGGTGGCTCAGCCAGGGCTGTTGAAGCGTTTTCCCAGCCAGAAAGCACTGAGCCGGGACAGCGGGGCAGGGGGGAGGTGCGCATCCCCAGCTTCTCCTCCCAGCACCTCAGCAGGACTCCCCCTTACTCATCTGGGTCTGTCACCGGGTGGGGGGGTGTCAGCCCCGTGTCCACAGCAGGTTCCAGCCCTTTCCTGGACCCCAGGCCCCTGGGCAGCACCTCCCCATCCTCGTCCAAAGGTAGCTAAAGCAGTACCTTCCCTTCAGGGGCTCCCCTTGCCAGACGGACGCCAGGTCCCTCAGCTGTTAGGAGCTGGGAGCGGGTGCTGTGGGGATGGGGGAGGGGGGAGAGGAGGGCTCAGGGATGGAAGGGCTCTGTTCAGCCTCCTCCGCGCAAGGTCAGGGGAAAGGGCATGGGCCGGGGAGCTGGAGGTGGGTGCCCACGTGCATGTGTGTCTCCTGGGCCTCAGCCACCACCACACACTGCTGTGCTGGCGCCAGCAGACGGTCCTTGCTCACTGCGAACCCTCTCCTCAGCCTGTCAGTGCCTTCCGGATGAAAAGGGGTGGGCGTTGGGGGCCCGCTGACCTGTTTGTAAAAGTGCCCGCTCTGTGGTCTCAGAAATCCGGTCCCGTTGGGAAATGTCACTGTCTTTCCTGCAGATACAGAAGACCCTTCCGGCCAGCCTCCCCCTGCTCCCCACAACGCTCTCCTGCACCCCTGGGTCGTGGGCGAGGCTTCCGGGGCCTTACCTGTTTCAGTGGGACAGGCCCGGGGCCGGCGCCACCTCTCCGTGAGTCCACAGTGGGAACCCTCACGCCTGGAGCCTGTGGGCAGACAGAGCACTTCAGTGGGGGGTCTGGGAGTCCTTCTCTGCCCCTACCCCGGCTGTATGACTTCATGTGGGTCCCCTTACCTTTTGCGGCCTCAGTTTGCTCTTCTGTAGAATGGGTGGATGCTCTTCTGTACAGTGCTTCTCTTGACGGCAAATGCGTCGCTGTAAAATCTCAGAAGTCTTTGCAACCTCTGGTGTTTCGTAGTTTTATGAGGCTTGAATTATTGGCTAAACCCTTGTGGGCAGGAAAAGCTTGAACAGCTGACAGGGCACAGGGGCTGACTTAGGAGTCAGGAGTCCGTAGGTCTAGTTCCAGGGCTGCCCTGATGTGCTGTGGGGCTTTGGGCAAGTCGCCATCCCTCTCTGGGCCCTATTTCCCACCGACCTGCAGAAGGAGAGGGGTGCAGCGGGCTCAGCTCCCAGTTTCTTTTCCCTTCTTGGTGAGTAAATCGCCTCTGCCCAGGTACATGCGAAGGGCCCGCAGGCAGCGGGTGTGCCCGTCGGTGAGGGCTGGTGAAGCCGAGCAGTGGGTTCAGGCAGCACCAAGCTGGGCGCAAAGGCAGGTGGCTTGTGGGTGACTCATTTCCCAGGGTTGCTGGGGCTGGTCCTGTGAGGCGAGCTGGGCCGCGATGTGGGAGCAGTTAGGGGAGGCCGTTATGCCCCCAGAACAGGTGGGACCTAGCCTGTATGGTTTCTCCGGGGCGTGGAGCCAGGGCCACCTCTGAGAAGAGAGATGGACAAAGAGCTCCCAAGAGCAAGAGGGACTGAAGGGAGCCCCAGAGACTTCCCTGCAAGACCAGTTGGATGGCTCCTCCCACCAGGAGGCGGGCGCCGAGCAGGTTCTGGGAGAGTCTGCTGCAGCCAGAGCTGAGGCACGTTGGCCATGGTGTCTCCCCACCCACCTCCGTCTGCCAGGAAGGCTCCGTGATTGGCAGAGCAGGATGCGGGCATCGGATGGAAACCCACAGCCTGTCACTCTCTACCTGCTCCCGCCGGGTCCCCTCGGAGAGGCTGACCACCCATCAGTCCGGCTGAATGGAGTTCCTTTCCTGGTGAAGAGAGAGGCTTTGCTCCTGTTAGGAGGGGCTGCCTGCCCGGTTTGCAGCGGGCCAGGCCGATGTGTCTGGCCAGGAGCGAGGGCCAAGAGACAGGCTGTCTTTCTAGCAAGCTGTGGGGCTTGTGAGACCCTGGTCCGGAGGCCACCCCTCCCCCCCGCGGTGATGTTGGGCTCGCACAGCCTCGGTGCCAGCAGATTGCCCACATCTCCCGGTCCAGGGTCCCAACCTGGAACGTGCAGATGGTCACCGGACCGGAGGCTGTGGCGGGGATTAGCAGAGAAGACACTCAGATCAGTGCCTCCTCCATAGTGAGTCCTCGTAACGACGGTCTATTGCGATAGTACTGCCATTGCCATCCATCCCTGGGCGGTTACTTTCCCTGGTTTGCAAATGACAGAAACGGGACATGTGCTAGGGTTGTACTCCTGGTCCTCTGGGGAGTGGGTGAAGTCATGTGACTGGTGTTGGCCAATTAGATGGGAGCAGGAGCAATGAGTGTCCTTCCAGGCCTCGCACTGAATTGTCTGTGCCACCCACACTTTCCACGGTGCTCTCTCTCTTTTCTCTTTGGCCTGGTGGCTGCTCTGTCACCTGGGTCCCCGGGAGTGACAGTGATGAGACAGGTGACCCCCCCCACACACACACACACACATCCGCCCACCACTGGAACTAAGATGCATGTGGTATGAGCAAGAAATCAATCTCTGTCCTCTAAAGCCACCGAGATTTGGGGGTGTTTGTTGCTGCAGCGCAACCTAACCCGCCCTGATTAAAGCAGTCAAAACCTCCGCAGGCTCGGCTGGGAGGACTGAGGGATAAATCTTCCACGTGGGATGCCTGCACACTGTAGGCCCACGGCAGGCCTGTTCTGATTGGCTCCCTTCCCGACCGCAGTTCCTTACCGACTCTTTGCAACAAGTGTTGCCACATCCTCCACTGGGTTTCACAGACCTTGACCCCTTACCTCCTGTCCGTGCCTTCTCCGGGAAAGCCAGCCTGCCCTTCCTCCAGGAGCGATGCGTCCGCAGCATCCATCAGCTTGCAGGGCTGCCATCCATCATGGAAGCTAAAGTGGCTGCCTTCGGTCAAGTGTGCTTAACACGCGGTGCATTAAGTAAGAAGGCTGGACCCGTGTGGACGGGCGCGGAAGCATTGGCCCGCCCCTCTGGGTCTGCTGGGACCCCCCCCCCCCCAGGCCTTGGCTGCAGGCAGATGGGGGGCTGCGTGAAGGGTAAGGTCAGGACTCCCTGCCCACCTGGGACTCGGGGTGTCTGGCCCATTTTTTTTTTTAAAATATATTTTATTGATTTTTTACAGAGAGGAAGAGAGAGGGAGAGACAGTTAGAAACATCGATGAGAGAGAAACATTGATCAGCTGCCTCCTGCACACTCCCTACTGGGGATGTGCCCGCAGCCAAGGTACATGCCCTTGACCGGAATCGAACCTGGGACCCTTGAGTCCGCAGGCCGACGCTCTATCCACTGAGCCAAACCGGTTTCGGCTGCGTGGCCCATTTGAGAGAGCAGGCGGGAACCAGGTTGTCTCGCAAGGGGCTCAGGGTGTGGAGGTGTGGGGGTTCTGCCCTGGGGGTGAGCTCAGGGGCAGGCCGGCCGCCCACCCCTTCTCCCCTGCCCGGGAGCTGATACAGGGACATCCTGGCCTGCCTGAAGAGGAATGGCATTGACTGCCAAGTGGTGTATGAAGCAGCATCCTCACCCTGCCCTGAGCCTGGCTGTGCTCCGGGCCACAGCCCGCCCATCCCCTGCAGGGAAGGTGGGGTTGAGGTGAGGCAAGGATGCAAGGGAGGGGTGAGGCCCAGGGCTGGGGCGGGCCGGGCGGCAGCCAGCAGACTAACCCCCTGAAAGCAGAGGCGTGCGGTATCTAATTCTCGGTCAGTCCTGCAGCCTTGAAACCTTTCACACACACAAAGCTGGAAAACAAAATCGAAACCAATCCACAACAAATGTGAACAATTCTAACCCATTGCATTTTACATGAAGACCAGGGCACGCATCCCTTTTGACTGTATGTACATTTTTTGTGAAGAGGGGCCACGGGGAGGCAGGGACAGCTAGAGAAAGGGCCCATTGTCCTGGTGGTTGCCGCGTATCGGGAACGATCTGTGGCGCTGATTCAGTTACAGTGGTCATACCAATTTTCCTTTCAATTAACAATTAGATTTGTGTGCTTAATAGGCTGCTTCGTTTGTTTTCCACTTGGAAATTGGAAGGATGGATACGCCTGCACCCCGAGGGCTCCCTGAGGCCCTCGCAGACGGGGGCGGGGCGGGGCGGGCCGGGCCTCTGAGCCAGCGCGGCACTTGTGGTGGGTCTGCCCACAGCGCCAGGCGGGGCGGGCTGTTGCCCCAGGCAGCCTTGCATGTGTGTGATATGTGACTGGTGCCTAAGCCCTGTCATTACAGTGCTGGGAGTGACCCAGATCCAGCCGGCCGGACCAAAACAAACAAACAAACAAACAAAAACTCGTGTTCTTTTTCCTGATGGCTAAAATACTATCCAGTCATGAATAGATCAAACCACTTACAAACGGCTACACAGTGAAAATCCGCCTTATTCCAAGTGGAGGGGAGGGCTGGGGCAGGGGTCGGAATGACTGCTGGGTTCTTCCTTCAGCGACATCGGTCAGGACAGCAACGGGACTAAAGCACTGGCGGGTAGGCATGCTGGGCCCAGGCGCTCGCTCTGAATGCGCACCGCTTCCTGTGTCCTTTAATTCTCACAAAGTAGTGACTGTTGTCATCATCCCGTTATAGTGAGAAAAGATAAAATGGACGGAGAGAAGCATGTTAACTTTCCCAAGGTCACACAGCAATGGCCGAGCTGTCTTCAGGGGCCCTGTGCCGAACCACTGGCATCCAGGAACTTTGACCTTTCTGGCATTGAGGACCTTTGACCTTCCAGGCATTGAGGACCTTTGACCTTTCCTTCCGGCGGCTTTGTCACCGTCCTGTCAGTGCGGCTGGGGCAGTATACAGCCTCCAAATGCTGGCTGCCTCCCCCGCCTGGCCTCTCGCCCGTCTTGTTTGCATGCTTGCATTTGTGTTGTGCATGCGTGTTGCACAGCCCAGCAGTTAAGGTCATGCGTGCCATGTTGGCCTTTGCTTTCTTAGCCCTCAGCAGAGCCTGCAGGTGCTCAGTCAGGACTTGTCGCGGGTTTTTGGATGGGTGATGTGTGACCCTGGTAATCTGTGGGGCCGTGTGTCTGGAGGACCCCGGTTCTGACTGCTGGCTAGGGAGCCGTCTGCAGTGGCCGGAACGTCCAAGGTGAGTTCTTCACTCCGATGTCTGGAACATCCGCAGGGCGGCTTGCGCCTCCTCACAGTATGGCTGCCGGTTTCACACGTGTGGAGGGCTGGCTTCCCTTGAGGAGCATCAGGAGGGGAATGGAGGCTGCCCATCTCTGAAGGCCTGGCCCAGAAGGGGCACAGTGTTGCCTGGGTCCTGTCTGCTCAGTCCCAGCAGTCCCAGCACCCGCCCAGGGACACGGACCCAGCTCTCAATGCGGGGCTGCCACAGCTCTGTCCCTCTTCGGTCCCCCGCTGGCCTGGGATCGTGCCCTGCCTGTGCCCCGTCTCCCTGGCCTTCCTCTTCCCGGAGGGGCCACCCTCGTTCCCACCCAGCCTTTGCACTGCTGGCCCTCCATCTGGAACCCTCCTTACACCCATCATCATCATCCTGGCTCCAGTTTCGGTTCACATCCCCTCTTCCTAGGGGCCTACCTGAGCCCACTGGCTTCTTGCCACGCTCTGTGGCTCGTTGCGGTTTGATTTTCTTCAAACTCCCAGGAAGTGAAAATCCTGTTCACTGGTTGTTTCCTCATATGCTGGCCACCCCAGCCCCGCCCCATGGAGCCGGAACCTGGTCTCTGCCCATCACTGTCTCCCGTGCTGGCACCTGGCCATGTGGGAGCTGATGGGGAACAGGGTGAGTGAGCGACCGGGAACCGCATTACCTGCACCTTACCAGGGCCTCGGCCTTTCCCACTCCCTCTGGCCTCCCTCAGACACCCCATTATGACGACCGCTGACTCCTGGCTGGGGAGGGGTCAGCGACCCCGGAAGCTGCTGTGACCGGCCCGGGTGCATTTTCCTCCCAGAATATGGGCCATTCACTGCTAGTTGCTGCTCTTAGTAGAGCAGGGGAGTGTTTCTGCAGGCCTTGCCCCTTCGCTACTTTGTTTCCTGTGCATTCAGTTAACTTCCAAGGCTGGCGAGCGGTGGAAACATTGTTATTTGGTGGCCCAGCGCTTCCCTGCAGGTGGGGATAGCGGGGGTGGGGTGGGGGGGGGAGCGGGGGTGCTGCCTGAGGTCCCTCAGGGCCTCTAAACAGGATGGCAGCTGCCACTCTGGGGCATGGCAGCGTCGTGCCGTTACATGCTGTGCCTTAAACCCATCGAAGCCAGGATGACGCTCATATCCACTGGGAGTCCTCCACGCTGCCCCCCCCCCCCGCCCCCCGCTCCCTGCGTGGCGCACAGACCAGAGGCCCCCTCGTGACAGGGTGGATGGAGTCACTGGGTGAAAGGCCACATTTTGCAAAGTGTCTGATGACTGAGTGACAGAAGCCAGAGTGAGGATTTAGCAATCACAGCACCATTCGGGGAAAGGTGTTGCAGGGTCCGGAATTCAGATTGGGCAATTCAGCTCGGGGGTGGGGAGCATCCTGCGGGCCAGGCCAGGCCCGGCCCAGGCAGCCTCTGGTTTCCATGACACTGGTCCCAGGGCCAGGCTTGGAGATGGTGCCCTGTAAATAACTGCCAGTGAATCCCAGCCTGTGTGGCTCAGTGGTTGAGCATCAACCTATGAACCAAGGAGGTCACAGTTCACTTCTGGGTCAGGGCACATGTCCAGGTTGCAGGCTCAATCCCCACTGTGGGGTGTGCAGGAGGCAGTCAATCCATGATTCTCATCATTGATGTTTCTCTCTCTCCCACTCCCGTCCTCTGAAATCAATAAAAATATACATATTTTTAAAAGTCCTGTTCGCAGCCACTCGCCCTGGGCTCCTCCTGTGAGGAGTTTGGGGTTTGTGGCTCTGGGAGGAAACTGCAGGGACAGCCGCCAGGGCCCCCGAGCTGAGTCCCTTTCCCGCACGAGCCCCACCTCTGGGCTCCCTCTTGCGCCACCTGTGTTGCGTGCGCCCTGCCGAGGAGTCAGCGATCTGGGCCAGATCTGGGCCAGCGTTTAGAGGTCTGGGCAGACTCGGGGAGGTATCAGTGACTGAGTTGTGTGGTTTTGGGGTGGGGGCCATTCCCCTCACTTTCCTGTGAATCTGACTGGCACCCTCCCTGGCACGGGAGATCCGCTAGCCCCACCTTCTGGGCTCCCAGCGGCCCCACCCGCCCCACTCCTGGTGACTCCGCCCTGCTGAGGTCTGGGCAGAATCCAGGGCAGACTGGGTTGTGTGGCTCTGGGGCGGTGGCCGCTCGTCCCGCCTTCCCCAAGCCTGGCTGGCACCTCACCCTCTCGGGATCCATGAGACCCGTCCTCCCCGCTCCCGCAGCCCCACCCGGCTGAGCTCGGCTCCTCTGGGCAGAGCTGGGACCCACGTTGCACGTTGCACGGCTCCAGGACGGGCACAGAGCCAAACTGTGGTCTGTCCGGGGCTGATAAACTGCTGACCTCACCCTGACAGCCCCACCCTCCACAAGGCTGTTTGGGCACCCAGAGGGTGGCAGCTGGACTTGGTTTACCAGCGACGTTTGCCGAGGGGCCTCAGACCCAGCGCCGGCACCGAGGGTGAACGCCTCCTTGCTCCTACCTGGTGACTGAGAACCAGTCTCATGTGACTTGAGCGGTGCCAGAGAGTGACTGAGCCGAACAGGTAGAGGCAGGCAGAGGCGGATCTCGGGGGGAACTTGGGACTCTTGTTGGCCTGCCCCTGGCCCCTGGGGCCGGGCATCCAGCCTGCAACCGAGGTAGGTGCCCTTGACGGGAATTGAATCCGGGACCCTTCAATCCTCGGGCTGACGCTCTATCCACTGAGCCACACCGGCCAGGGCTATTTGCTCATTTTTTGTAGCCACAGGAGGCACAGCTTGGACCCTCCCGGGGGTGGCTCATAACCAGGCCAAGACCTTTGGCTCCAGAGTGGATCCAAACTCGGGAGAGCAAAACCAGTTTTCTAAGGGCGGGTGAAGCCAGCCCGTGCTGCCGTGTGGCCCTCAAGGTGGAGTCAGTTGACATGAGGGACAGAGCTGAGCAGAGAGGAGGGGTGGGGGCGGGCCAGGCCACAGGGGAGTCAGGGTCTGTGCTTCCACCCCAAGTCGCTGCGTCAAGAATGGCCCCTCTTGCCCTAGCTCAGTGGTCGGCAAACTCATTAGCCAACAGAGCCAAATATCAACAGGACAACGATTGAAGTTTCTTTTGAGAGCCACATTTTTTAAACTTAAACTATATAGGTAGGTACATTGTTATTAACTTCATTAGGGTACTCCTAAGCTGGCCTTTGCTAAAAACTCAAGGGGCCCAAGAGCCGCATGTGGCTCGAGAGCCGCAGTTGGCCGACCACGGCCCTAGCTGGTGTGGCTCAGTGGATAGAGCGTCAGCCTGCGGACCGAAGGGTCCAGGGTTCGATTCTGGTCAAGGGCACAAGCCTGAGTTGTGGGTTCGATCCCCGTGGGGGGTGCGCAGGAGGCAGCCGGTCAGTGATCCCCATCGTTGATGATTGTCGCTCACTCCCTCTGCCTTCCTCTCTGAAGTCAGTAAAAAGGAGAAAGGCCGCGCTCACCCGTGTCCCCGTGCCCGCAGGTTGGCTCAGCATGTCGGTCAGCGTCCACGAGACCCGCAAGTCGCGGAGTAGCACGGGCTCCATGAACATCACGCTCTTCCACAAGGCGTCGCACCCCGACTGCGTGCTGGCCCACCTCAACACGCTGCGCAAGCACCGCATGTTCACCGACGTCACGCTCTGGGCCGGCGACCGCGCCTTCCCCTGCCACCGCGCCGTGCTGGCCGCCTCCAGCCGCTACTTCGAGGCCATGTTCAGCCACGGGCTGCGGGAGAGCCGCGACGACACGGTCAACTTCCAGGACAACCTGCACCCCGAGGTGCTGGAGCTGCTGCTGGACTTCGCCTACTCGTCGCGCATCGTCCTCAACGAGGAGAACGCCGAGTCGCTGCTGGAGGCGGGCGACATGCTGCAGTTCCACGACGTGCGGGACGCGGCCGCCGAGTTCCTGGAGAAGAACCTCTTCCCCTCCAACTGCCTGGGCATGATGCTGCTGTCGGACGCCCACCAGTGCCGCCGGCTGCACGAGCTCGCCTGGCGCATGTGCCTGGCGCACTTCGAGACGGTGCGGCAGAGCGAGGACTTCAACAGCCTCTCCAAGGACAAGCTGCTGGACCTCATCTCCAGCGACGAGCTGGAGGCGGAGGACGAGCGGGCGGTGCTGGAGGCCGTCCTGCGGTGGGTGCGGCACGACCTCGAGGGGCGCCGCGCCCACCTGCCCGAGCTGCTGCGGGGCGTGCGGCTGGCCCTGCTGCCCTCCGACTGCCTGGAGGAGGCCGTGGCCCGCGAGGCCCCGCTCCTGGCGGGCGAGCGCACCAAGGGCATGTTCGACGAGGCGCTGCGCTGCAAGGCCAGGATCCTGCAGAACGACGGCGTGGTCACCAGCCCCTGCGCCCGGCCGCGCAAGGCGGGCCACACGCTGCTCATCCTGGGCGGCCAGACCTTCATGTGCGACAAGGTGTACCAGGTGGACCACAAGGCCAAGGAGATCATCCCCAAGGCCGACCTGCCCAGCCCCCGGAAGGAGTTCAGCGCCTCGGCCATCGGCTGCAAGGTCTACGTGACGGGGGGCCGGGGCTCCGAGAACGGGGTGTCCAAGGACGTGTGGGTGTACGACACCGTCCACGAAGAGTGGTCCAAGGCGGCCCCCATGCTGATCGCCCGCTTCGGCCACGGCTCGGCCGAGCTGGAGAACTGCCTCTACGTGGTGGGCGGACACACGTCGCTGGCGGGCGTCTTCCCCGCCTCCCCGTCCGTCTCCCTGAAGCAGGTGGAGAAGTACGACCCCGGGGCCAACAAGTGGAGCATGGTGGCCCCGCTGAGGGACGGCGTGAGCAACGCGGCGGTGGTGAGCGCCAAGCTGAAGCTCTTCGTGTTCGGGGGGACCAGCATCCACCGGGACATGGTGTCCAAAGTCCAGTGCTACGACCCCGCCGAGAACCGGTGGACGATCAAGGCGGAGTGCCCCCAGCCCTGGCGGTACACGGCGGCGGCCGTGCTGGGCAGCCAGATCTTCATCATGGGCGGCGACACGGAGTTCACGGCCGCCTCCGCCTACCGCTTCGACTGCGAGACCAACCAGTGGACGCGGATCGGGGACATGACGGCCAAGCGCATGTCCTGCCACGCCCTGGCCTCGGGCAACAAGCTCTACGTGGTGGGCGGCTACTTCGGGACCCAGCGGTGTAAGACCCTGGACTGCTACGACCCCACGGCGGACACGTGGAGCTGCGTCACCACCGTGCCCTACTCGCTCATCCCCACGGCCTTCGTCAGCACCTGGAAGCACCTGCCTGCCTGAGGGCCCTGCGAGCCAGGTGAGCCCCTGGCACGGGCCTGTCCCCTCTGGGAGGGGCAGCAGGTGACGGGGGGCGGAGGGGAGCTCTGGACCCTTTTTCAGAGCCAACGCCTGGCTCTGCGCCTTCCTTGCAGCTGACCTCGAACGAAGCAGGTGACCCCTCTGCCGAATGGGGTACAGCCTTAGGCTGGGGGGTGGTTCCCAGACACGGCTGCCTGTCAGAACCACCCGGCTCTTCTGACAGTTCGGCACTGAGTCTAGGCCAGTCTGCCAAGTCCGAGGGCACACTCGCCAAGCCACAGTGTCCTCACTTCTGACACCAGCTGCAGGCTAGGGGCGTCCCAGAATGCACTGAGGCTGTAGTTCAGGGTCATGTCTCATTACAGGAAAGGATGTAGATTAAGATCAGCCAGGGCAGAGGGGCACGGGGCGGGGCGGTCACAGCGCACAGCGTCCTCTCCCTGTGGAGTCAGGACTGTGACCTCAGAGAGGGACGATGCGCAGAGAACCCTGCCGGCCAGGGACACCGCTCACGCCAGCGCTTAGGCAGGATCACTGATTGCCCGCGTGGTTACGAGGTCCCAGGTCAGCTGGTACCGCAGGACCCAGACCCCCACCCTAAGTCACATGATGGCCCCACCCCCACCCTCAGCCAACACGCTGCTCTCAGGTGTGACATAGGTCACCTCCCAGACCCAGGGGCAAAGGCCAGACCTCTGTTTGGACAAGGCCACGGTGTCGGCCGCCCAAAAGGCCACACCCAGGCCACGTGAGCCAGGCATCCAGTGTGCAGCTGAGGGGAGACCCATTCCGGGGTCCTGTGAGAAAGAGAGGGCAGATGCCAGGTTGGAGCTGGGCACCCCTGGAAGCAGTGGGGGTGCCAGGGCTTTGGGGCAGGCGCCTGGGACTGCCCGCCTCTTACCTGCTGGATGGGTGGAGACGCAGGTAAGTCAGTGTGAGGCCTCCCCGGGCATGTGTCCACGTGGGCGCCATTCCAGCCTCATCTCTGTTGCTCCGCAGGCTCTGCGTGTCTCCCCACATCACGGCTGCAGCCGTCACAGGGACCCCGTCTCTGTCGGCCACAGCAGGAAGCTCAGCGCTCCGAGCGGCCGCCCACCAGCTCTGGGAGCTGCTCTGAGTTTTAGACGAGAGAAGACGCCGTCTCCAGCCCGGGGTGTCTGCCTGAGGCTTTTCCCGCTCTGCAGTGGTTTTGGGGGACAGGATCTCCCAGAGGGGCGTGCGCACACCCGGGCTCCCTCTGACTCCGGGAGGACGCATTTGCAGGACTTTGAGGTCACCTGTTTCCGCAAGTCCTGGACGGGGCGGGGGCCAGGCACGGAAGAGCCCTGGATGGGGGGCAGCACCGCCCGCAGACTGTGACTCACATCCCTGTCCCTGCTGGGTGTCACCCACAGAGGGCGTCCCAGGTCTCGGGGAGACAGCCCAGCAGGACTGAGGGCAGGAGCTACCGAGGAGAGAACCGAGGACACGTTATATGAGGGCAGAAACCCGTGGGGTCACCTCAGTGACCTCCGCGAGGCCTCATTGGCGATGACCCCGGGCAGCTGGGTTAAAGACGAAACCTCCTGGCCCCTCCCCAGAGCTGGGCTTGCCCTTGGGACCTTGCCACCTCCCTCCCGGTCAGGCTGGCCGTGGCCCATCACACAGCAGGACCCAGGACCTTGGGTACCACATGCCGCTGGACAGGGGTGCCCCTCCTCAGAGCACATCACAAGCACCAGCAATGCCCCCGCCTCCTGATGGGGACCCAGAGGGACCTCCCCCAGGCTGGACGCATCTCAGTGCGGAGGTCAGCCACGAGGTCACCGCTCCGACCCCGCTGGCCCCTGGCACCCTGGCCTTCCAGCTGGTGACTGGGTCTGCCCCATCTGCCCCCAGGCTCACAAAGCACGCTCCGTCCCAAGAGAACGGCCAGACATCTGTTCGTTGTTTCTCACCTTCCAAGTGGCTGGTCCCTCCTCAGTGTATCCCAGCCCAGCCCGCCCCTCCCGGCCCCTCCATGCAGGCACCAGCCTTGGGGCTTCTCTTGGGGACTTGGACCTTGAAGTGGGGTTCACTCACTGATGCGCCCCAGCTGCCACTCGGGAACGTCTGAGAGCAGAAGGTGCACCTCCAGTCTTCAGACTCTGCTGCTCCCTCTCGGCCCCCCTGCAGCCAGGGGGCCCCACCCCAGGAGATGGCTCTGCTGGGAAGCTGGGGAGCCCTGGCCGCGGGGGGTCTCAGGGCCCTGCCCTGTCAGCGCTGAGCTGAGCTCAGCGCGTCTCACAGCACAAAGGACCTCGGGTGCTCTCCCTGGCGGGACCTCTCTCCGTTTCTAAGTTAATAAATGAATTGAGAACGTTCTTGCTTTCTTTGGGCTCTGGGGCCTGCCTTGGGGGACACAGTCACGGGCTGACGTCGATGGTCATCCCTCCAGGCAGGGCTCGGGGTCTGCCCCTCCTGTGAACGAGGGAGGCTCAGCCCGGGTCCCCCCAGCACCCAGATATCAGAGATCCCCTTTCTGCAGGTGGTTTGGCAGTTGTTTCCATGGGTTCTGACACTGTTCCCCGTTCTCCCGAGAGTCACCGTCTCCTGGAAAAGCCGACGTGAGCGCTCACTTGAGAAATGCCATCGTCTCCACGCTCCTGCCTCTGCGCTCCGAGCTCCCGGCGGACACTCATTTGTGTGAAATAACAAGCGCATCAGGGCGGCGCGTTACTCCCAGGTGTTACTGCGGCCTGTCTGTCCCCTGCCAGGAGTCGGAGCTGTGCCCTGGGGTCCCCTGGAGGCCTCTGCAGACGTGTGGGTCCCTCCAGCTGAGCTCCGGGGGCACAGCGCAGGGTTGGGGACCCACGGGCGACAGGCCGGCCGGGCTCCGGCCTCAGCTCCTTGCACACGGCTGGCTTTCCTTTGCAAAGTCCCTTTCTCGGGTGAAGAGGTTACCAAACTTCCTTCCTCCATGTCCATTTCCTTTGCCCCTTCCTATTGCGAGCTTCCAGCTAATGTGTGTGAGGTTCTAGCCCGGCTGGCGTGGCTCAGTGGTTGAGCGTCGACCTATGAACCAGGAGGTCAGGGTTCAATCGCCATTCAGACAACATGCCAGGCCAGCCGATGGATGTCTGTCTCTCATCAGTGATGTTTCCTATCTCTCCCTCTCCCTTTTTCTGAAATCAGTAAGAAAATACTTAAAATTTTTTTTTACAAAAAAGAACCATTCTAGAAAGAAAAGGCATCCCAAATGTTTGTGGGGAATCAAAGGGAACCCCATTAGAAATACGTTTCCCTCTTAGCCCTGGCCGCCGGGAAGCTCCGAGCGGCTGCGTTTCAGCGTAGAGGCCGCGACTTCCCTCTTGGCACCGTGCCTCCTCCTCCCATGCCTGGATGGTCGCACCCGAGCCACCCTGGGGACCCGGTTGACTGCGGTCCGAGGGCCCCGCCCTCCTTGGGAAGTGGACGTAATGACCCTGGCTTCGGCCTCCTGCTTCTGAGACTGAGAGGCAGAACAGCCGGGCCCCTGTGGGTGCCGGGAGCCTGTGCCAGGTGGTCCGAGGCCCCTCCTGTGGACCCAAGGCAAGGCTGGGTAGACCGAGGTTGTCCAGGCAACTGCCCGGCTCCAACGCTGCAGCTGGGGGTGGGGTGGGAAGTTCAGGGACCCTCCAAGAGGGGGCAGCGAGGGAGGTTTCACCAGGAGCCAGTTCCAGTCACTCCCCTCTTCCCCCCCCCCCCATCAGCTCTCCCCTCCAGACAGTTCCCAGGGGGCCTTCCTGGGACCCTCTCCCCACACCCCTCCAGACAGGGTTTCCCACGGAGGAGGCAGGGCCCACAAAGGCGCCAGGAGGGAGGCACAACCCTAACTGTGGGGACTATTTCAGGCCGAGCAGAGCGACAATTAGCATATGAAAGGAGCCTGGGGCCTGGCCAGGCTGTGACTGGGATACCAAACGGAGGGAGACTTGTAGGGTGGGAGTGGGAAGGGCCCGGGGGCCCTGCAATCCACGTTTCCTGAATTGGGTGCAGGGCAACTCCAGCCCAGCCAGGCCCCCTTTCCCCCTGCGCCTCCTCACAGGACACTCCCCTCTCCCCTGGGGTGGCAGGGCAGTGCCCACGGGCTGGCCTCACCATACGTGACCCACAAGCTCCCAGGAACAGGAACTGTGGGGAGGCAGGCCTCTGGGAGGGACTTCTCACTGACATGGTGACATCCAGGCTACTAGGGGATGAGGTGCCAGGTCACCGACTGTTCCCCGTCTTACTTCTGAGGCCCTGCAGCTCAGCTGACCTCGGTTCTGCTCGTTACTGCTTCCGAGGAAAGAAAACCTGCGCACTGCATTTTCCCCTTTCCCTGCAAGTTCTGTTCTGGCCTTTAAAAATATATTTTTTAATTGAATTTTTACAGAGAGGAAGGGAGAGGGATAGAGAGTTGGAAACATCGGATGAGAGAGAAACATCCATCAGCTGCCTCCTGCACACCTCCCTACTGGGGATGTGCCCGCAACCAAGGTACATGCCCCTGACCAGAATCGAACCCGGGACCCCTCAGTCTGCAGGCCGACGCTCTATCCACTGAGCCAAACTGGTCAGGGCTTTTCTGGCCTCTTGGCTTCCTTTTATTTCTGACTCAGATTTCTGCCCTGAGCATTAGTTACCAACTTCCTGTCCGGGCAGAGCCATTGCTGCAACCCAATCTGAGGCAGTTTGTACACCCCGGACTCTCCCTCGGGCACGGGACCTGCGGACAGAAAAATGCCACGTCTGTGTAAGCCACTCAGCAGCCAGCTCTGCGCTGGGGCCCAGGCTCAGCCCAGCAGGGTCCCTGGGGAGCAGGAGGGTCCGGCAGCCCTGGCGAGTGGCTGTCAGAATTCTGGCAGCCCTGAGCACGTTGTGCGTCTGTTCGGGAAGGAAGGATGGAACCTCCTCACGCTTCTTGCCTCCCAGACAGACCCCCGTCGCCGGCTCAAACCCAAGGACCAAGGGAGGCCTTGCTGAGTGGGACAGGCACTCAGGAGGGTAGGGGATGCTGCAGCCGCAGTGACAGCCAAGGGCGGTGAGTGGGTGGGAAGGGACCCGTGTGTCACTGCCTGGGGAAGGGGGGTGTGTGGGAGGAGGCACAGCTGTTGCCAAAGCTGGAGAAGACTTTATTGACTTCAGAGAGGAAGGGGGAGAGAGAAACATCAATGATGAGGATCACTGATCAGTTGCCTCCTGCACACCCCCTACTGGGGGTCGAGCCTGCAACCCCAGCATGTGCCCTGACTGGGAATTGGAGTTTCTTCTTCTCGTTGTTGCGAGAGGAGCTTGTAAGTGGCAAAGCCAAGATCCCAGGCAGCTTTGCATGGCACCATGGGGCACAGTGCCAGAGTCCAGGGGGCCGGGGGCCTCTTGCAGGAGCAGCAGGCGGCTCAGCACAGCCCCTCCGCTGTGGCGTGCGGCACGGTTTCTCGGTGGAGCCCGCATGCTGTGATCAAATCCAGCCCATCCCTGTGGGGCTCCAGGCAAATAAGATTTTCCTTCCTGAATCAGGTTTTGACAGTTGCCCTGTTTGGAGAGTGGGATGGGGGTGGAGAAAACTGGCAGAGAAAGGCAAATTCTCCATCTTTTCCCATAGAGGATCCTATGGCAAAGGGCATTTTCCTCCACTACGTTGATGTAACTGGACAGAGTTCCTGCACTTGGCACCCCGGGGTTTGCGGTCCGGCTGTGGCGAGAGTGGGAGTCCCCGAGGAGCCAGCAGTGCTTCAGGCTCTCCTGGTTCCTGTCCCCAGATGCAGAACTAGGTTCCACTGGGAAGAAGGCTCTCCTCGGAGTTGGGGAGGGGGGTCCCCCTTCATCAGGAACCCAGAGTTATCTCCAGCCAGCCCAGACCCGGACGGACAGCAACACACCAGCCGCAGTGGAGACGTAAAGAACATTTATTTTTTTGGAAGGGTCGGGGGGGACTTTACACGAATCTGAAGCCAGTAACTAGACAGGAAGATAAATAAAATACAAAGCCAGTATGTTGTGGCAAAATTCCAGAAAACACACTGAAAAAAATCTTTACAGTTTAAAACTGTTTACTTTATACATAATTACAAAGGCATATACAGCACACGGGTCTCACCCGTTACTTAATGGGATCAGCACAGAAATGTCACACAGCAGGGGACACACGGAGGAGAGCGGAGACGCGGGTGTGCGGTCACCCTCCTGCCTGTCCGGGGCCCCCGCGCCCCCCTGGGGTGCGTGACACACAGGAAGCCACAGCTGAACCGTGACCACAGGGCAGGGCCCTGTCGGCGCTCTCGCTGCCCTTCCTGTCGGGCGGCTGCAAAAGGCAGAGGTGACAAGCGGGGTGCAGACCGGGGTGCGCGGGGGCCGATCCTCCGTTGGCCGCAGGGAGGCCCGGCCCAGGCCGGCTCCGGCTGGGTGTCCGCAGCGGCTCAGCAGGGTCTGCGGCGGAGAGCCTGGACCACTTGGGTTTGCCCATCTTTGAACCTCACGAGATGGAGAAGTGATTCGAGGCCTGTCTCTTTGCATAACTTCCATTAGAGGAGGACGGGGGAGGAAGCAGCCTGTGTGTGTTTTTCCTACTGTGGCCGCATGAACATACGTGTCATCCTAACACCCGGCCAGCAGGCAGTCCGTTCCAAGGCGCTGGTTCAGGAGGAGTGGTACGCTACGTTGAAAGAAAAAGGAAGCAGCGGGGCAAGCACTGTGCCCTCCCCGTCTTTTCGGGCCAACCAGAGCGCCGGGCCCGGCCAGTCAGGACCACAGCCATGCTGTCCGACGGTCCTGGGCAGGGGCCGGGCACCACCCCCCTCCGCCCACCACCGTCACTGCAGGCTCAGTTCTGGGCTCCGCGTTCCAAGGGCATGTGGAGGGGGGTCGATGCCAGTGCCCCTCCAAACCTCCCTCTTTGTGGCCCTGGAGCCCCCTCACCGGCCCATCTCTACACCCCTCCCAGGACTCGCTGTCCTCTGGCACAACTGCACCATCGACACGGGAGTAGAACGCGGCTCCCCTGTCAATGCTCACACCCCCGGAGGAAAGACCCGCTGGGGAGAAAGAACCCCGGAGGCTAAAGGACGGAGGAGGAAGGACTTCAGTGAGGAGCAACTTCTGGACCACGCCTGGCCTCTAAGGTTACGTGTGGTCCCCCTTTTATTAAGGCAGAGCCCATCTGTGAAACCCTCTGCGCTCTATTCCCGCCCCGAAAGGTCCCCAAACCCCCAGGGCCTCACACTGCGCTTGCCCTGCTAACGCCGGGCTGGGAAGGCGGCAGAGGAGGGGCAGATGAGCGGAGGGACAAGTTTCAGTGGTATCACCCTGAGACTTAAGAGGAAAAAAGGTAAGATTCGTACCTTTTCCAAAAAAATCTTGACACGGATTTCTTGCCCGCATACAGCTTACAGGGGTAGGATGGAACGCTGGCAAAGGTTGAATTGTGGCAATTTGCGTGTTTGTAACCTTCTGCGTGTTCCAAGAAGGGAACAGCTGACACAGTGGTCACAAAAGCGAAGCCAGCTGACAGCGTGGAAAGTGCACGTCACCCAGGCAGGGTGGCAATTACTGAGATGACAGAACTGAGAGAAGGTGCCCCTCCTTCCAGGGAGCTCATTCCATTCTGGAAACCTGGGGACTCCGGAAGGTGTCTCCCTCGTCCCCCCAAAACTTAAACACAATGTTGGGCGCCTGACCTCTGGAGGCTGATGGAGAAGCACAGCGTCCTTGCGTGGGGACACGAGGACTTGAACCTGAGTCACCCGAGAAGACAGCCCCTTCTCCCAGGGAAGAGGGAGCAGTTCCAAGGTCAGAAGTACAGGCACAGCAGCAAAACCCCCACGTTCAACGTGGGGGGGGAGGGGGGGGCGCGGGGCGGGGCGGGAGTCTCAGGCTGAAGCCAAGCTGTGCAGCCACACACACAGGCCCTGTGCCCCGCCTCTGGGCAGCAGCCCTGACAGCCAATCGCATCGTCCCTGGGCACAGCGGCCGGGCGCACGCGGACCCAGTACTTCCTTTCGAGCGAGCGCTTCTGCGACATGAAGCCCCGGGGGTCCCCCCAGCAGGTGACAAGAAGACAGCTGAGCTCCGGGAGAGCCAGACGCACACGCACGGCTGTGCCGCGAAGCTGGGGGACCGGCTGCTGGCTGTCTCAGGTCTTTGGTGGTGGGCGAGGGGTGGGGTGTGCACATGGTTACGGGAGAAACGGAGGAATCGGGTGGTTTTATTCCTCAGGCCTATTGCTGCAGGGTAAGAAACCTCAATGACAGAATCAGGCAAGCGTCCCTCCTCGGTGGCAAGAAGACACCCCTAGGCCAGAGGATGCGCTGGGGGTGGGGGGGCAGGAGAGGGACCTTCCCCCCTTCATTTCTTTTGGGGCCTTCAAGGCACTTGCAGACACTGAGGAGTGAGCAGCCGCCGCCGTTCACCCTCCACAGTGATCAGAGAGGAAACCGTTGGGATAGTATGTTCGCCCTTAACACACACAGACACGGACACACACACACAGACACGGACACACACACACAATAAATAAAACGAAACTAGCTAACAATCTTAAACCAGACCTCTTCCAAATAAACTGAAAGATAAATATCTCCATCTGCAAGGCCAGCTTGCAATTCATCAAGCACCAAGTTACAGATTTTTTTTTTTTAAAAAAGGATGGTCAGGGCTCCTGAGGGGCAGAAGGCAGGGGTGGGAGCCGCGGTGAAGCACGTGTCCCGGTGTCCCTCCCGCAGCCACGGCGGGGCAGGTGCGGCCTCGCAGGGGAGCCACGCCCACGAACCGCCCGCACCGCCCAGCTGGTGACACGCTGGAAGCAAATACAGACCCGACGCACAAGGAGAAAAGGAGAGAAGACAGAGGACGTGAAACAGGCCGCATCTGAGGCATCTCCAAAGGGGCAGAGCGCAATAACCAACAGGCCTCCAGGTTTTTTAAGAACTTTTTAAGAAGTTAAATTCTGCCAAGCCTCCGAGCCAGAGTGAGAGCCCTCCCAGCCACAGGCCGGCCCTTCTCCCCGGTGCTGGCGGAGAGCAGTTCACCCCTTCACTGAGGGACTGCTCAGCGAGGGCCTAGCCCAGCCGGGGGCGGGGACAAGCTGGCCGCGGGAGAAGCGGGTCCCTGTTGGTGGAGCGCCAGGCAGGACCAGCGTCCCCGGGAGCCACCGTGGCCCTCAGGAACACTGCCAGGAGGCTGTGGCCACTTCTGACTGGTCGGTGACAACCAAAAAGTGTCACCCTGCAGGGGTCGTGCTGAGGAGGCCTCCGCGTCATCGCGCCCAGAACATGCGGGCAAACACCTTGGAAAGCCAGGGCAGGATTTCTTCCCAAGTGATCCATGAAATTTGACCCTTTTTTCTGCTGACGGCAACGCCAAAGTCGGGAGGTGCAGATCGTATGCTTTTGAAACACACCAGTCTTTTCTCACTGGTTTTCACACGTGTCCGTCATCCCTTCTACATGCAAACAGGGGTGCGGAGTGGGGGGTGGGAAACCGCCTCGGGGCCCAGCGGTGAGAGCCAGGCCTGCAGCGCCTGCGCAGTGCTCACCGACGGACTGCGCGCTCCTGCCAGCCGCACGCGCACGCGCAGACGGGACTGTGCCTGCACACACAGGACGTCCCCTCCTCCTGCGGCTGAGTTTCAGAGGCGGCCCCGCATCTCACACCTCACTGGGAACATTCTCTCAGCTCTAGGAGTCCTGTCACGGCCCACGCCATCGCCGGGACTTCCGGGGACACTCCTTCAGTGTGACGCCCTCCACAGGCCCGGCCCCAACCCAGTCGCCGGGGTGGGGAAGTCCGGGGCCTCCTCACCCACCAACGCGCGGGACCTTGCCCTCAGGTCCCGGCCCTGCAGCGCGGAGGAGCGATGCTGGAAGAGTGCGGTGTCCGCGCAGGAGAGCGGGCACGCAGGGACGCGGGAGGTGGGCTGGTGCCACGGCCAGCGGGGAGGGGAGTCAGCAGAAGATCTCCTCCCCCTCGGCGGGCACTTCCGATGCGGGGCCGTCTGGAAAAGGGGGCACAGAAGGACAAAGAAATTCAGAAAAAATCAAACTCCCCCCTTTTCCTCCCCAAACACAAGGCTCCTAAGCTGCAGACAGATGGCGGGCTGGGGGGCCGCCCTGCTCGCCGCCTCATTCCTGCCAGGAGCCTGCGTGATACTGAAGTCCCTGGACGAGGCCGAGGAAGGGGGGAGGCTGGGGTGCTCCCGGTCGGTGGGTTCATTCCTGAGCTAGATGAACGCCTGCCCTCTGCAAGCATGTGCCGCCCCCTGCACGCATGTGCCACCCCCTGCACGCATGTGCCGCACCGAGCTCCCTGGAAGGCTCCCCGAACTGGTGTCTTGGTTTGTTGCGGGCGGTGCAAGGGGGTTTGGTGAGAAGGAGAACAGTT
Source organism: Eptesicus fuscus (assembly GCF_027574615.1). NCBI lineage: Eukaryota > Metazoa > Chordata > Mammalia > Chiroptera > Vespertilionidae > Eptesicus > Eptesicus fuscus. Next base: position 9,277,180 of record NC_072497.1, on the reverse strand, counting down.
TGGCTGTCATACACCCCAAGGGTCCCTCTCATTAACCTGTCCCACGCCACTAACATCCACCCGCCTCTCGGGCTCCAAGGACCCCCCCCGGCCACCGGGAGCCGGTGTGTGACTCACCCCCAGACGGAGAGCGGCCTTTGTTCTTCTTCTTCTTCTCCTTCTTGTCCTTGGGCTTGGCCAACCCAAACAGGCGGGCGGAGGAGGAGGGGGGCGCCGGGGCCTGGCCGGGGCCCTCGGGCACTCTGCTGGCCTGGCTGGCAGAGCTCAGTATGTGAAAAGGCCCCCTGTCTTTGTGTGTCCGAGAGATGCTGTTCCTTTTCGGGGACACCGAGAGTTCCGAGTCCAACGACCCCGACTTGGCTATCGAAGGCGCGGGCGGCAAGGGGGGCTCCTCGGGGTTGGGGAGGAAGGACGGGATCCGCAGCAGCTTGGTGTGTGGGTGGGAGACCTGCACGCGAGCAAGAGAAGGGGTGCTCAGGGCTGCGGCGCCCGGCGCTCCCTCCAGGGAGGCTGGCCAGGGCGTGGCCCCTCCCCTGAGCTCCAGTCCCCAATACAGAGATTCAGAACCGCTTCCCTTATCGCTTCTCGGCCTTTTGGCTCAGATCAGGTGCAGAACGGCTTCCCGGCCCCGCCCACGCAGTCTCTCTGACAGCGTGGAAAACATCACCTCTGACACCATTACTATTGCCACTGCGTGCACTTAACGCCTGCGTCATAAAGAATTAATGGGACCTGGGACGAGGCAGCCTAAAAAAGAACTCCCTCTCCCTGAAGAAAGGGGGGCTGCGGATCTGAAGGCTGATGCACAGGGACGTGGGGATTACTTCGGGGCTGAGAGAGTCTAGAAGCCTGTTTAGGGAGAAGCAGAGCAGCTGGAGTGGCGTTTGCACCAGGATTCTACTCTGGTCAAAGGCCAAACCAAGATAAAGCGAGACGAGGGCCGTCGGCCAACCCGAGCTCTCGGTGCCCGTGGAGCCCGAGGACTGGCGTCACACACAGGTCTCTGCAGCGAGCAGAACCGCCCCTTCCAGAAGCTGTCAGCTGAACTCTCTTTCATGGTCCAAGGTCAATCGATCTATTAAATGGCACAGGACGTGCAGATACCAGGCGATCTGCCCGCCCAGGCTTCCCCTCTGCCCCAGCGTTTGCTCCAGCATCTCCACGGAGCAGCTACAGAACGAGGGCCTCCACCCGCACCCCAGCACCCCAGCACGGACACCCTCTCGCACAAGAGCCGCTGCCTCCCTCCCAGGGGTGGGCTCCCCGGACTGACGCCCTGAGCCCACCGCCCCGTCCTCTCAGCCCTCCCTGCCCCGGTGCTCACAGGCTCGGCATGTCCCTGAGCCTCGGCCCGTTTCCCCACACCGGCTACAGGCTCCTTCGGGGGCGTTCTGATTGCTTTCTTGTTACCCCTCACCTGAGGATGTTTTCCATTGGTTTTCAGAGAGTGGAATGACGGGAGATAGAGGGGGCAGGGAGGGGAGGGGAACATGGACGTAAGAGATTGAATCCGCAACCCAGGTAGGTGCCTTTGACTGGGAATTGAATCTGAGACCCTTCGATCCACAGGCCGGTGCTCTGACCACTGATCCACACCGGCCAGGGCCGCTCTGATGTCTTCCGTGGGACAGAGCAGAGGGGCTGCTCCTAAGTCCCAGCTGGCTGGCCACCATGTCAGACACCATGCATTTCCACTCCCCCATCAACCTCCGGGGATGAAAACAGGAGGAAAGACTCACCCCCTCCCCGCCCCTTCATGTGACAAGAGAGTTTATACAACGGCCTTTCCCTCGCTTCCTTCCTCCTGGTGCTGAGCACACGGGTTCCAGTTGCCCGCTGTCCCCGGCAGGCACCGCGGCCCGTTACCTGACAGGCGTCGCGGTCCAGCTGCCTCTGGCTGAGCCGCTCCGCGTCCCGCTTCAGCTGCTCCTGCTCCCTCTCGAGCTGCTTCTGGGCCGTGCGCAGCCGCTCCAGGTCGTACTGGTAGGCCCCCCGCTTCTGCAGCAGCGCCTCCCGGTCCCGCTCCAGGTCCTGCTGGCCCCGCTGCACCTCCTCCTCGCGCTGGGCCAGCCGGGCCTCGCGCTCCTGCAGCGCCCGCTCCCGGGCCTCCCACTCGCGCTCCCGCCGCCGCCGCTCCTCCAGGTGCTGCGCCTGCTGCCTCTGCAGGTCGGCCAGGTCCTGGCGCTGCCGCTCCAGGCTGCGCTGCTTCTCCTGCTCCACCAGGGAGCTGGGCCGGGACGAGCTGCGGGCCAGCGCCCGCTCGCTCAGCAGCAGCTTCTGGTCCTCGATGTAGCTGTCCTGCTGCAGCACCACCCCCTGCGGGGCACCAGGAGGGACAGGTGAGGGTCTGGCCGGGCACTAGACAGGACTCTGCCTTCACATTGGAGCTGGCCTGGGGAACACCCTCCGGGAGAGCCGGGGGCGCAGCCACCAGGGAAGCCAATGGTGTGGGGACCCAGTTTTGTGGCAAACTTGGCACGTGCTGCCTGCAGTCACGGGCACTGCCCGGGTGGGGAGTGTGTGCCTGGGGTGGGAGCAGGCAGGATGGGATTGGGTAGATTTTTGAGAACGGAAGTGAGCAGAATGGCAGGATGTTCCCAGAAAGCACTAAGAGGACTATTTGGGCCCTGGCCAGTTTGGCTCAGTGGATAGAGCACTGGCCTGCAGACTGAAGGGTCCCGGGTTCGATTCCAGACAAGGGCATGTACCTAGGTTGCAGGCTCCCCCCGGGCTCGGGCCCTGGTCAGGGCACATGCAGGAGGCAACCAATCGATGTGTTTCCCTCACATCAATATTTAAAAAAAAAAAGGAAGAGGAGGTGTTTGGGAGGCCGCCACACCCCAGAGCGACATGGGCCCGGGGCACGCGGATCACACTCAGGCCCGAGGAGAGTGCTTCGTGGCGCGGCCTCCCAGGCCCCCGGCGCTCCTGCCGCCTCGGCCCATCCAGACTGAGAAGGCTGACCAAACTCTACCGCTGCGTCCAAGCCTTTCCTCACCGCGAGGGCCCATTCTCTAGACCGAGGGCCCCACTGACCCGTAAGTAACCTAGAACCTAAAACCCAGGCCGCCACATCCCCCCTTACTGTTCTCCTGGAAGGCAATGCGTGCGGGGCGGGAGAGGAGGCACGCACCTGCAGAGTGCTGAGGAGCTCGTGGAGGTGAACGATGCTCTGGACCACCTGCTGCGGGGACACACGGAGACTCCCGTCAGGACGACCCCCCCATAGCCCTCCCCTAGCCCCCCGCCGGCCATCTGACCCACTGGAACCTCCCCACGCACAGCAAGGCGCCTGCATGCCAACCGAAGACTTTCAAACTGAAAGCACCCAAGAGAAGAAGCGGGTTCAGGTAGCCAAGAAAAACACCACCAAACAAAGAACGGAGGGTAGGCGGGGCCTCAGAGCATAGTAAAATGTATTATGAAGCTCCGGGTATTTAAAACGAGTGCCACAGAAATGACACACCTACCGATCTAACAGGACAGAAAGCCCCAAAGCCAACCGTAAGAATTCAGCATACGGTAAAGGAGCATTTGCAAATCAATGGGGAAGAATACGCAATGAATTGTTCTGAGAAAATTAGCTAGATCTTTGGAAAAAATGAAGTTTGAACCCTGGCTCACACAAAAAACATTCAAATAGATTAAAACGTCAAGCGTAAAAGAGCCATAACAGAGCTCTAAGGTAACAGGCAACATTTCGGCACAAAGCCACGTGACGCCGGTGCCAGAATGACAGCCCAGCCCGGAGCCAGCCTGCTCACCACCAGGAAAATGGAGCAATTACAATGAAGTCACAGCGCCCTTACCTCGTTGTTTCTCTTTAGCATAAACGCCAGGTTAGCATTTCCACCCTATGAAACAAAAACCAGTTTACAATGTAAAAGCGCGAAGCTCCGGGGCAAGAATCACATCCAGCGTGTGTCTAGGTCACACTGTGCGCTCCTCTGTCCTGTTCGACCTCAGCCTCTCGTGCAGGGCAATGAAGGTTCCAGGCTGAGCTGCTACTCGAGCCTTGTCAAGAGTTCATGTTGGTCTGGGCCCTTTACACAAACCTCTTGACAAAACTGGTCCTGCAGGGCCGAGCCATGAATGTAAACATGAAGCTCTAAGCCGAGAGGCCACGCGGCCAGGGGTACGGGGACTCCTAACAGGACCGCGTGCTTAAACACGCGCTTTCCTCTTCAAATCAAGTGGGAAACAAAAACAGCAAGTCGGGAATCCAAAACGAGACCAAAGTGGACGAATCTCAAAGACTATGAAGTCAGAGCGGAGTGCCCAGGAGGCGGCAGTGCGTTTTGGGAAGACATGCCTTTTTCAGACCGCTGTCCGATTCCGTTCGCCGCAGATCCTGGCCATCGTCTCCCTCTTCCTTGTCTCCTCCTAAACAAACAAGCAGGTACGTTCTTTCAGCTGGGAGACAGATTAGCCAGGAAACGAACACAACATACACGGCTTAGGGATACGATATTTCTGAACCCCACTGAGGACAAAGAGTGGGAGGCCGCCTGGAGGCAGCCAAGTGATTCCTAATCCTTCCTACTGACGCAGAAGACCCAGAAGCAAATGGAAAGGGGAGTGCTATGCCTCGCTGCAGCCTAGCTGAGACCTAGAAATCCCTTCATTATTCAACGTGAACCTGACACTGAGACAGGTCCCTGCGTGTTTTGGCAGCAGGTCCTTCTTAGAGTCTCACTGAGACATCACGGATGGTTGAGACAAATGACTGGTTTTAGTTCTGTGCGCTAGCCCAGGACTGCCTATGAAGCACGAGCGCACACTCACTCACCTTTGGAAGCGTTCATCTGATGGCTGTCGAATCCCCCGAAGGTCTCTGCTCTCCGGGGCAAGGAGACAGGGCCGACGGGGCCCACGGGGCCCTCCTGCCCCACAGGGCTGCTCCCCGCCTGTCCGAGGGGGCTCCCCAGGCTTCCACTCACCAAACCCTGAAGGAGCTCCACTGGAGAGAGGAAATATGCAAACCCCACGTTAAAAAGCTCAGACTTTTCCAACATAAACTGTGTGGAAAAGGGTGATGGGAGGGGCTGTATATTAAATCTTACACATAAAAACACAGGAGCAAGACTAAGCAGTAGTGTCTACAAAGAGTACGTGGCCATAAACCATGAAGAAATGCCAGTGATCACCTGCCTTCAGTACCTCTCTTTTTGGAGGGAGGGAGGGAGCCGGCTCTGATGGGGACAGGACATGTGGAAGGGCTGCTGAGGTTACTGGCCACAGTTTATTTCTTGACCTGGGTAGTGGCTACAAGGTGCTCACCTGGCCCCGGCCGTGTGGCGCAGTTGGTTGGAGCGTTGTCCCACACACCAAGAGGTTGTGGGTTCGATTCCCAGTCAGGGCACATAGCCAGGTTGCAGGTTCGATTCCAGGTTGGGAAGCATACGGGAGGCAACGGATCGATGTTTCTCTCCCTTCCTCTCTCTTGCTCTCTCTCTCACCCTCCCTCCTTTCCCCTGTCTCTAAAATCAATTTTTTTTTAAAGGTGCTCACCCGGTAGCTCACTAAAGTGAAGTATTTGTTTGGGGTTGTTTTCTGTGTTTGCGCTGTGTAACAATAAAGAGTAACAGTGTATAAACCTAACACTAAAAAGTAACAGTGTATAAACCACACTGGGGAAAGAAGATGCAGCACTGAACGTAGCTCACCCTCATTTATTGCACTTTTCATTAAAGGTCCTCCCTTGAGCGCTTCCTCTGTGTTGGAGCGGAAGAGGATTCGAGGGCTGAGGGTTGGGGAGCACTCCTCCGGCAAGGGGGTGCTGCACTCCGTCATGTCCCGAAAGATCACCTCCTTCTCTTCCAGTAGGAGCAGGATCTGCTGGTCCTTCTGCTGAAGTTGTTCTGAGGTGGGTGGAGAAAAGGACTGGTGGTTTGATCCCTTAAGATGCGGTGACTGAGACACGAGCGCCACCTTGTGGTATCTTATGGGACAGCAGACAACACAGCTTCCCCCCCACTTTTTCATTCTGGAGACTGACTGTATCAAGTTTTCCTTCTGTAATTTCTATCTAGTAACCTCCCCTGGTCTTTCTAAGCAAACACGGGGATTCCTGACGTCACAAGCCAGCGCTCTTTTCCACGCCCACACTTCCTGCTTGCTCTTCAACCCTCTCTCTGGCTTTTGCTCATCACTACATTGACTCGCTCCAAGGTCATAAGGAGGTCTTTTATGTCATCCTTTCCAGCACGGGGGGGCCCCTTGGTTCCATCCCGGGCTGCTGTCTAGCCTTACACACCTTCCTCTTGGGGCCTCCTTCACTCCCATGGCTTCAATTACTGCTGGTGCTAATACCCCAGCACCGGCAAAGGGGGGTGAACACTTGGCTCTGCTGTCAGGAGACAGGGAGCAAAATCCTGGCTCTGCTGTGAATTGTAGGTGGGACCTGGTTTGCTCGGCCTTTGTGCGCCTCAGCTTTCTCATCTGCATAATGGGCGTGAGAATCCAAGTCTTGCAAGGATATTGATAAGACCACACAAAACAGTAGGGACTTCACAGTGGTCAAGCGTAATCAATAGGCACACTTCTCCCAAACCACCTCATAACTCATTTGTGAACGTATGGCACGGTAGCCAGGGTAACATAAAAACAGGTTGATTGGAAAATTCTTTTCCTCAAGTACCTTTCCTTCTTGGTTTAATCTTAGATGTGACCTTGATTTTTGCAAAGTCTTCTATGGCAAAGGGTCCCAGACGACTGATACTAAGACAACAGAATCAACATTCCTGGGATCTAGGGTGGGACACGGTCTTACGTCTGCTCTGTATCAGGACTGTGACAGCTCAGACCTGGTTTCTCTTGTGAAAAGCTCTTGATCCCCCATTTTCGAGTGTCTGCAGGGCAGCTCTGGAACCCAGGCCCTGGGAGGACACCACAGACAGGGTCTCGGGCCACTTCCAACAGCTTTACCTTTTAACTCCCGGGCTTTGGTGTCCAGCATTTTCTTCTCTTCCTCATTCTCACTAGGAATGCCCTCATCTTCATCTCTGTTCCTAACACAACCAAAATAAAACGAGAGGAAAGAGTCCTAAGACATGGATTACCCCGGGGCTGCCGGGCTGTTAGGAAAGCGCGAGGCGGGAGGTCGGGGCGGGCGTGCGGGCTTACAGGGTGTTGATTGTGTCCTGGATGCTCTGGATCCAGCTGTTGCGCTCCTCTTTGGAGCTGGCGTGGACTTCCACCATCTCCGGGTCCTTTACCCCCATGCTGATCAGGAACAGCCCCTTCTCCTCGTGCGCCACCTCCCTCACAATCAGCTTCTTCAAGGAGATCACTGTGGACTTCTGGTCCTGGAAGGGGGTGGGGGGAGGGGCAGATGTAAGAAATGTTCACAACAGTCTAACTCTTAGGGACAACTTCAATCTCAGGTGAGAACGGATGCCTTTTCATTTGTTTTTTTATTGATTTCAGAGAGGAAGGGGGGGAGGGGGGGAGAGAAACATCAATCATGAGAATCATTGATCAGCTGCCTCCTGCACACCCCCTACTGGGGATGGAGCCAACAACCTGGGCATGTGCCCTGACCTGGAATCGAACCATGACCTCCTGGTGTGTAGGTTGATGCTCAACCACTGAGCCACACCAGCCAGGCAAGATGCCTTTTTGAAGCACATGGTTAAACAATGGTATATGTAGGATAGAGAGAAATATCTCATTATTTTACTTACATTTTATCAAACAGAAAAAAGTTCCACGAAGGGAATGACAATTTATGGCTATGCAGGTTTGAGTCATGTTTTCTATATGATGAATCCTTCCATGTTCCTCACAGAATCTGGCTAGCAATATTATAAATTAGCATAATTTATGGGGCATAACAGGTGAGAAATACTCCAGTGATCAAATGTCCAAGGCTCTCAAACGGATTGTAAAGAAACAGAAAAAAACAAAAACTATATTTGGGGGGATGGGGGAGTTTGGGAGAGGGACAGAAAACTGTTGTTATATAAGAAATGATCCAGCCCTAGCCAGTTTGGCTCAGTGGATGGAGCGTTGGCCTTTGGACTGAAGGGCCCCAGATTCGATTCTGGTCAAGGGCATGTACCTTGTTTGCGGGCACATCCCCAGTAGGAGGTGTGCAGGAGGCAGCTGATGGATGTTTCTAACTCTACCCCTCTCTCTTCCTCTCTGTAAAAAATCAATAAAATATATATTTTTTTAAAAATGATCCAGACAAATTTGTCCTGAGCTGATTGATTCTGAGAGCCTGGGAGACCAACAATACAGTGTTTAATTTATGTTCAATTTACCCTAAACTGTCCTGAATACTGTTATTAATTACAAACAGAAGAGGCGAACAATTGAGCTTACCAATGACGCAAAGACGTACTTCTGGTCTTTTTCTTGAAGGAAAACTAAAATGTCAGTCAGCAGAACTGCTTGGACCTCTGCAGTGGGGGGAGAGAAGAGAACAATGGCTGTTGAACAGGGAAGCTCAGGAACGGCACTTCCGTCGGTAACTCGGCAGCACACCGGAGCCAGGCAGGGCAGCCTGCAGGCCTCACGTGGCGCCATGGCCTGGATCTGGTCACCAGGCTTTAGAGGCGTTTCAAAATGGGATTTTTATCACCGATGCCCTGTCTTGGAAACGTTTAAGTATTTAGTTCTGAAAAGATCCAGCTCATGCGGAAGGATTTGAAGAATAAAATACTTGAGGAATATAATGGGAGAGCAGGACTTGAACAGATGTTAGACAGCAACATATTCCACAAAACAGCCCAGGTCGCAGACTTCCCACCTTCTGATCAGAGTGATGGGAAAGGCGTGGGATCGCAGGCAGGAACGCTGCCAACGGTGATGCAGAAAACCAGCTAAGTGTAATGATGAATCCACGGCTGCACACCGCCCTCTGATTTCACAGGCAGGTGTGAGCACGCGGGCTTGGTGTCAAGTCCACCTCAGCCTCTCCAGGCATGGAAACATCCTTCTCTGCTCCTCAAGTAACACACATGAACATCTCTAGCTGGATCTGGGAATCACAAGGCCACAGCCTGGCCGGCGTGGCTCAGTGGCTGAGCAACCAATGAACTAGGAGGTCGAGGTTCGATTCCAGGTTAGGGCACATGCCTGGGATGCAAGCTCAATCCCCAGGAGGGGGCGTGCAGGAGACAGCCAATCAATGATTCTCTCTCTTCATTGATGTTTCTATTTCTTTTAAGTTTACTTTTAAATAATTCAGGTGCCTGCCTAAAAAAAAAAGTTCTAAAACACAAGTTTCACCCTCAGCGGATCCTGAGGTTTACATGCTCAGTGTCAGGGGCCCGGAGAAAACCCCTCTTCAACGGGCACCCACACAGTACGGGCTGTTCCTGGCACGAGTTCACTTGGGGTGAGAATGACTCAACACCCACTTCTATCTGCACTGGCGGCCTTTCAGGTCGGAAAACCTATTGCTCCGCTGCGGGCTGGACCACAGCTTCATGCCAACAGCTGGGGCCGATTAGTTTTCGTTTGGGGAGTGGATAAACGGCTTTGTAAAGGGAAGAATGAGGAGCCAGCTCCAGGCAGCCGCAGCTCTGGAAAATCCAGGCCTCACGGGGGGCGGGGGGGAGGGCAGGTGTTTCTGACCGGCCAGCAGCTCAGAGACAGCGGGAGAGGGCAGTGCGGACAGCCGCAGCCAGGCCAGTTGGGCTGTTTCCCTTCTCTTGTAGGGACATACACCCTCCTTAACACCTGCGTGTCAACCTCACCCCTTGCTTTGTTTCCTAAAATCTTCTTTTCCAGTGTCCCCACTTCATTTCCCTATAAACTTGCTGTATTTTAAATTAATCCTCACCCGAGGATATTTTTCCATTGATTTTCAGAGAGAGTGGGAGAGGGAAAGACAGAGAGAAACATCGATGTGAGAGAAACACATCGATTGGTTGCCTTCTGCATGGCCCCACCCAGGGCCTGCGCCAGGGAGGAGCTTGCAACAGAGGTACGTGCCCTGGACTGGAATCGAACCCGGGACCCTTTGGTCCACAGGCTGACATTCTATCCACTGAGCCAAGGGCTAAACTCGGTGTGTTTACATGATTTTACAAGCTATCTCAAACCAGACCTTTTGGATACAAGATTAAGAACCATTAAATGATGGTTGCTCCTGCATGATGTTTGGGTATGGGCTCCCTCAGAAACACCTGGCGGTGAGTTTCTAACAAAATACTTGGGTTTTGCCCGCTGTCCTCTGGCACCTGCTCAGAGCGAGAGAGAAAACGCGAACCCCACCTTTCAACCTGCCCGCCGCGTTCTTCAGAAACACACTCCCGTCCCGCACCAGCTTCTTCCGCTTCAAGTCCTCCTTGGCAAACATCTGGCCGCTCTTCATCCTCATGATCGACTTGCTGTCTGTCTTCGTGTAAATCTCATTCAGACGCACTTTCTTCTCGTAACTCGCCACTTTGCTGTCCACGGCTCCAATCACGTCCTTCACGAGGCTCAGGGACTGAGCCAGGTCTTCCTGCTCCACCTCATTGTCTGAGAAGGAAAGGAGAGTGGTTTCCCAGGGAGCCTTTCAGACAAGGCAGAAGGAGGGGCCCTGCCCTCCTCCCCAGCCTTCTCCCCGTGGGCACGCTGTCGGAGCAATGCCAGGCTGTCTGTGGTCACGTGCCTATCCCGCTCTTGGGCACAAGTTGGAATCTAAGTAAAGCTAGACATTTGCAATAATATAGGGAACATACAATTATATGCTATGTTCTCAAGTAGGAGGAGCCAAACCTTTTTAGGGAGGAAGAGGAGCAACAAGTATCTTACTTGTCTGTGTCAGCTCCGCTTTCACGTAACGGCCTACGAGCAGGATTAGCCACGAGAGACTGGCAGCCTGAGTGCGTGAGGAGGAGCGGCAATCCCAGCGCTTACGGGAGGAATCGGCGGGAACTACCCCCCGTCCCGTGACAGGGAGAAGTTATTTGGATCACTGCACTCTTCCCCCCAAACTAGGAAAGTTTATTTAGGAAGTCACGGAGGTAGAAGGGAGCCTAGAAGACGTGGGCTCAAGGAAACAGGTTACAGAGGCAACAGAAGGGCCCTTGGAACCTGGGGGTGAGGGTCCCGGGGGAGGGATACGAGCCTTGAGAGGCGGAAGAGGAAGGAAAGGTGCCCGCATGCTCCAGAGAGACAGACAGACAGACGGAGGAAAGGGAGGGAGGATGCGCCCAGGTCACTGAATCCTTGATGGGATCAATCCTTTCCTTCTTACTATGATCCACTCTACGTCTGCTGACATAATGTTTCAAGTTTTTGTTTGTTAACCCTCACCCGAGGATATTTTTCCATTGAATTTTAGAGAGTGGAAGGCAGGGGGAGAGACAGAGAGAGAAACATTGATGTGAGAGAGACACATCAATTGGCTGCCTCCACATGTGCCCTACCAGGGCCAGGGATTGAGCTTGCAACTGAGGTACAAGCCCTTGACCAGAATCGAACCAGGGACCCTTCAGTCCATGGGCCAGCCCTCTAGCCACGGAGCCACACTGGCCAGGGCGGATGTTTCACGTTTTTATTAAAACACCACGGTTTTGAAGATAAAAACCCAGGATCCCTTTAGGCGCCTAAAGCAGGAATGCACTCCTCAGTGGCTCTCTGGGCTGGGGGCACCCAGGCACGGGCCCGGGCGCGGTGCAGGGCCGGGGTGCTCACCTTTGGTGCACTGCAGGATCCTCTGGAACAGCACGGGGTACTTGGTGATCCGCTGGGTGACCAGCAGTATGCACTCGGGGATGCCCAGCCGCCTCACGACCGCGCTGCTCATCTTCTTCTGCAAGAAAGTAAGAGAGCGTCAGCACCCGCCAGCGGAGGCGCGGCTCACGCTGCGCGACAGGGCGCCCGGGACCACCCGGGCGTTCGTGCGGCACGTCACTACCTTCACGAAGGCCTGGAAGCGCTTGTCCTTGGTGTAGAGGTCTTTGAAGTAGTTCACAGACTGGTTGTGCTGCCCACAGAACTTGCCGTACGTCTTCTTCAGGCGCTCGGCGTTCTCCCCTGAAAACTGCACAGAGGAGAGCGGAAGTTAGGCCGTACCCCGGGCGCTCAATTTGGAGCAGCGTTTTGTACAAAGCGGCCAGTCTGTCTGCAGAACCCAAGATACTTCCTCATAAACTGCCCTGAGGATTCAAAGGGTGCAGCGGCGGCTTTGGCAAACAGTCTGGCCGTTCCTCCAGAAGTTAAATAACCCAGCAGGTCCACTCCTAGACATAAAGCCATGTGCCCAGCCCAGCTGGTGTGGCTCCTGAGCACTGTCCCAGGCACCAGGAGGTCCCCAGGCTCGACTGCTGGTCCGGGCACAGGCCCGGAGGGCGGCATGCAGGAGGCAGCTGAGATATGTGTTTCTCTCATCCATGTTTCTCTCTCTTCCTCTCCCTTCCCATCTAAAAGTCAATAAAAACATGTATTTAAAAAATGTGTCCACACAAAAACATACATACATATGTTCATCATTCATTATTCAAATAGCCCCAAAGTGGAACTAACCCAAATGTCCATCAAAGGATAGATGTACACATAAATTGTGACATACATGAATATTACTCAGCCACAGAAGGAAAAGAAATACTGATTTCATACATGCCACAATACTGATGAAACTTGAAAGCATTTTTCTAAATGAAAAGAGCCAATCATAGCCTTGTCGGCGTGGCTCAGTGGTTGAGCACTGACCTATGGACCAGGAGGTCAGGGTTCAATTCCTGGTCAGGGCACATGCCCTGGTTGTGGGCTTGATCCCTGGTAGGGGGCGTGCAGGAGGCAGCCAATCAATGATGATCTCATCACTGATGTTTCTCTCTCTCTCTCCCTCTCCCTGCCTCTCTCTGAAATCAACAATATTAACACAACAAAAAACAAAACCGTATTAGGAGAGAAAAGCTCCTTGTCCTCATTTACAGAAAAGGAAACTGAGGCTCGGAGAGAGAAACAATTTGCCTGCGCACCAAGTTAACAGACGCTACAGCCGAGATGCGAGTGCCTGGCTGCTGAGCCCCAGGCCTCCCGCCCCCCTCACCTGATTCACCAGCACGTCGCCCATCCTCCTGATGAGGAAGTTCCTCTCGCTCTTGTCCACCAGGGACTCCTTCTTCCGCTCCAGGATCCTCTGGAAGAACTGGCTGTGGATGCTGATCAGCTCGTCCAGGCAGGGGAACAGCTTCTCCACCATCTGCTGCTCAAAGAGCAGCTCGGTCATCATGCCCCGGCTGTACACGTCGCTCATGATCTTGAGCGTGCGGATGTGGTGCAGCTCCGTCTGCATCAGCTCTGCCGGGACAACGCTCGGCGGTCAGGGGTCAGGGGTCAGGGGCGCCGCTGCAGGGCCCTCCTCCCAGACCCTGCCGCTGCCAACAGCCCCCGGGGTCTCGGGCTCTCAGAGCCACTTTACACAGTAAACCGCGGTCAGCAGCCGCCTTTCCCACAGCGCTTTCCTCCTCCTCCTCCCGCTCCCCTGGGGCCCGCAGCAGGTGCTGGAGGCCTCGCCACCCGCGGCTTCCCCATCAGCCTTCACTGGAATTGAAACCTTTCATAATGCACCTTGTTCCTATTTCCTAGAAACAGGAAATAGTGGCCCGTCCCTAGTGCGGCGGAGGCAATTAGCTGCCAGAGACTTGTTCGGCCTGTGGCATCAATAAGCACTCGTATTAAATAAAATGGCCAATAAAATGAGAGAAAGCAACTTCAGAGAGGAAGAGGGATAGGGAGAAGATCGTGTCTCTAGACCTCAAAGTTTTAAAGGAAAATCTCTGAGATGCTACAGATGAGAAGTGACTCTCCACAGCCCAGTGAAGGAGCCCACAGCACCCCCGGGCACACGCACATCCGGTGCCACAGAGCCAGGGAAGGATCTCACCATAGATCACCTCCTGCCGCTTGACCGCATCCTTCTTTTGCTGCTTCAGAAACTTGCTGTCCACGACGCGGCTCCAGGACTCGGCCTCCAGCTGCTTGGACTCACTCTCGAAGTCGCCCATCAGCTGCCCTTCATTCATGTCTGTACCTACTCCTCCAAACAGCAACAAGCCAGCGTCAGAACCCCGCTCTGCGACCTCTCGGAAGCCCGGGCAGAGACCACTGCCGACACTCCGCATTAACCCGGGGGAGTCACAGACCACCTTCCGCTGTGAGAAGGGACTCGCTGCCCGTTTGGGAGCGGCAGGCTCTCCCCAAGGCTCTGCTGGAGTGGAGAGCATCACACAAACCAACTGTCGTTAAGACACGATTCTACGTGAAGTAGGAATTGGATGGGACCTGGAAACTTCGCTGGTTTAAGACAGTAGGCTTACCACTGAGCCAAGAGAGCTAGAACCTAAAAGTCTGGGGGCGGGGATGGGGAGGCAGAGAAAGCTTTTGTACCAGAATACGACCATATTAAAAGCAAGGACATCTTTCAATGGACAGCTATCTGACAAGTGGACAAGTTTGATTACCAATTTATCACAAAGCACTGGGTGTTTTAGAGACAATTCAGACAATCTTCACAGGGGTAAGGGAGAGGCAGGCACTAGATTCCACCAACGCCTCCACGCTGGGTGGTGCAACGGCTCAGTCTCTACAGAGACGCAGTGTAGCCCACACTTCCTCTTACCCTCGTCAGTCAGGGACTCCGTGGACTCGTTGACCTTGACGATCTTATTCAGCGAGTCTGTTGAGTGCGACAGGAATTTCCAGGTGTTTGATATGTTCTCATCGTTGCCAACTCTGGGGACAAAGAGCAGCGCGTCACATGCACTGTGGTGAGCCGCGGTTCGCGTTCTCCCCCGAGGACCTGGACGATCACAGTGACCGCGGCCCGATGGACTGCATGACCCCACACACAGGCTTACGCGGGAACCCAGGACAGAACCACCAATCCAAGCTAAAGCACTAACGTCACTGCAAACTTGAACTTTTTGAGCCTTGGGTTTTCTTAAAATGATAGTTAAGAAGGAAAATACTAGCCGCCCCCTGCAAACTGTATACACATTATAGAAGAAATTTCTGTTGGAAACTCACTGTCTAACCACTGCATTTTCCCTCCTGTTCCCCAATTATAGACTGAGCACTTATAATACACTGGATTTAAAAATTTTTTAAAAATATTTTTTATTAAATTTATTGGGGTGACATTGGTTATTCTTTTGCTCTCTTGACCCCAACTCACCAGCTAGCACAGTAGGCACCAGTAAATGTTTGTGATATGACACAGTGACTGGCACTCACAATTCAGAATGAAATCATCTCTTTTCCTATTCCTACTTCTTATTTTGATTGGAAATCACCCTTTCAGAACTCAGGGGCTTAGAAGCGGGGTAATGATATACAGAAGCACAGGACCACCTGGCCCGATGAGGGTGATTGAAGGGGATCCTTGTCACAAACTGTGGCCCCAGCAGTGATCCAACGTAATCCTCCTTCTCCTCGGGGTCACTCTGTGCACTCCACACCCAGTACCAAGAACCCTTCTGTCCAATGATACGACTGTGCCCTTGTCACCTGGAATCACTGTGCTATCCCTGAACCCACTCACCCAGCGATGTTCTGAATGGAGACACTTTTGGACAGCGACACGCACTGCTGGGACCGTCTATTGGAGAACATGGGGGCGGCGGTGGCCTCCTCAGCCAGGAGGACAGCGGACCGAGGGCGCTCCTTGGGCTGCGAGGCTGTGAAGGGAGAGAAGACACCAACTGAGCGTCACGGCTCCCGCCCACCAGGACTGACTCATCTGACAAAGGCCACAGAGAAGCCGCTGCTCCACAGCCAACTTGCCCCGGGGGAGCGGGAATGGGTGGAAAACTCCAGGGAGGACAATTGGGCAATTTCTATTAAAACTGTCTATGCCTATACACTTTGATCTAATAATGCTATTTCAGGATATGTTTATTCCAGAAGATAAACTTGTTTGTATTTGAAATGACACATGTCCAAAGTTATTCAATGCAACGTTATTGATAAAAGATTGGATGTGATACAAATGAATATAAAAAGAAGTTCAATGAATAAATTATGGCCTGGCCGGCGTGGCTCAGGGGTTGAGCATCAACCCAGGAACCAGGAGGTTGCTGGTTCGATTCCCGGTTAGGGCACGCCTGGGTTGCAGGCTTGTTCTCCAGAGGGGGCTGTGCAGGAGGCAGCCAATCAATGATTTTCTCTTATCTTCTCTCTCTCTCTCTCTCTCTCTCTCTCTCTCTCTCTCTCTCTCTCTCTTTCTCTCCTTTCCTCTCTGAAATCAATAAATACGTTTATTTTTTAAAAAAACACACAGATCACTGGGCTAAACCTCTGGAATTTCTGACTCAGTAGGTCTGGGTAGGGTCCAAGAATCTGCACTTCTAATTAATCCAGAAACTACAGTTGAAAAACACTGCCTCAGGGGTAAGTCGCACACAGGTTCCCATAGAGCCAATTAAGATGGCATCATTACTGCTTTATTTATGGCAGTAGTCAGAAACTCAGACATCCAGATTTGGGGGAACTGGCAATTAAAACGTGGTGAATATTTATGGGAGAACACCACGTAGCAGTCTTAACCATAACGGATTAGAGGACGCACATTAGACATACTACAGTCGGCACCCAGGAGGGAACGGAACGAGAAAGGGGATGGAGAACAAAATGGGAGCTGTGATAATACTGTATGCCAACTGCAACTGAAAAGTAAATATTATTAGTAAAAAAGGGAACTATGTTACGTAAAACCAAAGTGGAGCCTTGCGCAGACTGAACACACAGCCGATGTGCACGGGAGTAGGATTTTCGTTACGTGGACCACTTGAAGCCTTTGAAAAAGAAAGAAGCGCTTCCCGGTCTATCAAGCCGTTTAATAAGCAAGAGCGCTTTTTTAAATTTTTTTTTTAAATCAAGAGCGCTTTTGATTCACGCCAGGGTGAGGCACTAACAGCAAATATAACTGGCAACTCACGGAGTAGGCATTTCAGGTGCACAGGGGTCACTGGCTTAAACAGCCAGGATCTCGGTGCTGCCTTTTGAAAAATTCTCATCCAAGATGCGTTTTTGATTTTTAGACAGAGAGGAAGGGAGAGAAATATCGATGTGAGAGAGAAACATCGACCAGCTGCCTCCCGCACGCACCGGACCGGGGATTGAACTCGCGACCTTTCGGTGTAGGGGATGACGCTCCACCAACCGAGCCGCCTTTAAGCTAACACACACACTACCTAGAAACCTTCTGAGAGACTGATGACGACATGGTAAGCTTTTGGTCACTATGCCTGCAGCCTTCTCTAACCTAACACAAAACAGACATTCACATCATGATCAGTAACCAACGAACAGACGTGCGGATGTTTAGGTCCTGATCGAGAGGCAAGAAGAACCAGGAGAGGCGCGGAGCTACTCACGCTTGCTCCTCATGATGACGGTGGGCAGGGACGACGTGTCGTGCGCCTGAAGGCTCCCTTTGGGCTGCTGGAAAGAGAGAAAGGCAACCGTGAAGGTGGCGTTTTCTCTTCACCTTCTGTCACGTTTCCAGACGCCACAGGAGAAAGACGGCCAGTTGCTCCCCCTTCCCCGCTGTGTCCTCGGCAAAGTCTTCAGCATCCCAGTCCCAGCCAGTCCCCTGCGGGCCGTCCCCCGAGCCCGCCACTCGCTCGGATCCCACAAATGTGCTCTCTCCTGCCTGGAAGGAGCCCACCATCCCCGGATGGCACTCTTCTACCTCGTGGCCACCTGAGCATCCCCCCGTGGCCAATGGCCCATCAGCTTTCTTCTCAGCCACGGCAGCGACGGGCACCCCTCATGAGACCCGGGGTACGAGTCTGTCACCTCCACACGGGTTCCAGCTAGGGACTCGCTAGAAATGCCCACCCCGACCAGGAACCTGCACCTCTGAAGGTGGGCCCGGTCAGCTGACTTCTAACGAGCCCCGAGGTGAGTCTGATGCACATTGGAGTTTGGGGCCAAGGCACTGGGTAAGCGTGTCTGGTTATCAATGAATCACACGGCACACTGAGCACGCGTGTAGACGTAGCTGGAGGGACTGTGGGTGACTACAACACACCGGGCACCTAAAAGCTACTCCCCAAACCCACGCTCTTCTCTTCCGGCCGCCTGAGAAGCAGGGCGCACCGCCACACACTGCGCCACAGCACGCATGCTCAGGCAGGGACCATCCCATGCCCCGGGAGGAAGGGGCTGCCGGACAAGCATCTCACCCTCACACCCAGGCCCAAGCATGACAGAGCCCCCGACCCCCACCTGCTCCCCCGGGGTCCTGCATGAGGAAGCCGTGAGTGAATGGCAGAGTAGGTCTGCAGACGTAGCTAAGGAGAAAATCACTCTAAAAGCGACACAAAGAGAACCTCAGAGAAACGTATCTAACGTGAACAAGTTCTGAAAACACTGCGTTTTCCAAAAGCCAGAAATTCCCAAGTACCGTCACTGGAAAGAGGATAAATTCCTTAAGAGGAAAACATTTATTTGGGGGGTTACTTTGGTCTCAAAGTTGGTACCAAAGATGAAAAGAGACAAACCCCCCACACCTCCCCTCCCGGCTCTGAGACCTGCTGGGTTCAGCAGAAAGGTCTTACCTTCATCTTGACCTTCGCACAGGAGGCCAGGCTCTCTCGACAGCTTTTGTGGACAAAGGCACTGCAGTCTGAAAAGGAAGCAAAAACCCACAGGTGTCATTCACAGAGCAAACCGGGCCCCGGTTCCGGCGTGGGCCCCAGCAGCCCAGAGCTCCCGGGGCCGTGCTCACACGGGGAACAGAGCGACGGAGCGAGGCCGGCGGGCCTTCTCCCAGGCGGGCGTGTGATGTCACCCGGAGGCAGAGAGAAGCAAGAGCAGATGTGGTTTCTGATTCACGAGGACTCGAAGTCTGGGATCTCAGGCAGGAAGCTGAAAGGCTCCCAGAACTAAAACTAAGAGTGTCTGCCATCGATACAACACCCTGAGTCACGAGGAAATTCATAAGTAAAGCCCCCGTCAAAGGGGCTGGGAAACGTGTGACTATATCAGAGGCAGCGTGTGAGTCTGAAAACCTGTGTATGTCCTTCTACCTGGGCGCCCCCCAATCAAGAGCCACAGAAGACAGGTCATGAGAACGAAGCGCCTCTGGCAGCCCTGAATCAGCAAATGGGGAGACTTCCCTGACAGATGAAGAAGACACAACAGTTTGCCACGGACACAATTTTATTTCAACTCTGTTGTTTGTTTGCTTGCTTTCTTTTTTTAATTAAAAAATTATATTTAAAAAAATAAAATATATATATTTTATTGATTCTTTATAGAGAAGAAGGGAGAGGGACAGAGAGTCAGAAACATCGATGCGACAGAAACATCTATCAGCTGCCTCCTGCAACACCCCCTACTGGGGATGTGCCCGCAACCAAGGTACATGCCCTTGACCGGAATCGAACCTGGGACCCCTCAGTCCGTAGGCCGACGCTCTATCCATTGAGCCAAACCAGCCAGGGCTGTTTGCTTGCTTTTTAATCCTCAGTGACGGATACTCCCTCCACTGATTTTAGAGAGCGTGGAAGGGAGAGGTAGGGAGAGAGGAGAGAAACATGGATGTGAGGGATCCACATCAATCAGCTGCCTGCCAGGCTGGGGAACCCGCAACCCAGGTACGTGCCCTTGACCGGAATCAAACCTGGAACTCTTTGGACCAGGGCCGATGCTCTAACCACTGAGGCACACCGGCCAGGCCATCTCAATTCTTACTTGTCACTCTCTTGGCCTAACAGGGCCACTGGCGTGGCAGCCCAGCCCTCTGTGCCTCCGAGGGGCCAGCAGTGCTCACTGCTGCCATGACGTCAGACACCAGGACTGAGCCAGAAGGCCAGAGGTGAAGTCGAAACAAATAAGACGTCCCTCTGTGGGGACAACTGCCTCTCCAGGGAACAGGCTCCCTGAGAATAGGAACCAGATGTCATCCATTAAGCAACGCTTCACACAGATTCAGGAACTACACAGCACAGCTCCTGCGCATGCCAACTCCCTCACTATGGGCCGAGATGTTCTCTTAGCTCGTACGTACGAATGGGACGGGGGTGGGGTGGGGGGGATGGAGTGATGATGAGGAGGGGATGACACTAGGATGGGGACTGCCAGAATCCCAGACCCCAAGGCCTTCTCCCATTCCTTTCTCTACAGTGGCTCAACGCCTGCCTACTTGGTCCACGCTTCTCTGTCATCGATGTTTCCATCTCTGTATCCCTCTCCCTTCCTCTCTCTCAAGAAATAAAGGGGGGGGGGGGGTTTAAACAAACAAACAAAAACTGACCAACGAGCGCCCTGTGAGCAGGCCTTGCAGCCCGATGAGGCCCATCGCCCCACGGAGAATGACGTCACTCGCTGAGGGCGTGGTGCTAATACTTAGCCTTCAGCAATACTCAAGTGCTCCGGCCAATGTGTGAGATTTAAAAGACAACTTCAGCTGAAGAACCATAAAAGCAGATGTAATGTTTAAAAGGTGCTTCTGGTAAACAACTCTTCACACGAAGTCACTCTTCGGACACATGGCCCCACACCCACCACCCAGATGAAACGCTAATATGGTCACATGTCTTAGCGATCAACACTTTGCATGGACATCTGCTTAACACACTCAAGGGCCTACTTGACCACCACTCAGCCTGCTTCCGAGCTGTGCTGACTCCGCACAGCCACGGGCTCAGCGGTGTGCGTGGGTGACTTAGGAACTGCTGCCCCACTCGCATCGGCCAGAGTCATGAGGCTAAAACCTTATTCTCTGTTTTGGAAAACAGACATTTACCAAGAACACAAGCTGCAGAGACAAATCTATTACTTTTTCAAGCTCCCTGCCACAAACCATACCATGTTGTTAGGGAAGGCAAAGAATTATCTGGCCTTTTACTTATTGTTAAAGACGATTTCCTAACAGCAGTAAGCAATACGCCTTCATTTTTCAAAATTCTCGCAAGAGGTCTTGGCACAGAGAGTGATGGGAACAGAGCCCACCCCTCAATTAGACTCCTCTCAGCTTAAAAGAGCAAACTACCCCGACTTCCACTTCCATGAAGGGAATCGGCATCAAACACAAGACAAGGAAAACCCACAGAGCTGGGCACTACCATCTTATCTGTTGCTGCTGTTTTTCCTCTTTAAGCTCTGCCATCGACCACCTCAAATCTTTGGGGAACGTTATATACTATACATTCCTTCTCTTTCTGCAGACAAATAAAACCACCCATTAATGAGAGCATCTGAGGAGGATCAGCTCATGACGGTGAAGAGGAGGGGCCAGGCCCAAGGACCCGGAGTTACAGAATCCATGAACATGGACTGCCCCCGAGCGAGGGCTCACCTTCTCCGGTTCCACGCAGTCAGCACTCTGGAGGAAGGGGCTTCTCAGACTGCAGGCCACTGACCTTTAGGACATATGCCTCAAAGTTCTGATTATTCTGATGCTTCCTGAGGTCACAGGTTAAAGAAAGAGTTATATGTCCGGCCGGTGTGGCTCAGTGGTTCATCATCAACCCATGAACCCCCTGCAGAGGTCACAGTTTGATTCCTGGTCAGGGCACACGCCTGGTTGATGATGATTCTCTCTCATCATTGATGTTTCTATCTCTTTCTCCCTCTCCCTTCCTCTCTGAAGTAAAAAAAAAACAACTTGTTTTTTTTTGAAGATTTAGTTTACTTAAGGACAGAAAGGTGCAACTTCTTCCTATCATTTCAAACCTAACCGAGCAAACTAAAGCAACACGAACAACACAAACCGCTTCCATAGGAGCAGCTGAGAAATACGTGCTCCACAATCCTTTCTGCCCCGTCTCGGGAGCCATCTGTGGGCGTGGGAGACGCTGCCTGGTCTGGATGGACGAAGCTCAGAGGCAAAGGCCTGTAAGACGTGCTCGGTAGCTGGTGTAATAACCACAGGCCGAGGTACAGAACAAGAGGAAAGCCACAAAAAAGAGCCAACTCATCCTAGCTGAAGGCCTCCTGTAACAGCATTTTCGTAAGAACACGCAGACAAGAATCGAACAGATGCCGCAGCGAGATGGAGGAGATGGTTTGCAATATGTAGAAACATTTTTTCTGGCTTATCGTGGCTAAGGATCACCATCAAATTCAGATATCTAAGACATCAATCTGTATTCTTACAATGGTATTATTATTTTATTGTTGTTAATCCTTACTTAAGAATATTTTTTCATTGATTTTGAGAGAGAGTGGTAGGGAGGGGGAGAGACAGAGAGAGAGAAACATCGATGTGAGAGAGACACATTGATTGGTTGCCTCCCACATGCACCCCAACCAGGGCCCGGGACCGAGCCTGCAACCAAGATACGAGCCCTTGGCCGGAATCGAACCTGAGCCCCTTCAGTCAGGCGGCTGACGCACTAACACTGAGCAACCAGCCAGGGCTTATATTGGTATCTTTAAGAGACAATACATGACATTCAGTTAAGTAGAAGAAAAACAAAATGAAAATGCTCCCTCTCTGATCAATAATTGGCTCTATTAGGCGCTTCTTTCAAATCTTCCTTTTCCCTAAACAATGAACTTCTTTAATCAATTATATGTATTTTACTATTTCATGTAAGGAACGCACTCTACATGTGAGAAAAGGCCTGTCTAGAGACCTGCCTTTCAAACCCAAAGTGAAACCCAACCATCACACACACCCTGAACTCTTATGTTTCCTGCTTAGATCGCAGCTGGTCTACTTGTTTATTTTTTTAATCAAGAGAAACAGCCTACCACAAAAGTACTCAGAAGCTGCTAACACAACAGAAAATGAATCAACAATAATCTCAGTATCATTTTACATCTGTTTAAAGCAAACAAAAACAGAACCACTGGCCAAATCCAAAAACCCAAACATAACAGATTCCTCTGCAGGACTCCACCAAGCATTCCAACAACCACATCGCTGAGGCCGCTGGAGAGAGCGGCTGGCAGGCGGCTCAGAGGGCTCCACGCAACTGGGGAAGGGAGAACCGCCCCTCCTCTCCCATCAAGGTGACCTGATCCTAAATCACGAGTTGAATTCTGATTTCGGATCAAAAACGAAATCAAAATTAAAAAAAAACAAAAAACACACAACTACAACAATGAGACGCAAACAGAAATGCCAGGTTTCTCCTAAATTCAATCGCTGTGAGGTCCTGACAAGGGGCTTCCTTCCTTCGGTGCTTCCACTGCAGTCCCCACGCCCCAGAGGCGGCCACGAGAGGCCTATGCTGGCGGCCCTGCTCCCGGCTGCTCCTGTGCCCGTGACCATGAGCATTTCCGCCCACGTCCACATCAGGGACTCAGCTCTGGATTCCAGTGGAGTTAAGAGATGCTGACTTGCTTGGGGACATTCTATCCAACTGAACCTATTAGTATTTGCATGCAAGAGGGTATCTTTATTTAAAATATATTCTTATTGATTTCAGAGAGGAAGGGAGAAGGAGAGAGAGAAACATCAATGAAGAGAGAGAATCATGGATTGGCTGCCTCCTGCACGCCCCCCACTGAGGATTGAGCCCGCAACCGGGGCATGTGCCCGGATGAGAAATCGAACCGTGAAAGTGACTCAAGACGTTTGGAAGAAGGTGCAAATCAATACCGGCCATCACAACGCCATCATGATGCACTATGTGGCTGGGCTTCGAAACCACAAGTCAGTACTGGCTGCGCAGCTGCTTGAAGTCTGAGGCTCAGGGTCCGAAAAGAGAGTTCTGCTAAAGCAAAGGAAGCTAAGGACACAGGGGAGGCAAGTGGCCGACTGGAAGCTACAATTCCTGAGACTCCTGGGAAGATCCTGAACACGAGGGGATGGAGCGAAGGGAAAAAAGACCGAGTCCCCGAATTACTCAGATTTTCCACTTCCTGCCGAGATAACAGATGGGGCCTCAGACACACAATCCTCACTGCAGGCTGTCCTTCAGGAAGCGGGGACCAGCCCATGACTTCATTCCTTTTGCTTCTTTGGGAACATGACTACTCAGTGCTCCTTTCCTCTCAAGCCTTGGTTCTCCCCTCATCATTTTGTTAAGTGACAGGCTGAGCACACTGTCACACATAAACCTTCATGCCACCACTAACTACCCCTGGAAGTGAGCGCTAAGCTACAGTGAGGCCAGGAGTGCCTCAATTTGCGGGGGGAGGCCTGGTACGCAAATTTAAAATGTATTTTTGAACCTTAGGTGCACACTGGCCCTACCAAACTGTTCCTTTCTGCTGTCTGGTTCTTTCCATTTCATACTGCCAATCAAGAAATCTGATCTTGCCCGGCCGGTGTGACTCAGTGGTTAGGCATTGACCCATGAACCAAGAGGTCACCAGTCTGATTCCTGGTCAGGGCACATGCCCAGGTTGTGGGCTTGATCCCCAGTGGGGGGCGTGCAGGAGGCAGCCGACTGATGTTTCTCATCAATGTTTCCACCTCTCTATCCTTTTCTCTTCCTCTCTAAAAAAAATCAATTAAAGTAATTTTTAAAAATAAATAAATTGCACAGTAAGACAAATATGGCTGCAGACAACATTTGGGGTATAATATATCCAGAGAAGTAATTTTACAAGAATGTGAGTGATACAGCCAGCCCTAAAAAGTCACCACCTCTGTAGCACAGAGAAGATCAGCTGTGGGCTATGTGTTAGCTGTTCTGCTCAGGAAAGGGATGGGAATTATTATTGCAATAAACTTCGAATCTGCTCAAATGAACTTTACAAAATTCCCAATTTCAGCAAGGTCACTATTTTTAGTAACAGATCACTTGGGACACTCCACACAAATGACCCAAAACCAGATAATGTCATGACGTCACAGTCGGAGAAGTGCTTCTTGCAGTCTGAATTAGTCACTACTTAGTCTGAACTGTTCACAGGGATGACACGATGCCGATCGCCTTAGCCGTCCGGCGACTGGCTGGGCTCAGGGCCGCTGGGTCTCCAGACTGGTCCCCTCTGACCACAGCAGCCTCCTTGGTTTGCCTGGGTGTGTGCTACCAACACCGTCACTTTCTGCCTGTGCAACGTTTTTAGGCGTCGTGCCGTGGAGCAGGGTACCGCGAATGACTGCATGTGGGTCAACGCCGGCCCATGACCTACTTTCGTGTGTCCATGAGCTACCAAGGGTTTTCACATTTTTAAATGTTTGGAAAAGTAAAAAAGATTAATATGTCCTAACACATGAAAATTACATACAATTCCATTCCACCGTCCATAAAGGAAGTTTACCGGGACCCAGTCATGCTCATTGGTTTCGGCATGGTCTACGCTGATTTTGCATTAAAACCGCACAATGCTGTAGTGGTTGCCGCCAGGTCTAAGATATCTGCTATCTGGTCCTTGACAGAAACAATCAGCCAATCTCCATCTCAGAGCAGCATCTTATCAAAAGCAGGAACCACCCGCCCCGAGTGGCTCGGCGGCCAGAGTGGCTCAGCGGTTGAGCGTCAACCAATGAACCAGGAGGTCACGGTTTGATTCCCGGTCAGGGCACATGCCCAGGTTGTGGGCTTGATCCCCAGTAGGGGGCGTGCAGGACGCAGCCGATCAATGATTCTCATCATTGATGTTTCTCTCTCTCTCTCTCTCCGAAATCAATAAAAATATCTAAAAAAAATAAATAAAAAAAAGAAAAGAAAACCAGGAACCATGCTCAGGGAACAGACCGGGGTTCCAGGTGGTTTTCAGCAGGTTGGCGATGGTCGCATGGAACACCCCTGCACAAAGGAGTCTCCCTTGGCCGTCTGCACACCTGGCTGCGGGCAGGCTGCTGCTGCTCACACCAGGTTCCAGAATAAAACGGAGCACGCTGACCTGACCTGGGACGACTGGTGGCTCTTAGGGTGGGGCCTATGAGACCGTTCTGGGGCTGAGAGCCAGCAGGACAGAATGTCTGAAATTGGAGCTCTCTGAAAAAAAACAGGCTCTATGTTCTCCACCTAGAATGTCCTTCTTCAGGGGTGTTTAAAGAAAGACACAAAAAGGGCTACTTCTCCATCTAAAGGAGGAAGAGGTAGGGCAGGGTGGCCAGGAAACGAGAACGGAGCGTCCGAGAGCGCGGACGGGAGGAAGCGCGTCTTACGTGCACAAGTGTAGGCGTCCTTGCTGGTGAAGGCCTTCGCGCACTGGCTGCAGCTGATGGGGCCCACGACGGGAATGGCACTGAAAGAGTGGCCGTTGAGGAGCTTCCTGTCCTTGTCCTTCTCTTTGGAATCCTTCTCCTTCTCCTTGGTTTTCTCTTTCTCTTTCTCCTTTTCCTGCCGCAGAAGAGAATCAATGGTGAACGGAACGCTGGAAGGCCTTCCCTTCCCCTGAGCCACCCAGATGGCACGTGGTCAGCCGTGGTGGGCGAATGCTTGGAACCAAAGTTAGGAACGCTGTCCTAGACAACTTACGGTTTATTTTATTTTTATGTTTTGGTAATCCTCACCTGAGGATATTTTCCCCATTGCTTCTTCAGGAAGAATAGATGGGAGGGAGAGAATATGGAGGGAGGGAAGGAGGGAGAGAGAAGCATCAGTTGGGAGACAGACACATGGATTGGCCACCTCGCACACGTGGCCCCGACTGGGGGCAGGGAGCTAAACTGCAACCCGGGTGTCTGCCAGAAACCCAGGTAGGGGCCTTGACTAGGAATCAAACCTGTGACCCTTCGGTGTGCAGGCTCACGCTCTAACCATTGACCAACACCGGCCAGGGCAACCTTTTTTTAAAAATTAACTTGTGAAAAACCACAGGAAGACTGGCCAGGCGAAGCAGCTCTGTCACTGGCTTGCTCAGTGCTTCTTTACCCCGACAAACACCATGGCCAGGGCCCACACCGGAAAGAGGTCCCGGTGCTAGAGAAGGCGGCGTCTGCAGAGGCCGAGAACCCAAGCACAGCCGCACAGCAGCGAGCAGGGAGCTGGGGGCCAGCTGCAGGCCCGGGGCAGAGGGGCAGCGGGAACTCGGGAGCAGCCTGAGGGAGAGGAAGATGATGGAGGGGCACAAAAAACGGCCGAGGTTCCTCTCTGACTTCCTACACCCATCACAAACCCCAAGTGAGGACACGTCTCTGAGGGTGTCGCCCTCACTCTAGCCAGAAGTATGACACACCCACCCACATATACATGTTCAGTTTTACTCACTGGAATTCCAAGGTTCACGATGTTCACGTCGGCCCAGTTTTCAAATTGAGGGGAGGAGGAATTTAAAGTCAACAACGTAAAGGTCACTCAGCACTGTCAGCGCATTCAGCTGGCTCATCAATGCCAACTGACGAGCTTCCTTTCACACCAACTAGACCGTGAACTACAAGCCACAGAGGAGGAAGAATGCACTCAGTGGTCCTCTAATCACCACCTGTGGGTGCCGTTTTCCAGGGAACACAATTCTGTTGTTGCAATCTAAAAAACCTCCTGGAAAATGAGCACCCCAAAGCCAGTGATAATGACCACTACTGAAGGCCTCACAGTCTGAGTCAACGCCTTCCACACACTCTTTCATCTGATTCAGCAACTCTGTGTGTGTGTGTGTGGTGGGGGGGGGGGGGCATTGTGCTTCCCATTTACAACTAATAAAGATAAAGAGCAGCTAAATTTTTAAAAAATATTTTATGGATTTTTTTACAGAGAGGGAAGGAGAGGGATAGAGAGTTAGAAACATCGATGAGAGAGGAACACTGATCAGCTGCCTCCTGCACACCCCACTACTGGGGATGTGCCCGCAACCAAGGTACATGCCCTTGACCGGAATCGAACCTGGGACCCTTCAGTCTGCAGGCCGACGCTCTATCCACTGAGCCAAACCGGTTAGAGCAAGAGCAGCTAAATATTTGAATAGCTCCTATGTGCCAAGCACTGTCAAAAGCAATTTACATACATTTTCTCACAAAAACCCAAGGAGTCAGTAAGTCCTAGTTATTAGCTTAGAGGTGGTGAATACTGCATTTGCGGCCACACACGAGTAATTCCCAGCTGGCATGACGATGCCGACCCTGCAGCTCCGCTCCGTTCACGTCATTCCCCTGCCAGGAGCCGGAGAGGCTTGTTGACTCACAAAAGGTCACACAGCAAGCGATCAGCAGAACCCAGGTCTCCCGCCTGCTACTCAGAACCGAAACGATGACTGTTTGCTAAGTCTATGGTGCAGGCAAAGTCCTTTTTAGCAGAACACACAATAAAAATCTAAGCACCGAATTGCTACACTTTAGAACTATAAAAAAATAACAAGAGAGGAAGGGAGAGAAACTACTGTACTTCACTTTACAAAACAGGAAGCTGTTCTGAGGGGAAATTAGTAACCGCTAAAGACATAAAGCTCTAATAAAAGTCAATAACAAAAATGAAGTTTTTCAAGTAATTTCTTTCTTTGAACAAAATTTTGTTGAAGGCTTTTCCATATACACACACACAATGTTCATCTGAAAAGCACCTGACTTGCTGCTCAAGAAAGCTAATGCATGCTCCAAGAGTAAAACAAATCTATTGCAACTTATTCCCTCAAACCTTGCAATGACTTTCAAGTCTGAATATGTAACAAATAATATCCTCATCCTTACAACAACCCAAAGCAGTCCTTCCAAGGATAAAACAAGACAATCAACTCCATTGTCTCTGTGTCTATTAGCATTCAGCGCTTTAAAGAAGCCAGCTCTTACCTCCCCATGTTTTGATCCTATGAACCTCACTGTTATTTGGGGTACATCATAGAACCGACCCCATTTGACCGACATGATGGACCGCCATGCCAGGAAAGGTGCTCTCACAGGAGGAGGGGCTCATGCCAGCCGGGTCGAGCCCAGCAGCTTCGCGCTGCCATTAGAGAAACCTTCAGAGGAAGCCAGGACGGGTTGAGAAAGGGAGGGAGGAGGAAGGAGGGAGGGGGAGGCTGCTGGCTTCCTTAACACAAGCTTAACCATTTGAATGCTGCCTGGAAGCCAACTACCCTAGTGATGGGGACACAGGAAATGAAACAAAACTAACTCCCCAAAACACAGTGTGTGTGTGGGATGGGAACTCTGACAAGGATGGAAGCCAATTTGTTAACGCTAGAAGCGAAGGAATACATCTTACCTATTTAAAAACAGATGCCTTGCCCTGGCCAGTGGCTACAGCGTCAGCCGTGGCCTGAAGGGTCCTGGGTTTGATTTCGGTCAAGGGCAAGTGCCTTGGTTGCAGAGTAGATCCCCAGCCCTGGTCGGGGCGTGTGGAGGAGGCAACCAATGGATGTGTCTCTCTCACATCAATGTTTCTCTCTCTCTCCGTCTCCCTTCCACTCTCTCTAAAAATCAATGGAAAAATATCCTCGGGTGAGGATTAACAACAACAAAAGAATTAAAAACAAATGCCTCATTTTATGAAAAGCATTAGACAAGCAATTGAATTTTTTTTTATAAATCAGAGACACTCTGGACAACTGGGAAGCAGGCTGTGATTATGCAACCTGTCGCGCTGCCGACCTCCAAGAAGGCATCGGTGAGATGAGGCATCTGCCTAACACTGCTGACCATGGCCCCGGTGTCTGCAGAGGACAGCTGTGTGGCAGGCTGGCTTCAAGGGGGCCGCCCACGCCCCTGTGAGCGAGAACATTCTGTGTGTGCGCACTGTGTCTGAACGCTCTGTAGCAAGCAGCTTACTTAGCAGGAAACAGTCCTCTCTGTCAAAGGTACTGAGAGACAAAAGCAGAAACTGCCCGTCTTCCTGTCCCACTTCCTGTTTAGGCTCTCCGCCTTTCGAAAACAATACATTTACCTGTAACTCATGCCACCTACTGATAATTCTTAAAAGGACATGTGAAGATGGGTCTCAATTTCTCAAACCCTGTGTGTATGTAGCTACAGGCAAACTGTACTTTTTTTTTTTTTTTGCGACTGTCTGAAATTTCTATAACCTTGCTCCGGATACAGCAGGGCAAGGCCTCAAACCGTTCCAAAATGTTCTGGCAAGCACTGTAGGAATGCACAGGGTCACCCCAGACCCAAGCACGCTGGAGGCTTGCAGCAGGCAAACTGTATTACCCAGAAGAGGCACCGTCAGCCACCCAGCGGCGGGCTCTGGGATCCTCTGAATATCATATAACTGTTTATTACCATATATTTAAAACTAACGTAACAAATTAACATAATGACTGTAATATATCTTGGTTAATAACTTCAAATTACTTTATATGTCTATATATGATCCTTAATTATAAGGAAAGTAGAAATTTCCAAACCACTTCTAGAGACTTTAGGAAGAATCAGAGGTGGTGATTTAATATAATCCTCAGAAAATGCTGAAATTTTCCCTTTAAAAGCAGGAATGCTTATATTGTACATCAATAAAAACAGATGAGATGAGCTCCAGTAATATCTCTTTAAAAAATAATTTAAAAGTAAAAATGTGTCCTTTTCGTAAAAATAGCATTTCTAGTTTTTTAGCATTATGGAAAAGTCACATTGTTCAAGAACTAAGAAATTATCCACTTGTTTCTGTGTTATCATTCAGAGCAGCGATTTTCAACCTTTTCCATCTCATGGCAAACATGAACTAAGCGCTAAAATCCCGTGGCACTGCACTCACACTGGACACCTGATGGTGTGTAGGCTGTTGTCATCTTTTTATTTGACAATCTAAGGGAAAAGAGGTCAGAGCCCGGACTAAATACTCAGGTACTGCTTGTTCTAAACATTCTCGTAGCACACTGGTTGAAAATCACTGGTTGAAAATCATTGGTTTAGAGAATAAAATACTTTTGCATAATAACGCTCTACTGTTAGTGCAATGACATATAAAACCAGGGTATTAATGTAACTTAAAAATGTTACTCTGGCCTGTGTGGCTCAGTCGCTGAGTATTGACCTATGAACCAGGAGGTCACGGTTCAATTCCTGGTCAGGGCACATGCCCGGATCGTGGGCCGGATCCCCAGTAGGGGCCGTGCAGGAGGCAGCCGATCCATGATTCTCTCTCATCATTGATGTTTCTATCTCTCTCCAAATCCCTTCCTCTCTGAAATCAATAAAAACTATATTTTAAAGTTGTATTGCTTCAGTATTTCCCCTATTTCTTACTATCGCTTGGTACATTGACAAAAGCTAAAATGTTCTACTGGAGGTTCTAAAACAATCCTATTTAAAGTTAGGTAGCAACAATTATGGAAGGTGACTTTTAAACCTCTTAATATATTTGGCCACCGGGGTACTCTAAACATCGGAGAATATGAAATAGATTGCAATCAAGGTTACAGACTTGCAATTTTCGAGGTTTCCACTGCTAGAGATAGCACTAGCCCCCCGAGATTAAATCTTGAAGCCAAGAGAGAAAGAGGAACCACCTCATTGCATAAGGGTGTTGCCATTTGGACAAGAGGTCAACAGATACAGTTTCTGCCAGTGATGACAGACTTCCTTTTCTCCTGCCCTTTCTCTTCACCTCCCACTAGTAAACTCTAGTTCTCTGAGATTATGAAAAGAGTTAAAAAGAAAAGGACACTATTTAGTGACAGATTTGTTGAAGGATGAGCCTGAAACGTCAAGAACTACTTGCTGGAAGTTGACCACACGAGGCTCTGCCTTAGTATTATCTAGTTCTGTGGCCGCAAACACACTTCTTTGCACTTCATTCTGTGAAAGGAGGAGGCTGGGACTTTTTTTAAAGGTCAGGTTCCAGTTTCTTAGTTCAGTCTTTTTTTTTTTTTTTTTTTTAATATATTTTTATTGACTTCAGAGAGGGAGAAGGCAAGAGTGGTAGAAACATCAATGATGAGAGAGAATCATTGATCGCTGCCTCCCGCACACCCCTCACTGGGGATAGAGCCCACAACCCCGGCATGTGCTCTGACCGGAAACAGAACTGGTGACCTCTTGGTTCATGGATCAAGGCTCACCACGGACCCACGCCGGCTGGACCAATGGCACTTACTTTGCTCTTTTTGCTGCTGGACATTTTATTCTTGATGTAGCTGAAAGTGCGGCTGACTTTTGTTCCACTCTTCCCTTCGAAGTCTTTCTTGGAGGGGCTCTGTGGTAGGAAGCTGTAGTTCTCCTCTGTTATACTAGATAAAAACAAGAAGACTGGTTTTGAAAAGAAAAAGACTACAGAAGCTATTTTTAAAAAGTTAAAACATCTTCTACATCCTTCTTCATGCCCATTCTGGTCAGGTGTCAGTGTAGCTACGAGTCAGGTGCCTGATGTACTCACATGGAAACGGGAGGCAGAGTGAGAGGGGGCAGGGGCTGCTGAACATTTGATACAATAACGTCAGAGAACAGCCTCCACAATGCCCATGTCCTGCTGCCAAAGGCACCGTATCATCTCACATTATCACAAGAAGGGGGAGTCCAGGACAGTAAGAGACTTCAAGAAAGACCGTATTCACACAACTTTTATTACCATCTATTATTATAACTATACTATTTTTATAGTTATTGCTAATCTCTCACTGTGCCTAATTTACACTGAGTGGCCAGATTATGATGATTTCTGAATGCATAATAATCTGGCCACTCAGTATATATATATTAGAGGCCTGGTGCATGAATTCGTGCATGGGTCGTGTCCGGCCAGCCTGGCCAGGGGGAGGGGACATGGGCAGTTGACCGGCCTGCCTGCTGGTCGAGGGGACAATTTGCATATTAGCCTTTTATTATATAGGATATACACTGAGTGGCCAGATTATTATGTGTTCAGAGATCATCATAATCTGGCCACTCAGTGTGTAAACTTTATCATTCGTATGTCTATATAGAAAAAATACAGTATACCTAGTGTTTGGTACTATTGCAGTTTCAGGCAGCCCTGGGGATTTTGGAATGTAGCCCCTGAGGACAAGGGGGACTACTGTGTACACACACACACACACACACACACACACAAAATGGTGTTAAAAAAGCAAGAACCCAATGAACTCAGTTAATTAAATGCCACAACACAGTTTGGATTCTCTTCACTTCCCCCTTGGGAAAAGGAGTAACAGAGAAATGTCTAGTACCTCTCTGTCAGATTAGCGCTGGTGTTGTGGAAAGACCGGGAACCTGGAACACAAAAATGGCGGCAAAATAGTTAGAACCAAAGGCTTGTACCCAAACGACAGAGAAAATGTCTAAAATGTTTACAGTGACCCAGATGAAGCAGAGATGGCATCTGAAAGCCAGTGTGTGCTGCCTTCTCCTCCTAAGGGTTTGGTAGAAAGAAAATAAAACTTGAAACCTTTAAATGAGAACTATATGATAGGGAGGGAATTTCCCGGGACAAATGTTTAATCCAGGATTCAAGTAATAGAACAACCCCCAAATTAAGAATTTTTTCCTAATGTTCAAACATACGAAAGACATTTTTACATAATTCTTGTTCTTACCAAATTCAGTTCCTATTGGCCATCATTCATAGATGATGTCACAGGAAGAATACAAAATAGGAAATTAGATGTCATATGCGGCATGCTGTTTATTTTGCACTCAGACATTTCTATACTAAAAGCCTAGCTAATGGGCATGATCTTTTCCTGAGCATTGCTGGGTTAGTCAACGGGAAGGAGCATCCGAGCTGGTGCAAGTGAGTGTCTCTAACTTGGGCCGAGATCTCAGGATTTCATCGGGGAAAGGAGGGGGTGACACAGATTCTGAGGTCCTCTCCAGGATGGTGCTTGATAAACCTAGCAGTGCAGGTCCATCCTTTCTCCTTCCACAACTCCCGGACCAGGGGGTCAAGACGAAGGCTAAGCCCCCCCGAGGTTCCCCTGCTGCCTCCTTTATCCTAGGCCCTCCCCGTCCCACTGTCCCCAGCCTTAATAAACGTCCTCTCAAAACAAAGAAAATAAAAAAGCTAAGGCTGCCTCAGACAGCAGGGCAATAAGTAGAACAGAGGGCACATCATTATGATTAACCCTTAAACGCCCAAATTGTTCTAGATTATGAACAGAAACGCAAAATTGTAGTTATTACTCAGTACACATATAACAGGTGGGAATAATGCCCCTGTTTTACCTGCCATGCTGACCTACTTCCCACACTACTATGAATACATTGAGATGAAACAGCCTTGTCAAGTTTCTAAACCGGGTAACGTCCAATAAGAACATACTAACCTGAAACCTACAGTGAGAAAAAGGACTGTGTGTGGGAGGGGGAGGGGGGGCAGAGTTCCAAGGAAAGAAAATAGGAGAAAAAGGCAAGAAGGAAAAGTTTAACACTCGCGTTTAAATACCAGGAGTGGACATCTAGATATCTGTCCATGAGACAGAACAAGTAAAACCAGGAGGAAGGGAAAGTGCCTGATGAAACGGCAAGTTCTGTGAGGTCAGCGTCACAGAAGGTACGAGGTGGGATGGGAACACCCGCTGAGCCTTTGAAGGCCTCTGTGTCCTGGGACGGTATCTCATGCCCTGGCGTCAGGCCACTGGGTTAATCAGTGTAGGGAGTGTGCAGAGGACAAAAACGGTTTTATCCAAATTAACTCCCAAGCAAAGCATGAAGACGA
The DNA here is from genome assembly GCF_027574615.1 of Eptesicus fuscus. NCBI lineage: Eukaryota > Metazoa > Chordata > Mammalia > Chiroptera > Vespertilionidae > Eptesicus > Eptesicus fuscus. Next base: position 9,242,849 of record NC_072497.1, on the reverse strand, counting down.
ATGGTTTAGGATGGTGGCATGCAGGGGGAGAAAAGCCCCCCTCAGCTTCTTAGTACAGAGCCCGGAGCATTCTCAGTGCCGGTCAGAGCCTGGGGAGCAGCGCTGGACAGCCAAGGCGCTACTTACTCTGCAGCTCCTCCTCCTCCTCACTGGAATGGGAAGAGCCGAGAGAAAAGAGAGTTTTAGACTTAAGGAGGAGCGGAGAGATGCTGACGGAGAAGGAGATCCGCCGTGCGGGCTGCGGCTGCGGCTGCGCTGAGAAGTGGTTAACGGGAGACGTTAGAAGAGGCCCCTCCAACCCCCACACACAGAGTAACGTCACTGGCCTGTGGGACTCCCGTCTAGGCAAACGATGCCATTTATCCCGAGTGCGTCCTCATTTCTGCATAAGGAGGATTCTAATGCAGCTTAACAAATCCATTAAGCACGATGGACTCCTTACGCTATGGAAACAATAGTTCTGAAGGGGCGTAATGTATGGCTGGAGTTTCCTTTCCCTTCAAAGCAAAGCAGCAGCAGCAGCGGAGCTCAGGACTCGAGCCTGGCTCTCCTGCTCCTCACTCACTCCCACCACGTGCACTGGTGACACGTAACTTCTCTCTCAGGCCTCCCCTCCCCTTCGAGCCGGGGACACATTCACCTCACTGCTCTCCGGCAGGGGTATCCCACACGCAGCTCCAACCAAAAAGGCACATCCATCAACTCATCTCTTCCTCCAGATCTGCTCCTGCCCTCTACCCCTCCCATGGGTGAGTGGGACCTGAAGATAACTCATTAGGGAAAACTGAAAGGTGGGCAGCGCCCTGGAGTCCTGCCATCACAGCCAAGTCCTTCTGATTTGGTCTTCTAGAATTCTCTATCAGCTTCTTCCCAATGCCACTGCTCCAGGCCTGGGTCAGGCCACCAAACGCTCATCGCAATCATGCAACAGCCCGTCACTGCTCTGCCCGCTTCTCCACCCAACGCGCTCTTCAGTGTGGTCTCTCTGAAGTGTTTCATTCAATGAACTAATCAGTTTAATCAACCTAAGTCACTCCACGGCCCTCAGATAAGAAGCCCAAATCCCTCAGCCCTGCTTCCCACATACTAATTCACTTAGCAAATTCCTACTTTTGTTTTGGTCTGAACTCTGATATTGCTAAACACAGATTAAAGTGTGTATGTAGGTATATAATATAAAATATATAATACGTACATGCACTTAACTATGCCTACATTCCACACTTATTTAATCGAAAGACCAATAGAAAAAAACTCTTATTTGCCTGACTAAACTTTTGTACTGACAGATCTATCCATGTTATCTTTTCCCAATAGCATTCTAACCCCGGCTGGTGTGGTTGGGCGTCAACCTATGAACCAGGAGGTCAAAGTTCGATTCCTGGTCAAGGCACAAGCCCAGGTTGCGGGCTCAATCCCCACCCAGTAGGGGGCGCGCAGGAGGCAGCTGATCAATGATTCTATCTCATCATTGATGTTTCTCTCTCTCTCTCCCTCTTCCTTCCTTTATGAAATAAAAATATTAAAAACAAAACAAAGCCCAGAATTATTCTGCACAGCGAAACCGAAGTTTATTCTTAAGTTCTGTCCGGAAACTATGTAAGTCTCCACCCAGTCCTCTGTGGTGCAAGCGGAGAAAAGCTACACACATTTCCTGGAGCGGGTCCTCTGAGGGCAGCCCTGCCGGCATCTTCCCACACCACACAGGCAGCGCCGGAGCTCTCGGACCTCTAAAAGGAGTGGACAAGTCCATCGCGTTCACCCGTCAACGCGGCAAACCGAGGACCTGCGTCGGGAAGCTTCCCCACGCAGGGTGGTTCCAGAGTGAGCTGCCGCCAGTCTAGATTTCCGCCCAGAAAGTGAGACAGAAATACTTGAGTCACCACCTTTACTCAGTATTTTCCTCTACATCAATGGATTTCTGCAACGGATCCGGCTGAGAAGGAAGGCTGAGTTTGTCTGTTTTTCTAATCTCACAAATGATACATGACATTTCAGATGGCAGCTCAGGGAATGTACACTTTCAGAAATGTCCAAACGTGAAAGACTGGAAGAAGCAGCCAATTTCTTTAAAGGAAGACGACAGAGCAAAGGCGAAAGCTGGAAAGTAGTGAGAGAAGGCTGATTCTAGAAAGGATTTTGCTCCTAGACAAGTGTATTCACTAGACAAAGCCATTTAAAGAACACGAGGGACCATGTCCTAGTTTCGTTAACATTGTCAAAACTCTGGTCAGAGAAAGATGGACCTGGCTCTGCCAAGAGCTTTAAATCTACATTTAAGCCTTATCACATTATATTCGAAAATATATTAGAAAAAAAATTGTTTTTAAGATTTCACACTGACTATTCGTAACACCAAAAAGTGAGTTTCTCAAAGAACAGCTGCCTTTCTGTGACCAATACCTGGATCCAATGCAAATATGTTTTTGAGCATCTTTCATTGCAAACGCCCTGTGCTTAAGGAAGTCAGCCATCTATACAACTGCTTAGCAAACAACCCTAGAAATTGCATGCAATTGCATTAATCAGTTTCAGACATAACTCCTAGGCACTCACTTAACTAAACCCCTACCTCAATCTTTGTCCTTCATGAACTTGACATTTTTGAAGAGCTCAGGAAAATAACACTGGGGAAAAGGCGTATATCTGAACTGTGGTGAAATAAGACCGTGTCCTTATGATATAAGGGCACCATCTCTGCTAACATTTGGGGGCTCCAGGTAAAGAATTTTTGTACTGTTTTTGCAACTCATTTTAGAGTCTATAATTATTTCAAAAGCGAGTTTTAAAAAACGTGTCCGGTTTAGGCCCCCAAATACAATAATAAAGTATTAAGGAGATATTTAGGTAGTAAGAGGAGGAAGATCACCAAACTGAAACCTCTTTACCCTTTTCTGTTTAAATAATGAGCCATTCATGCAGAGGAAGAGGCAAGCAAATTTTGGAAGGTAATGTTATAGGGAGTAAAAGTGAAAAGAAAAAAAAAAGAATAAGTGTTAAAATAGCTAATTTTTTTTAAAAAGAGCATACTCACTGTCGAACCCTGGATGGCTGATTGTCATTAACGAGACGGATTTTGTCAAAGTGGAAGAAACGGCTGACGTGCAGTAATTGAATCCCTGTTGTTTAGATCTGTGACAGGTCTGTAAACAGAAAGTGGAGAGCAGGTTCTAAGTACGTGCCCTCATATTCCAGATGAGCCCAAGACTTCACCTTCCAGCCCACGCTAGGGAGGGAAGGCAGCACACAGTCAGACCCCACTCCACAGCTGCTCAACTGCCAGAAGTGACTCATCCTTTCTGAGCCTTAGTTTCTTATCTGTATCCTGGGGGTAATCAGCGTATCCATCCTTTATGGTGGTAGTAATACCTAACAACGTTTCAAACTTACTGAGGGTTTGTTTAACACCTGCTGAATGCATCATCAGGTAAAAGATTTCACTGGAAATATCAAACAAGCTGCAGTTCTTATTCTTTGAAAACCTAAATATCTCTTACAGAAGTATAGTACCGTATTTTCCGGCGTATAAGACGACTGGGCGTATAGAAGATTTTCCTGGGTTAAAAAGTCGTCTTATACACCGGAAAATACGGTAATAATATTCTGATCTTAAAGCGTTGGAAACAGCTGGACAGTGTGGCTTAGTGGATGAGCGTTGACCTATGAACCAGGAGGTTACGATCCGATTCCTTGTCAGGGCACATGCCCACCCAGGTTGCAGGCTCGATCCTCAAGAGGGTATGGGGGAAGCAGCGGTCAATGATTCTCTCTCATCACTGATATTTCTCTCTCCCCCTCTCCCTTGCTCTCTGAAATCAATAAAAATGTTTTTTAAAGTATATGTATTTTTTTTTTTTTTTTTTTTTATTTTATTGATTTTCACAGGAAGGAAGGGAGAGGGATAGAGAGCTAGAAACGTCGATGAGAGAGAAACATCGACCAGCTGCCTCCTGCACATCCCCTACTGGGGATGTGCCCGCAACCAAGGTACATGCCCTTAACCGGAATCGAACCTGGGACCCTTCAGTCCGCAAGCCGACGCTCTATCCACTGAGCCAAACCGGTCTCGGCAAAGTATATGTATTTTTAAAAGAGTTGGAAACCGAGATGCAAGAAAAAGAGTTTTAAGATGGCAAGCAAAGCAGCCCTGTATCTGGAAAGAAGCCTAAATCTCCTCACTTCCTCTTCTCAGATCAGATTGCTTCTCTACATGAGGGAGACCGACATGGGATCCTTTAACTCCCTCAGTAAACTCACTGCAGCTTTAAGAGGTTCCTGCAGTAGCAGCTCTGACATAGCATCAGTCAGTGGTTCCCAGCCCACTTCGGTGGTTTGGAGAGCCTGTTCTAATGGTTAATAACGTGATGATAAATCCCTTCCCTTCATGGCAGGCTGAAATCCGCCCCCTTCTGACTTGCATTGGAGGGAAGCAATGAAACCCCGTTAGTAGCATTGACTGGACTGGACTGCACTGAGGACTTCTGATTATTTAGAGCTGTTTCCTGTGTAACCATGGAGTCAGAGGCCCCGTTGCTATGTTTCCAATACAACTGTGAGGTCTGAAACATGACCTCAGGCAAAGGCGGAGACTTCTAACAGGAAGGAGGCTGCAGACAACTTGTCCACATCAGAGATACAAGAGCTTGAGTGCCAGCTCCGAGGTTGCACACAGGATACAAACTGTAAGTGAGCAGAGCTGCAGGAAGGCGAGGCACAGTAACAGCCCTCGAGGCCTTCAATTTGCTTTTCATTAGGCCTCAATGCCCTCGGGGACATTGGCTAGTACGGCCACCCCCCTGGTGCCAAATTTATTCGGCCACATCATTGCTGTGTAGTAGGAAGCAATAAAAATTAAATTTCTATACAAACCTGTCACCTATTCACGGCACAGGCTGTTGAACGTTTTTGTTTGCTTGTTTCATTAGAAATGTTTCGGGGCGGGGGAGGGAGAAGAGGGTATTGGGAGGACACACAGTGAAGGAAGGAGGCTTGACGTGGGGTGGTGCACACACACATACAGATGATGTATTGTAGAATTATATACCTGAAACCTATATAATTTTATTAATTAACGTCACCCCAATAAATACAAGGAAAAAAAGAAAAAAGAAATGTTTCACTGTTTCTACCTAAAACTCCACTCACCTATCCAGGTGTCGAGCTTTTTGTTTGCTCGTTAGAAATGGTTCCCTTGGGGGTGTGTCCTGGAAGCCGCTCAGAAATGAAATCAATAAAAGTCTCCTCTGCCCAGAGGCTGGGAGAGCGCTGGGAGCAGCACAGGTGCGAGCCAGGCACATAATTCACATTCTCAGCTCAACCCCCCGGGGGCTGTCAGAAGAGAGGACAATAAAGGTCACTCGGTTTGGCAGACAAGGAAACCATGACCTTCAAGACAGGACGCTCGAGAGGGTCACCGTGGGGGGCAGTAAGAGGTGATCGGGGCTGAGACTAAGCAGGCAGCGACAGGAAGGAGAGAGAACAGTCCTCTCCTAGACACGTGAGGAGATAAAGGCATTTCTTCCAGGAAGGAGACGCCTGTGACACGTTTCTGAGAACTGGGAAATTCGATAATGCTATGTAACACCTTTCGAGACTCACTTCACTATTGGCGTGGTGAAAGGAGTTCTCGGAAAAGAAGGAAAATCTCGGCTTCATATCCTGGGTACGTTCCTAATTTTTTAAAAAGTTGCTTTGCCCTAGAGGTTTGGCTCAGTGGATAGAGCGTCAGCCCTGGGACTGAAGGGGCCTGAGTTCGATTCTGATCAAGGGCATGTGCCTTGGTTGAGGGCTAGATCCCTGGCCCTGGTGCCCTGGTCCGGGCACGTACAAAAGGCAGCCAACTGATGTGTCTGTCTCTCTCACACAGATGTTTCTCTCTGTCTCTCACCCTCCCTTCCACTCTAAAAAAATCAATGGAAAAATATCTTCGAGTGAGGATTCACGAAAAAAAAAAATAATTTGCTTTGATGGTGTATTTAAATCTATGCAGATTAATGATATTCTTTAATTGGTGTTACGAGCTAAAATCTGGCTTTGAATTAGATTCGGGGTAAGTCTTCATAGCTGCTAGCCTCATATTAACATGCCCATTGCCTTCTTTGTTTCTAATATGAGGATATATTTAGGGAAATAAAATGAAGGTTTTCCAAATCAGCAACATGTCCGCATTTCAGCCTTACCTGATGACCAAACATCCTGTGTTCTCTCTGGCCCGATTCCAGATCCTCTTCTGAAAGGGACACCAGGGAGTCACCCCGCTCCTCACCCCCGAAAGGGTGCCTGAGCTCTTGGGCGTGTGCAGAGCTTCCTTCCAGAGACGAGGATGGCGTGTTTCCGACACCTGCTCCCCCTGCCAAGCCTTCCAGGCTGAAACTGAACACAGAGGGGAGTCTCACCCACTGCCGAGTCTCAGGAGGAGAGGGGGCCCAAGCCCCTTTAGCGGTATCTCTCTCGTATGCTATTTCCATGCCACACATCAAGGCTGTGTACCAGGGCCCAGCACAGATGCGCACCGCCTCCCTGTCCTGCACAGGCGTGGCATGCCGAGAAAGAATACTGCATGTAGACTTGCTTACCTCATTCAACTGTTCAAATACTGGACCATCTAAGGTCATTTTCTCAGATTCTCTTTCAATAGATCATATTGACAGACTATACTGAATCTTTTATTTACGTGTTTTCCCATGACCTTTGCCGGAATCTAACTCTGCTAATGCCAAATAACCAAATGGCACCCAGCGAGAAGGAGCGTCAGTAACCCCAGAGGGCACAGGAGACTCAGATGTGCCGCCGAGGGCATCAGGTAGACCTTCGTAACCACACATTCAACCCCAGTCTGGCTGAGCTCTACAGCTTCACAGGTAGGCATCTACCCCCGGAAACCCAGGGCCACTCCGGAGCGTTCTCATCGGGGAGCGCCTGGCCGCACAACTGCTCCCCAGTCCCTGCGATTGTTAGCTGCAGACAGGCACACAGGGCACCCTAAAAACAGAAGCTGAAAGCCACTGAGTCTAAGAGCCCTAATTTTTTGTCCTGATAGTGACTGGGAGTTGGGGGGGTGGGGAGGAGGCAAAGTCAAGGTTTGGTATCCAAAATGGGATCCCGGGAGTAAAGAATTTTGCGGTTTGCAGAGTAAAAAGCATTTTCTAGAAGCAGGTGGCTGCAGGGAAAGGTCAGCCTCTCTCCTACTTGGGTTTCTAGTCAGAGTGGCTCAATCTGTTACAACTACAGAGGAAACTGCTTCAAATAAGCAGCTGAACTGTATCTGAAGGGAGACTGGAGCTATTTAGTTCTTTCTGCTCAAACTGTACAGTTAATTGTTACAAATAATTCACAAATGCCAGTCCAGAAAGGCTTATATTTGCTTTTTTGTTTCACAAATTACTTACTACGAATTGAAACCATATGTTTTCTCTAGTGGGTAAATTAAACAATGAGTTTTGTTTTCCTTATTTCAATCTGACAATAGAAATCATGACTAACTCCGAGTACGAGTAATGTCTCTTGGAAAAGCCATTTTTTAATACCAGGAATAAGAAGACGGGCTAATGAAGAAGAAATTTAGTTTTCTATTGTGAGTGATTTGGAAAGCCTGAGAAAACCAGATCTATGCTTCCCACAAAACTTAACCCTGGAAATGTTTTAGAAATAAAATGTGGCTACTCAGTAAAGAGAAGAACATGAACCTCGGAGTCTGCATTTGGGATCTAAAGCGATTGGTGGGAGTTGGTGTCAGGCAGTGGGAATTCCCAGGGTCTGGGAATGAGGGAAGACCAAAACAGAGACGTGGGCGAGCGCACCATGGACACAAGTCTGCAGAAAACACCAAGTCACAGCCTCTGGAGACAAACGGGATGCGCAGGGCACACCATCCGACTTCTGGCTGTGCCCCTCAACCGGATTAGCGGTGCCGAGAGCAAGGCCACGGGACAGTGCGCGCACAGACAAAGCAGGCCGCAGACGCGATCCAGCCAGGAAGCCAGTCCAAGCCAAAGCCCGCGCCACACTCTGGTCCCCCGTGACGCTGGACACGGAATGATACCATACCTTCGGTAATTAAAGTCGGCACTCAGGGCAGCAGAGCACTGCACGCCAGAGGGACACCAGCTCATACTGGGGATGACATCAGAGACAGAAATAGAAACGGAGGGAGGAAAGAGGAAGCAGGGACGGGGTGATGGGTTTAAAAAGAAAGGGCATAGTTAGAGACAGGTGGATTTATCTGAACATCCAAAAATTAGAAACGCAACATTTTTTCTTTTAGAAAGAGGCCAGAACAAAAACCACGGAATCTACAAACTGTTCTATTGATGTCCATCGACAGGATGTCTTGGGAGTGATCACGTGAGCTCTTTACAGGGTGACCAATCCAATCTGAAACCCGACTACTTCTAGGGAAGCCTGAACCAACAGCCCACCCTGCTGGCCTCCTGCCATGGGGGTGTTCAGCCTCCGTTACTGGGGACGGTCTCTTGGATCCCCCGCACTCCCTCACCCCCGCATCTCCAGGCCTTAACTAAGAGGAACAGTGACAGACTACACTGCGGTGGCAGCTCACTGAGTCATCCGTGTGTTTTTTTCAAGTGTTTCCAGTAAGGATCCATTTAAACCAGACAATTCATAAATCTTGCCGAATAAGGATACTCAGTCAAGACTCACATCCATCTTCAAACCCTACTCTAGGGGGCTCTTAGGCTAAAGATGAAGCATATAACAATGGTCACATTTCCTCGCATTTTAATAATAAAGGAATTCTTTTTTTAAAATATATTCTTATTGATTTCAGAGAGGAAGGGAGTAGGAGAGAGAGAAACATCAATGATGAGAGAGTCATTGATCGGCTGCCTACTGCACACCCCACACTAGGGACCAAGCCTGCAACCTGGGCATGTGCCTTGATTGGGAATCAAACTGGTGACCTCTTGGTTCCTGGGTTGATGCTCAACTGCTGAGCCATACCCAGCTGGGCACGAAGGTATTCTTTTAAAGGGGTTATATCATATTCAGGAATTTGTCTTTTTAATTTTCATACAAAAATTTAAAAATCCATTTGGTTCATCTACTTCCTTGATTATCTAAGCACTGATGTTTATTGTCAAGCAGCAGGGACAGGCAATATTCCAGGTTGAAAAGGCTAAATATAATCAGCTAGAAAATAATCAATTCAAAATATCAGTTACTCTGTAAAGGGAACTGCACCAACAGGTCAGGATCTTTTATTAACAAAAGCTATCATTTAAAAATAAACTGCAATCGCCCTGCCGGACTGGCTCAGTGGCTGAGCGTGGACCCATGAACCAGGAGGTCACGGTTCGATTCCTGATCAGGGCACATGCCTGGGTTGCGGGCTCCATCCCCAGTAGGGGGCGTGCAGGAGGCACTGCTGATCAGTGACTCTCATCACTGAGGTTTCTAGCTCCCCCTCCTCTCTGAAATCAATAAAAAATAAATAAATGAATAAAAATAAACTGCTATAATTTGGGCTTCAAGTTCTCTGTGACATGCCTTTGTTTTCGGAAGAGGGACAGCAGTGAAACTACTCAGCTCCCTCCTGAATCTTGGAAATGGGAAGCCCAGCAGACACCCAAAGGCCCTCACATCTTGAACTCAGTAGCCCCTTAGCAGTGGTTTTGTTTTCTAAGGTTTCAGTTACCAGCGCCTAAAAATATTCAACAGGAAACCCCAGAAATAAACAAATAATGAGTTGTAAAGCACGTGTCTGTCTGAGCAGTGTGACAGAATGTCTCACCACCCCATCTCCCACCCGCAGCTGCATCATCCCTGTGCAGCTTCCCGCGCTGTCCTCGCTCCCCGCCGCTTAGTCAGCTCCTCAGCAGCCACCTCGGTCACCAGCCTGCCTGCCCAGGTATCACAGGACTCGTGTCCAAGTTACCCCGTTTACTTAATGATGGCCTCAAGCCAGTCCCATCACTTCTATGACAAAACATGGCTGTAACTGTTCCGTTTTAGTATTAGTTGTTGTTAATCTCTTACTGTGCTTAAGTTATAAATTAAACTTTATCATAGGTACATATGGAAAAAACAGTATATGTAGGGTTTGGTACTATCCACTGGGGGTCTTGGTACATATCCCCCGTGGATAAGGGAGAATCTACTATCCACCTAATAACTTTCTTTGGTTGACGAATGGGGGTTTTTGAGAGAGGAGAGGAGAGGAGAGGAGGGGAGGAAAATATAAGAGCTACCCCTATGGCCCTTCTAAAAGTAAAAATCTTTAATATTAATATAATTTTTAAATACTTTCCATTGTAAAACACTCTAAATCAGATTAAAGTGATTGTACGAAGGTCCCAGGTGGGAAGCAGAAAGCAGACATACGCAGCTGGGCACACCGCTAGCCTGGAGAGCGAGGTCAGACTGACTGTAACGCACTGGCGTGAGGAGAAGGGAGCCTCCATGTAGTTTTCAAGCAAACACGAGACTCAGATTCTTAAAAATTGTTAACTTAATTGCAAATCTCCAAACTGTTAATAAAGAGGCATATTACATCTAAATATCCAACTTATTAATAACACGATGTGGTTAGTCAGTAACTGAGCATACATTACCAACTTACAAATTACATATATAACTTTATTGTATAGAAATCATCTCCTTCTGCAGATTTAAACATCCCTTTCCTCTCGGAAATGGTACGTGAGAGACTGGGATGAAATGGAAGGTGAAGAGGACGGATGGCCACAGGCAGACAGACAGAGGGACATGGCCTTCCCGCAGCAGCAAACACCTCCACAAAGAAGGGCATTTCTGAGAGCACCTAACATTCCCGATTCCTCAGGTGGTGGGGGGTACATTTACTGGTTCTTGGGCTTTGTTTCCAAATTAGAAAGTCCTAGATTTTAAAAAATCCCTATTCTTCTCCCCCATCTTTTTAAAAAATATATTGTTCATTGTTGACATTACAGATATCTCTCGGAATACTTGTTGGAATGTTTCAATTTTACTAGTTAAGGCTTAATACAAAACTTAAAAGTATGCCTCGGCTTCTTCCCACAGAATATGACTCAGGGCGAGGCTGTCACTGAATGCCGGGACGGCTGGAACTATTTGCCAACTTGGACGGCACCCAGCAACCTGCCATCCTCCAGGGTCTTCAAGTGCGTGGTTTCAGTAAGTTCCGATTACAGAGCTTCCATAGGGAGCCCGACATGACCTATGACCCGTTCCGCTGAAGAAAACCTTCACCGGAGTCATGGTTATCTGAGATTCATGAGAATATTTGTATTTGAGCTCAATTTTGCACTTAACTCTGGAGTGCAAGGGAGCAGCCACTTGAAAGACACAGTGGGCAAGATCACCATTTGCCTGCTTCCCACAAACACCTTCAGCTAATGCTAACAACACCTCTTTATGCCCGGCTGGCCTGGCTCAGTGGTTGAGTGTTGGCCCATGACCCAGGAAAAGTCACGGTGCGATTCCCAGTCAGGGCATATGCCTGGGTTTCGGGCTCGATCCCCAAAAAGGGGCATGCAGGAAGCAGCCAATCAATGGTTCTCTCTCATCATTGATGTTTCTCTCTCTCTTTCCCTCTCCCTTCCTCTCTGAAATCAATCAATAAATGAAAAAAAATTTTAAAAATGTGTTGAAACTATTTTAAGGCCTTAATTTAATACTTTTAAACTTTGTATTAAGCAGGTATTTCTGGTTCTTCTCCATCCCGCCCCTTCCCCCCCGCCCCCTCTTTTTTGAAAAGAAAAAAAACCCTCCTCCCTCAGATTCATTAGAGGCACAACGTCAACAAGTCTTCAAACTGTTCTGTTTGAGAAAGTTGGGGAGACCCTATTATCAAAATCTCAGATTCAAGAAACCATTTCATATGGAATGGGCATCAGCAATTAAGTTCCTGTATTTTATTTGCCTGAAGCAGATGTGACATTATTTGAAAACAGCGGTTTAACCTTGGAGTAAGCAGAGTAACGAGATGCTGGTTAGTATACGCTCAGAGGCAACATGGTTAGTCCAACGAGTGAGTGAACTCTGTACCTTCTCCTATGAATGGGAGGTCTCCTGACAACATCCCCAAGAACTCGCATTGAACTGAAAATGAATGGTGGGAGAGGTCAGTGATGAGGTGGAACAAAATGGACACAGACACATGAAACATACAGACATCACACCAGGAAGAGAGACAATCCCCAAGGAGAAAGAGTACCGGAAGTAAAGGATGAAGGAAAGTGGAGTGAGAAAAACATCAGACCCCAAGGGGCCTGGCCACTTCTGTGGAGGGCTAACTTTGCTCCCTCCTTGCTCCAAGGAGTTAATCAGATGATAAGGAATGAGGTTTACTAAATTAAAAAAGTAAAAGCATCAGGAGACACAAAGGCCATTCAAAACTTACAAAGGGTTTTCTTCACACTTAAAATTCCAGGCTCCACTGTATGCAGGCAGTACCAGGAGCATTTGTCAAGCGAATTAAAAGTGATACCCCATCCCATTATCTCCAGAGACAGTGGGGCAGTGATGCTGGGTAATCCTTAATGCTCAGCTCAAATAGGAGGTTCTCATTAACAGGCTGAAAATATGAATAATTTAGGTGATAGGGTTCTTCTCTTAGCTCAATCAAAGGATCACTATGTAATCCTGGGCAAATCATTTAATCTGAGCTTCAATTTCCTCATCTGAGCTCAATGATCCATAAAGTCCCATCCAGCTCTGAAATCAAGGTCATGGCAAAGGGATGCACAGTGGGCTATAAAGAAAAATGATTTATGTATAAAGCAAACACGCATTTCTTGACACTGTTGCCATCTAAGACAAGAATGTCTGGCTGTAAGAATCTTTTCCTACACCCTTATGTTTTCTATTGGTGTGAATGCTTTAAAGAAGAAAAAAAAAAAGGTACAGCATGAATACAGCTAAAAAGAAAAGCTTTCAGAAATTGCTTTTTATGTAATTTAGGTATTCAATCTTTCACCACCGATAGCACCGAAGCAGAAATTCTCAAAACAAGCAGACAGAGAGACTAAGCCAGCAGCCCGGGCCCTCACCTCCGGTGGTTCATTTCTCCGTCGCTGGCTGCATTCTTGCCGGGACCCCAGCTGTGCCTCCGGAAAGGGGACAGAGAGCGCATGGAGCTCCTCAGCACGGAGCAGCTGGCGGGCACTTCGGTGATGCTGTCCATCTCCTCCTCCTCCATCTCACCGGAGCCGGCAGGGTCGCTCTCACTCTCGCGCCCCTCGGCTCCCGCCCCGTGGCTGTAGAGGCCGTCGAGGGACCGCTGGTCTCGGGACCTGTGCAAAGCTGGTATCTGGGGGAGGGACACATCGCTGCCATGCGAAGAGTGTCGGTCCAGGGAAGCGGTGTCGTCGGTGGAAGAACTGGATCCGGTGATGTCACAGACCGACTGCTCTTCCTCGGGCTGCAATGGGGAGGAAGCATATGTGGTTGAAGAGCAGAACCAAGAAGACAGCCTGCTATTCCTGATCGAGCCGGTGGCTTCATGGTGGGAGGATGGGCAGATTGCAATTGGCTTCAACAGCGATTTCTCACACACACACACACACACACACACACACATATATTTTTAATTTTATTTATTTTTACAGAGAGGAAGGGAGAGGGATAGAGAGTTAGATACATCGATGAGCTGCCTCTTGCATACCCACTACTGGGGATGTGCCCGCAACCAAGGTACATGCCCTTGACCGGAATTGAACCTGGGACCCTTCAATCCGCAGGCCGACGCACTATCCACTGAGCCACACCGGTCAGGGCCGAGATTTCTTTTTTAAAGCGTGATCACAGCTGATTAAATGGCCTCCAGTAAAGGGATGGTCTAGGGTCTATGCTCTTTCCGCCCTCTTACTGGGATACTAGACTAGAAGCCCATGAACTGTCCCTTTCTAACTCAGGTCAGTTCCTTCCGTCAACACCCCAACTGAAACGAAGGGAACCCTGTCTCTGGGTTTCTGCTGTATGAAATGCTAAACTGAGATCCTATTAGGTTCAATTCTCAGAAGCCTTACCTAACAACAAGGTTGTCTGCTTGACTACAGGGATGATGTGATGAGGCTAACATTCCAAAAGCAATTCTGTGATTGCTTTTAGTGGTCTTTTGGAAAAGTGTGAGGTAATGAGCCCACCTAGAATCTTCCATAAATGCCCAAATTCTGGCCACCAATTCTTAAATATAAGAACTCTATGCCTGGTCAGTGTGGCTCAACGGTTAAGCATTGATCTAGGAACCAAGAGGTCACTGGGTTCGATTGCCAGTCAGGGCACATGCCTGGGTTGCAGACTCAATCCCCAATAGAGGCTGTGCAGGAGGCAGCCAACTGATGATGTTTCTCTTTCACTGATGTTTCTATCTCTCTATCCCTGTCCCTTCCTCTCTCTAAAATCAATAAAAATATATACTTAAAAAAAAAAGAAAGAAATCTATTCTTTTTTCTCACTTCACTGAGAATTGGCTAAGTATTATCAGGCCAAACTGTACATAAAATAATCCATCTGGGCAATAGAGTCTTTTATAAAATGATGGGGGGTGGGGTGGGGGGGGGGAGAATACACATGAAGCTCATAACAATCACCCAAAAGTCACACTATTTCGCAGGCGGCAGACTGAATGGGATATAAAGTCTGTGACAAACACGGCAGGCTGTTAGAGGGGCCTCTGTGAGGCCAGTCACACTGAGGCTGCAGGAAGTGACCTAACGCACACGCATGGTTCGCATTAAAGATGTCGCAATGGCTCTCCCACAGATTGTATTTCAGAGGAGGGAGGCGAAGGGGCCTGGAGCCTGGGAAGGAACTCGGGGACAGCCTGCTGTGGCAGCACACAAGGGGATGACCACCGAGGACTTTTAAGTAGCGGATGGGCTGTCTGCCATGGCTGTGCTTCTATGTAAATCAGTGGCTATTAAAGCCGGTGTTGGGAGATAAAAATAAACAAATTTTAGAGTCAGGTCTAGGAACAAATCTCAATTCTGTTGCCAGCGGAGTAATTCTGAGTAAACTTTACCCATCAGAGCCTCTATTTCCTCAGGACTCAGAGGATAAAACCACCCACCACATAACGCTGCTGGGATCGTGAAATGAGATCACACATTTAAAAAAATTCAGTGCCCAGTGAATAGTAAGTACTCTGTAAGTATCAGTCTGCCTCTCTCCTTTCTGTCCACACGCAAAGCCTTGGTCTTAATAATGCCAGAGAAAACATTTGTCACAAAACCTCTCCTGGGCACACCCTGGGAGTGGGTCCATGAAGAGGAAGAACCCACAGGTCTCCGAGGCCACTGGACATTCCAGTGCGAGCAGGGCCAGCTGAGAAGCGCACCGCCCTCCTGCTTTCCTGAGGGCTCGGCTGTGAAACCAGGGAAGACAATTTGGGGAGTAAAAATTGTATCGCAGGGCCGGCGTGGCTCAGCGGTTGAGCGTCAGCCTAGGAACCAGGAGGGCACGGATGAATTCCTGCTCGGGGCGCATGCCTGGGTTGTGGGCTCGATCCCCAGTGTGGAGCCTGTAGGAGGCAGCTGATCAATGACTCTCTCATCATTGTTATTTCTAGCTCTCCCTCTCCCTTCCACTCTGAAATCAATAAAAAAAAAAATTTTTTTTTTAAATTGTACCTATCTGGTCATCCTGAAAAAAACTAAATCTAGCACTGGCCATTGGTGTGAACAATCTTATAAATGCTTTTGGCAGTTTGAAAAGCAGGTAAAACATATCAGATGCTAATTCTGCGTAGCTAGGAAAATCCTTCAATTTAGGGAGCAGAAATAACTACCCTTCTGTAGAGACGGTGACATCCAGGGAAGTGCCATGCACTAGGAGCGAAGACTTTTCCATTGTTATCAGGGTTTTACTGCACACAGAAACGTTTAACAGAACACGTGCGTATCCATGACACCAATCAGGGACTAGCGATGATTCAAACTTAAAACTGGAACGTAGAGATATTATCTAATATATTTATCTCAGACAAAAGCAATTTATTTTCAAAGATCAGCATCTCCAGAATGGCATTCCGGAGAGATTGTGTGTGTGTGTGTGTGTGTGTGGGGGGGGGGGGGGGGGGGGGGGAGGAGACTGGTTATACAGGTGGAGGAGACTTTAGAAGTCCTTATAATTAAAACCTCAAGATTATAGTGAACATTATCCAAATTCTGTTGTGTGTTTTTGTGTGTTTTTTTGGTGTGTGTGTGTGTGTGTGTGTTAATGCTACTGGTTTCCCTCTTCCTAAATAACTTCAGAAAACTACAGACCTTCCCAAGTATGTGGAATTTTTACTTGACACACTCTCGAGTCAACCATCCACTCTGAGCAACGACAGGAACCCTGGAGCTCCATAAATCTTTGCAAGCCCCTGGAGAAGATGCGGGGCAACGGGAAAGGAGCCAGGAGGAAAGTCAGGGAAGGCCAAATGGACGCAGGGCCGCTCGGGCAGCAGTGAGAGTGTCTGAAGGTCACTCACAGAGGCTGGAATACGTTGTGGACCAGAACCCCAGAACCTTAAAGCCTCCATTCTTTTTCTTTTTTTCATTTCAGAGAGGAAGGGAGAGGGAGAGAGTGAGAGAAACATCAATGATGAGAGAGATCGTGGATGGCCGCCCCCTGCACGCCCCCTACTGGGGATCGAGCCCACAACCCAGGCATTTTCCCAGACCAGGAATAGAACCGTGACCTCCTGGTTCATAGGTTGACGCTCCATCACTGAGCCATGCCAGCCGGGCAAGTCTCCATGCTTCTATCATAACTCTGCAACGGCACCACCACGCGGGCCTGGAGAATGTATCTACCCACTGCACAACGGCTCCCGTCACTGCCCCGAAGTCACCAGGAACCGTCACACAGGCGCCTTCACAGCGGCCTCGCCTGCCCCCCCCCCCCCCGCTGCTAAGACAGCCTCCTGCGGGGCACAGAGTTGGCGGCCGGTGCCGACCCTGCCGCGGGAAAGGCCTCTGGTTTTCTTAGGAAGCAAAGCAGAACTCGATGCAACTAGGTGCAAAAAAAAAAAAAAGGAAGCCACCTCCACCCTTAAAGGGCCTCAAATTATAAGAAAAACACGAGGTGATTCATGTGGCTGGGCTAGGCTTTTCACAGAGAAAGCCTGGACTCCCTAGCAGAGATCTAGAAAGTTCCAATTAAGCCGCTTGACATCACCCAGCTCCGCAGTGAGCTCCAGGCCTAAGCACATTAATCAGAATGACTCTGTGGTTAGTTTATACACATGACATCATGCAGCCGGGGCCGCGGTCCTTCCTGCCCACTGACAAGGACTCATTGTCATCTGATTCCATTCACTTCCAGTTCTTGCCATGATGCTGCAGAAAATAAAGGGGCCGATGCCTTGTCCGAAGCCCCTGGGGTCCTGGCGCCCCCTTCTCTGAGGGACCCCGACACTGCTCCGGCAGGGACCGCAGCAGAGCCAGAGAGAGGCCCGCCAGGCGCCACTCGGCGAAGCCACAGGCGTACCTTGGAGAAGACGATGCTGTCCACGTCCTCACTGGGCGAGTGGAAGAGGTCGGAGTCACTCCCGGATTCTCTTTTAAGGTCGCCTTGTGTGGGGGCACACTCCCGGCCCAGCCCGACGTCCAGGAAGTTCTCACATTCTGAAAAAGGCGGATTCAATCAATACGTTAAAAAGTCCGTTTCTTTTCCTCCCAGCAGTCAGACCAGGGGGCGCGGGGCTTCACTAAACGGGGCGGCCAAGCAATGGGCTGAGCCTCCTAAAGTAACAAGATGTTGTGTCGCCCGGCCAGTGGGGCCCAGGGGTTCAGCATCGACTATGAACCAGGAGGTCACAGTTCCATTCCTGGTCAGGGCACGTGCTTGGGTCGCGGGCTCCATCCCCAGTAGGGGGTGTGCAAGAGGTAGCTGATCCATGATTCTCTCTCATCACTGATGTTTCTCTCTCGCCCTCTCCCATTGTCTCTGAAATCAATAAGAAAAAACAAAAATCACGGGTCTTCTGGAGTGCCCCGCCACACACACACACACACACACACACACACACACACACACACTTCAGAGAGTATGGTACCTTGGGTGGAGCGGGTGGGTGTGAGCTTTCCACTCCTTTCCCTTTCCACCCGTGGAAAAATCAAAAACCCCGTCCCGTGGCCGAGGGAAAATGGGGGGCTGGCCAGGAAGAGAAGGGCTGTCCCAGCCCCTGTGCTGAGCCCCGGCAGGCCAGCTGGCAGCCTAACAGAGCACGTCCCAGCTCCGGCCTGGAAAGCACCAGCCCTGGCCATTCTAATGGAAAAGCCACGGGAGGACCCAGGGCAGCCCCCGCAGCAACTGCCCCCCAGAACAGAGCTCCGCACCGCAGGGACGCTGGCCCAGGCGGCCACGGCGAGGGCTTCGCTGTGGGAGGTGCTGGTGCCGGCTGAGCCGGGGAGGGGGCAGAGCAGGGGAACAGGGAGGAAGGATAGGAAAGGACTTTAAGCCGTTATGAAACCCCACAAATGGGGGGAGGGAGGGTTAAAGGCAAGCTAACCCACACCCCATCTCACATGTGTGGTAAATTGTCAAATTGAATAAAATCTTTCCTTTCTTCCTGCGTGTCCCCTTCCTAATGAAGCCACTTAACCCCTCAAGTCCCCAATTCCACGCCCGTGACATGGGGTGATGGGGAGCCCCCTGAAATAGCTGTAGCGACAGTTAGAAATGATTTACATATACAGCCATCGGAGCCCTGCCCCTCAGCACACATCAGGCGTGTGCTCAGCATGCCTAACCAAGTTAGGGCTTCACTGACCTGTAACGTGTGACTCGAGAAGCCTGCAGTCAGGGGGCCGGGAGGTGGGCCAGACCCGTTTTATGACCCTTCCACAAATGTCACCGACTTCTGTGTCCTGAGCCATTAGCTCTTTCACAGCTAGCCAAACGTGTGCTTTTAAAGACGCTATCTAGTCACCTGGGTATAAGATTATATGTATGCCAACAAATGATAGTTGGGGTAGGGTAGGGTCGGAACATTCCAGCAGCACTCACTGGGCTCAGCACGGTGCTTTCTTGCATTTACTTTCCCAGAATTTAAAAAATATACAGAGTGGCTTTAAAAGATATTCTCTCATTTGGTTTAACACTACTGCTGCCCTGAGCTGTGCTCATGAAGCAAAAGAAGGAAACCTGCCTAGAACTCACCAAAAAAACTATGCCTGGAAGTAAAAAACCTCACGCCTGAAGTTCAGAAGCACAAACCAGATGTTGGATTTTGTTAAACTGAAGTTTAAACACACCAAAGGGGTATGTTCGGGGTTGGAGTAGGAGGGGGGTCAACAAAATTCAAGATCGTTTCTTTAAACAAGTAATGAAACTACAGCACATGGAGAAGCCCCTGTGAATATTCAGAGTGTGAGGCCACCTCATTCCCCCTCCACAGGACAGACAGACAGTTCATCGCTTGGGTGGCTGGGAATGATTACACTTTTAGAAAAAGCCCCGGACAGCTTATGGAATAAAGTAAGGGGGAACTTTTAGATAAAAGATTCTAAGGGGCTGGACCGGGACGTTTCAGCTGCATGTGAACAGGGTCAATCTTACAACATGCGGAGGCCCTAAACCCAACTACAGCCTGTTAATACCGTTTAACCGCTTTCTCCACGTGTGACAAAAGGAGAGAAAAACATTTTGCACGTCTGTTTCCAACACTTTCTTTGGAGTGAACTCAGAGGTGAGAATCAGTAGGAAAACCCTCTGGAGAAAGAGGATTTGAAGTTCGTCTTTAAAAGTTTGTGTGGTTTTTTTAAATACATTTTTATGGACTTCAGAGAGAGGAAGAGAGGGACAGAAAAGAAACATCAATGATGAGAGAGAATCATGGACTGGCCGCCTCCTGCACTCCCCACACTGGGGATCGAGCCCACAACCCCGGCATGTGCCCGGAATCGAACCGTGACCTCCTGGTTCACAGGCTGATGCTCAACCACTGAGCCATGCAGGCCGGGCTGAAGTGCGTCTTTAAATGTAAGACTATGCAGTACAACCACAGCCAAATGGTTTCTAGAAAGGCCTGTAAATGACGCCTCTGTAGTTTTTAAAGCAGGTTATTAAAACTTGGAAAGGTAAACCGAAGTGTTGGGGGGTAATGTAGACTTAAGAGGCCAGAATGTAATCAGCCAGTGTTCGTGGCAGCTGCAGGGACAGGCAATGGGTTACAGATGACACCATGGCATTCGGATGACACCCGGTAAGAAAAGCTGGTGATGCCGAAACCGGTTTGGCTCAGTGGATAGAGCATCGGCCTGCGGACTCAAAGGTCCCGGGTTCGATTCCGGTCAAGGGCATGTACCTTGGTTGCGGGCACATACCCAGTAGGGGGTGTGCAGGAGGCAGCTGATCGATGTTTCTCTCTCATCGATGTTTCTGGCTCTCTATCCCTCTCTCTTTCTCTTTGTAAAAAAGCAATAAAAATATATTTTTAAAAAAAGAAAAGCTGGTGATGCTCGGGAGGTCAGAGACAATGGGGCACAGCGACATGAGGGAACGTGCCTTCGTCACTGTGAATTAGTGGCTACGCCTGGGTAAACAGCCCGGGACTCGTAACTAACCACAGCCACGTGCTGTGTTATTACCAAGCCAGGCCCTAAGCGCATTACACCCTCGTGTGCTGTTCCTGAGACCTTCTGAGCACTTAGGGAAAGACTCAGTTCCTGACAATACTTCCACAGTTTACGGTTCTTAATGGCTGGCTGCACGGGGGAGCGACCAAAGGAGCTTTGAAAGAGTGTGATCCCCAGGCCACACCCCCTAGAGCAAGTAAATCAGAATCTCAGGGTAGGACCCAGGCATCCGTGTACCTTAACGCTCCCAAGATACTTTTTAAAAAATTTTTCATTCTGGAATGTGAAGCTATTTTTAATTACAGTTGACATAAACTATTATATTCGTTTCACATATACAACACAGTGATCTGATATTTATATTCCTTACACAGCGATCACCATGAGAACTCCAGTAACCATCGGTCGCGGTACCAAGTTGTCGCGGTATCACTGACCGTCTTCCCTATGCTGTCCATTACGCCCCCATGACTCACTTACCTTGTAACTGTAAGGCTGCACCTCTCGATCCCCTTCACCTTTTTGCCCGTGCCCCCATCGCTCAACCCTGCCAAGATACTTCCAATGTGGAGCCAAGATTGAGAGCCACAGATTTAGTCCTTCACAATATGTATTGATAGTTTTACTGGATTGAGGAATTTTATTATGTTATTGTCTATCACGCTGAGGAAGAACAGATCTCTAAACCGAACGATGTGGTGTTGGTGGCTCTGGAACAGGTGCATTGTGGACACAGGGGCTCAAGCAAACCGGGGGGGGGAACCCCTGCTTACCTGGGCTCTGCGTGGGAGCCAAGAGGGAGGCTGCGTCAGCACACGGCTCAATCGTGCACCAGCTTTCCCGGTTTATCTGGAGGAGGAAGAGCAGACTGAGTTTCACACGGTGGGGCGAGCTGGGGCGCTTTTCCAGCTGTGCAAGTGCACACACTGCTCCATCACTCCCACCTTTTTCTTTAAAACTTTACTGCAAAGTGGGTAAAATTATTTTAAGACAAAAATACCTGTACACAATACACACAAGGCAATCGATAATTAATGCTCTGGGGAGATTTTTGATAAAACTTAGGCATATAAGTCATTTTTATTAAGTCTAATATAATTTTTAAATAACCATTAGAGATTTTAACACTCCTCTCTCCGTAACTGCTAAAACAAGTAGACATAAAATCCGTAAGGACACAGAAAACTTGAAAGACATTATCAACCAATTTGATCTAACAATCATACAGAGCACTTCCCGCAATAATAACAGAACACATTCTTTTGGAGTGTGCATGGGAGATAGATCAGATTTCGCAGAAATCAATGCAGTAGAAAAGAGAGAAACAATAAAATCAATAAAAATCAAAAGGTGATTTCCTTGAAAAGATCAATGATATTGATAAAACTCTAGCTAGGCCAAGCAAGAACAAAAGTTACAAATTACCAGTATCAGAAATTAAAGGGGGACATTATCACAGAACCTATATAGACACTGAAAAGATAACAAAGAAATACTATGGACGACTTGACTGCATATCATTATAACCCAGATTAGAGACCTTGTCCTTAGATGTGTTTGAGGAGCATAAAAGCCCCAAGGTGTAGAAGCAGGAACGAAGAATGGCTCTGAGTACATACATATAGCACATCTGTTGTCATGTTAGTCTCCTTTCCAAAAGGTGGCCTCTGAGACTGGGGTTTTTACATTAACAAATAAGCCAGTTCTTTGTACTACCAACACCCTTCTTAGCCAGCTCTGAGACGAAGATTCTGATGACCAAATTAGGATTAGGAGACACAACAGAAAAAAACAACAGTGTTGAGACTACTAATAACTTGAGTTTTAAGAGAAAAACAAAGATGGTGATGATCCCCTCTATCCAGATTTTTCCCTGCTAGAATCTATTAGCCATGAGGCAAATACAGAATCGGCAACAGACTGAATGGGCCGAGGAAGGAATAGTTCAAGATTATTCACAAATTTTTGAGCAAGTAGTTCAAAATGAGGAAAACAGAAACTTGGCCATTAAATATCCGTTAACTTTTGGAGGGATAAGTCACCAAAACAGAGTTTCTGGCTCTGGCAACATTCATGAATCTTTAAATTAAAAAAACAAAGTTAGTCTTTTGTTCATATCGTCTCCATGACAAAAAGGTCATGGCCACTGCAGGTATTCAACATCCTGAGTTCTGGTGCGTGTGCCACATGGGTAAGAGAAGTTGCTTCCGAAGAAATGCCAGAACCCTCGCCCCAACCCCGCCCACGCGTTATTTTTCACTCCCTGGGACCCCTTGCGATTACGTAACCCACACCCACGCTGTGTTCCCATCAGTCTGAAAATAGAGCTGTACATATTTTCAGCGCAGAGGGAGCTGGCTTTTGTTTTTGGCAGTGCGTCTGCTACTGTTTATATCCGAACATCCTAATAACACAGCCCACGGTCACACCCAGCCTTCCCAGCCCTTGCCCGTATTGACTTCCTCTGCAACTGTCTCAGGAGATCCAGCCAGAGCTCCAACTCTGAACAAAAGGAAGCAAAACCCACCATCCGGACATGGGAGCCAACACCTGAGTCAGTCTTTTCAGGGAATCAGACTGTCACGGAGCAGATGCCGTGGCTATCTTCAGTCCTCAGCCCCCGAATCTTTCATTAAAGACCATGTGCAAGTCTCTTAGAGCAAGCCAGCTTTCCAAGCATGCACATTTCTCTGGGAAATAACACTGGCGTTAAAGACAAACTACTCTTTCGGCTTTAGCTGTGAGGTCAAGTGGCCTCGAACATCACGAATAGGGAGGAGGGGATCCGCTGTAACCGCTTTCATCCAGTGCAAACAAAACGTGGTTGCAAATCTTTCAGCCAGCCACCTGAAACTCTGAGTTACTGGTTACAAAGTGTTAATCACCAGCTACAAAGTATGCTCATCAAACACGTGAGAAAACAGTACCCAAAATTATAGCAGAACAGAAGTGGCCCCCGCACGACATCGGTTCAATCACCAGTTAATCCTCGGTTCTGACCCTCTTCTTTTTGGGATGCTAGTTCTGCCAAGTTTCTGATCCTTGCTGTCCTCTTGTGTTGAGAATGGCCTCAGGAAGGCTTATCATGAGTCAGCTACTGAACTGCATTGGGCGAAAGCTCCTGTCATTCACTAGCTAACTAAAGGAGTTGAGGAAAAGAGGCATGCAGATACCCAGGGGATTCTGCTAACAATTAAAATTATTACACATCCCAGTTTGAGCATGTGATTTATAAATGCCAACCATTTACCCCAGGAGCCCAAGGTCATGTGCATTAGGAGAGTAACCAAAGGACTGTCACACAGGGAGGAGGAGGAATGTGTGTGTGTGTAGACTTGGATGGGGGACCCAGGGGGAGGTGACAAGGATACTACCAGCTTATGTGTTATTATTTAGGGGGGATTCAGAAAGGAAGTAAGATTTGGGGTGTTGGGGTTGATGATGGGAACAAGAGCTGACGTGACGATAAAGACCAATGCACGTAGCCTCAGGGAAATCTAAGGCCGATGCAGAAGAACTACCCTGAAACTATACAGACCTGACAAAGGGGAGAGAGACCAGAGTGCAGAATAAGCCAACAAGTGTGGGTACATAAGGATGGGAATTTTGAAGCTAACCTACAGTGGAGTGTTAGGATGCCAATGGAAGGGACTGGAGCTGTAAATGTGTAATACCAAAATGCTGGGCTCAAAATCTCAATTTTATTATTATTGTCATACTTCATCTCTGTGATGTGTATACCTTATCAGTAACTAAACAGAGTTTATATAAAGTGATGCTTATGAATCCACACTTAACAAATCTTAAAAGATTAACTCATTCAATTAGCAAATACCTAGTATTTTTATTGTTGTTGTTAATCCTCACCCAAGGATATTTTTTCCCATTGCTTTTCAGAGAGAGCGGAAAGGAGGGAGGGAGGAGGAGAGAAACAGAAGAGAGACACATCGATTGGTTGTCTCCTGCATACGCCCCACTTGGGAGTGAGGGTCGGATGGAACCTGCAACCCAGGTGCATGCCCTTGACCGGGAATGAAACTCTTCCATGTGAGGGCTGACGCTCTAACCACTGAACCATGCCAGCCAGGGCCTTACCAAGTAGTTAATCTGAATCCGGGACAGTGCTCTGAGTGCTTAGAAATGTCTAGTGAACATACGAAAAAATTTCAAGCTCCTCAGTATGAAAAGCAAACTTCCACAGATAAAAGTGGATTGCAAACATACACATGATCACTTGAGATCTGAAGTATACCCAATACCATTATTTTTAAAAAAAACACTGATTAAAGATACTGAAATTCAAAATGGAAGATAATTGGAGAGCACTTCTGAATAATTTTTTAAGAATTACGGGGAGAATCTGCTACAACGTGTGTGCGAAGCTGCAAGTGTAAGAGCTGGTGCACCTGCCCAACATGAGGCGCTGTCCTGAGAAAGAAGTGGTGGTGCAGCTTCCAGGACTTCTCCCCACATGAAAGGTCGAAGACAGAAAAGGTATGCATTTAAACATGGAAATAACAACTGACATGCATATTCATGTGATACAAGGACTGGTCGCCTCAGAGAAAAGGTCTGGGATAGCAAGAACAAACACGGACTTTGAAAGCAATCGGTTCTGGGGCTGCATCCTACCAGCTATTGGGTATGAGCCATGGGACCTTCAGAAAATGACGGACTATGGGAATCTGTTTTTCCGTGAGTAAAACGAGACTGGGAATGTAAAAACTGAACGCCTGTGTCTCCTATCCATCCACTTCTTCTCACTGTGACCACGAAACCATTTATCGTGCCCGGACTACCACGACAGCCCAACAGATGCCCACAGAGTCAGAAGATCCTGCGTCAACATAAACTGAGAAGGGCTGTATCCAAACAAAGCCGATTCCTCACCATGGCTGTCAAGACCTTGCTTTGCCAGGTCCCCACTCCGCCTCCAGCTCCCTGCTGCTCCCCACTTACTCAGGATGCTCCTGTCACGTGGCCCAGCCAGCTCCCTCCCACTGCGGGGCCTTTACTTGCTGTTCGGGCTTTCTAAAACACCTTCCCCTTGGTGTAACAGGCATATTCTTAGCCTGTAGGGATCAGTTTTTTTTATTTTTTTAATGTCATCACCTGAGAAGGATCTTGATCTAAAATAGGGTTTGCCCAGCAGGCATGGCACAGTGGTTGAGCATCGACCTATGAACCAGGAGGTCATGGTTCGATTCCCAGTCAGGGCACATGCCCGGGTTGTGGGCTCCATCCCCAGTGTGAGGAGTGCAGGAGACAGCCGGTCCATGACTCTCTCTCATCATTGATATTTCTCTCTCTCCCTCTCCCTTCCTCTCTGAAATCAATGCAAATATTTAAAAAAAATGAAACTGTAAAATCGCCTCTGAGGCCAGTAAGCCTGTGATTTTGCTCCATATAAAGGTTTCCACGCCCAGGTCGAGCACAGAGTTCCTCACATTTTAGCATTTTTTAAATGTATGATGTTCCTGTGAGACTGAGCTCTATCTCCCCTTCCTCTTGTCCTTTTCCCTCCTCCCTCCCCCCAGACATGTAAAATCACGGAGAGTCAACCATATAAAGGTCCTAAACACTAGGCTCTCCCAAGTATCTGAGGGCAAACGTTTTAAAACATGAGTATGATTTCATAAAGGAAATCCCATTTCACAGAAACTAAAATGAATACTATCTTGGAGCAACTTCAAAATGCCAAGTGACCAGCTGCTCCCAGGCTAGGCCTGGCAGGTCAAACCACCACCTGGTAGCGAGGACAGAGGGACGATGACACCATCACACTCCTGTCCCAGCCCCTCGTCCAGTGTGGCATTTCACTGGCTCCTGTCGATTCTTCTGGGCCCATTATTGGCCTCAATGGACCAATGAAACAATGAGGGTGCCTCAAGCAACGGACTGACTTGATAAATCAATAGAATAGCTCCACGATTTCCTGGACCCGGGCAATGCATTACCGCTTTGCCTGGACTTCCCAGCTCCGCACTCACACAAGTTTGGGAACTGAGGTTCCGTTCGGCATCTCTGAGCCACTTGGGAGGCTTCCAATTTCCCCTGCTTTTGCCAGAACACCGCTAACCTTCCAATAAGCACGCCATAAGTCACCCAATATTCCCAGACTCCCAACTTCTGACTGGAGCGGTCCTTACTAATTTTAGATCCCAGGATGCCTTCTGTGAGCAATTAGCCACCCAGAGGCTCCGCCCCCATCCTGCTTAGACACCTCACACTGAGCAAACAAACACAGCCATCAACAGTCTAGGCTGGACCTGAGAAGCAGTCAGCCCAGCCAAAGCACCACCTCGCCACCTGGTAAATACACTGATCGGAGGACCTTTCAAGGAGTTGTGAGTGAAGCGATGGCAGGAGCCACAGAAAAGGCTCCGACAAAAGACAGAGAGACGCGGAGACAGAGGCAGCTGGAGAAAGATGCCCAGACAGATGGGGGCCGGGTGGGCGGTGAGGGGGCAGCGATGACAGGGACGGAGGGACAGACAGACATCGCAGGAAAGAGCAACTCTAAGGAGGAATCTCTCCCTTTGAGATTTCCAAGAATAGGAGGTTCTCCTGGGAGTAAGAATGCATTCTGAAGCAGGTACAGTGACATTTAAACAGTAAGTGGCTCACTGCTCATTCAGATAGTCCTTTATTATTTTATTAATCCTCACCCAAGGATATTTTTCCCATTGATTTTTTATTTTTTTATTTTTAGAAAGAGTGGAAGGGAGCAGGAGAGACACAGAGAGAGAAACATTGATGAGAGAAAGATACGTCGATTCGTTACCTCCTACACTCACGGGGGGTTTAGCCTGCAACTGAGGTACATAACTTTGACCAGAATTAAACCTGGGACCCTTCAAGTCCGCGGGCCGACGCAAAACCAGCTCAGCTAGGACCAGATATTCCTTTAAGAATCCTAAAATCGCCAACCGGACCCCCCCACCCGCACACATACTCCTCAGCCCTGCTCCCTGCAGGTGGCCAGGGCGCGGCTCTGGGATTCCAGAGGACAGAGCCCGAGAGGTGGGAACGGGTGGCCTTACCTTCAGCAGCACCACGTCCACAGTCCTGTCCACCTTGGAGATGTCACACAGGCTGTAGCGCCGCTTGTGCCGCTCATACATTCTGACCAGCGCGGAGAGAGGAACAGTGCCGATGTGCCCGGGGGTGGCTTGGGGACCAGCGCCCTCCGCCAGTCCAGAGTTCCAAGCTCCTCCCCGGGGGTGAGCTGCAGGGGACCCGGCCTTCCACACAGCGCTCTGTGCAGAGCCCTCACCGGGTCAGAAACGAACTCAACAGAAACCCGGCGGAATCCACTTCCTTGAACTGACCCAGAACTTTCTGACAACTCCGGAGCACTGGAATAATGAGTTTATAATTCATAATATAAACAATACATGCCTCCTGGTGCTATACTTTATGCAGATCTTGGCTGAAAGAGAAGCACACGCTGTTTCCATCACTGGTGATAACTCCAGTAGAAAAATTAAGAATGAACTGGCTGAGCATAATGGCCGACGCACGTGGGGGAAGAGACGAAAGCAAGCAATAAAAATCCAGTAGGTACTTTGTCAGAAAAAGAGAAAAAAAGGGAAGACAACTCTATTGCAAAGGGACGGCATTAAAAAAAATCCCATTAAACTGTTCTTTCTTTAAAAACAAAAAAAATAAAGAGAGACAGGAAAATAAAATTTTCTTTATGGAAGAAAAAAGCAGAAGCTTGGAGAGCCTGTCTGAAGCCCAGAGCCTTTCAGGTCCGTGTCTGCTCCCAGGCAGCAGGGCTGGGTTCTGATTTAAGTTGAAAATATGTAATGACAGCAGAGAAGGAGGAAAAGGCCCCTCCTCCCCCCTCCCCTTTAGGGCGCTGGCCCTGCCCAAGCCCAGCATGCCCCCCTTCTCCTCACTCACAGGGACGTCAAGACTTGCCCTTTCAGCTCCGCACCAGCAGCCTTGGAGGCTCGAAAACCTAATTGCAGCGGTGGGAGCATGATTCACCCGCGAAGGAAGGAGAGGAAAACAAGGCTTCCTTTTCCAGCCGCTTCCTCCTCCTCCTCCTCCAACTGGCCCCTCTGAACTGGCTCTGTCGGGCGGCCCAGATGCTTTGATGCCAGGGCAGGAGGGGAATGAAGGGCGGGGGTGTCACCCTGACCACCACCATCATGTGCAACACGCCTATCTCTCCACCACGTACAGAAAATTGAAACTACCCAGGGCGCACACTGGAGCGGCTCCTTGCCAAATGCAAGGCAATGATTTCACGCGAGAAAAATGTGAGCCAAACATTTCAGGGTGGTTTCTCTAGGATCCAGAAGTGGCCACGAAGGTGTCCGGCAAGGTTTAAAAATCACCGAGAGTTCAGCTTTTTATTTTGTTATGTTTTGAGGGGGTCGATGGGCAGAAGGGGGCTTTAAAGAGAATGACAGAGGAAAGCAGGAAAATGAATGGGGACGTGTGGCAACACTCTTTGTGCCGAAGGAAGTCACCTGGCTGGGGCTTCTCTGCCTTCAGAGCGCCCGTTCACATGCATGGAGCCCTGTGCAGCCCTGTGCACGGCTGCTACCGCATTTGCCTGTTTTGTACTATTTGAGACTCGTTAGCCCCACCCGTTGGAACCTTCTCCGGGCCAGACCTCGTCCAGAATTCACTCTCTCACTCCAGACATTCCCTCACTGAGGTTGAAAATGATTTGGAGAGAAAGGAGGAAGGGAGGAGGAACTGGGGGAAGCAAAGGGAGAAAGAGTGAAGAAAGAAAGAAATAGATTTGTCTCCGGGGCATTAGCCTGACTTTCCTCAACTGGCCAGGTGTCCTAGCTGGACCTGGAGGGTGTGAATGAGGGGGTTCAAATGCCACAACAGCAAGGAAGAAAAGAGACTTAACACCATGGATATGGCAAACAGAGCTGGAGACGGGGTTTTTTCAGGAACTGTATGTACAGGGGGAAGAGACGGGTTTTTTCAGGAACTGTATGTACAGGGGGAAGAGACGTCTGATGAGTCACCATTTCCCCAGGCCAGGCATTCACTTGTTAACTAGCTCAAAGGACAGGGAGGCGGCCGGTTATAATGCAAGCATTCTCCATCTCCATGCTAACTCACAGCTGCAGCTACAGCCACTCCAAGCCCCGGTCCCCCAGCCTCACTGCCGCCCTCACTGCTTCGGGAGAGCAGACAGCCTCCCTCCCCACGTGCCCCAGGAGCCTTGACTCCGTGACGGTCGCAACACGGACAGTGAGCAAGGGGCGCTGCTCATCACAGTGACGATGGGAACCAGTGGAAACACGATGATTGGGGGAAGATTAAAAGCTGTAAATAAAATTCTTGCTCAGGCTTATTACCGAAAGGATGCGAACCTGGTCAGCAATTCACAAACACTCTGAAACTATGTGACCTACGGCACAAACGGAAAGATCCTTTAGGCTGTAGTGTATGGAAAATGTAATAATTTATTATCTTTTCTGTACGAGCTTTCGCCAAGCTATAATTCAGCACTCTTTCCCCTCCCCATATGCACACAGAGCTGCCTCCCCTCTGTCCTCAATATGGTTTATTCCTCTCCGCCGCTCCCTTCTGTTTTAATTAGATTCGAATGTTTCCTGCTTCCAAGGTTCCCAGGCATCTCTCTAGGGACCAGATGCTTTAATCACAATAAAGCCTTTCTATGCCCAGCCTCCTCTATTGACATCAATGTACATAATCTATACTGATTTAACAGCTATTTTGTGCCGTGCAGTGAAGGCAAACAAAATAAATAACAAGGTTTGTCCTCAAGAAGTTTATATAATTAGAGAGGAATCTGCTTCAAAATAATATAATTATCTGAAATGGCCCAGATTGCTGTTTTGAGACATATAGATGAACCTTTTTAATTTCTGACTGTCTGCTGGCTTTGTGCTACCTGCTGCGAATGGAGATTTCTTACTTTTTCTGGACACTTAAACGTATTTCAATGATCTGGACTCGTCTTTACGTATTCTGTTCCTTCTTGGAGCAGAAATGCCCTGGGTGGGGAAGAGTCTGTTTTTCTCTCCCCTCTGGATCGGATCAACACTCCCCAACAGGAGACAGACTCCATAGTCCTGTGCTTTTGCTGCTGATGGTGACAATTCCAAGTTTTAATCAAAAACATCTGGACCCGCTAAACAGTTATTCTGTTAGAATTTTGAAACGCCGCAACCAATCACTTCAAATCCAAACTAGAGCCGAGAGTTACAGATTTTCATTTTGAGAATGTTCCCTTTTTCCTTTAATTTCGGGAACTTGTAATTATGTAATAATCTATGTATTATTTACAATAGTAGTTATTTACAAGATTAATTATACCTCCTTCTCTCTGTGTCCTTCTATCCTAAGGTGACCAGATCATCCCACTTTTGGCGGGACAGTCCCGATTTTTAACAATTTGTCCCGCGTCCCATTCTTTCCAAAAATAGGGACTTTCTTAAAACGCCGTGGAACGCGGGACAAATTGTTAAAAAGCGGGACGATCTGGTCACCTTAGTCTATCCGCAACAAGGGCTTCCAAATTCCTCAAAAGAAGAACCAGTGCTTTTAGTCTGTTCAGACCACAGGCTCGACATATGTTCTTAAAATTCCAGAAAATGAATAACAATGTTTTATGCATTATAATTTATAGCATTTCTGTTCAAGAATTAAATTCTCTCCTGGTTTGTTCAACGACAAGATCTAACCCCTTACCCGAATTATTTAACCTTCCTAAAGGGCTCCTCTATTTGGCTCCTTTTGTTCCAGATGGGGCAGAGCCCTGAGTCCCACAGTCGGTTCTGCGTTAGGGCGCCACCTAGTGGGTGTGCTGTGGCTCCAAACAGAATGCTCAAGGCCAGTAAACAGAACAGCAGCATACGACGGGGCCCTGGTTAAGTGACTCACCAGTGACTCATTTAGTCTCTGCAGGAACGCCAGGTAGGGTGAAAACCAAGGGTTCTTTCCATTCTGGGGTGTGCCATTATCTCCCTTAGCAACCTGGGACAATTACT
The DNA here is from genome assembly GCF_027574615.1 of Eptesicus fuscus. Taxonomy (NCBI): domain Eukaryota; kingdom Metazoa; phylum Chordata; class Mammalia; order Chiroptera; family Vespertilionidae; genus Eptesicus; species Eptesicus fuscus. The sequence goes on along the minus strand of NC_072497.1, from coordinate 9,211,330 downwards.
CTGACTCTCTGGACTTAGGTTTCCAAAACTGAAAACTGAGAGGGTATGGACACTGTATCATTCTTGAAATTCCTTCTTGATCTGATACCATCAGACTGAGACTAAGACATATTTATCACCTGCCATACAGCTAGCTCATAGGAACTGAGAAATTTGCTCAAAACCTGTTGTAGAAAACCTGCAGTATTTTCTTGCACAATTACATCTGCCACCTCCACTTTTCACGTGAAACGGGAAGGAAGGAAAGGTCTAACCCAGTTGATAATTTTCATTAATCTATGATTTCATTAACCTCAACATGTGACTCATTCCGAGTTGCACACTTGTTGGCCAAATTTACTAGAATACAGGTGAAACATTCGCCTCCCCTTGAGTAACTCCAGGCTGCACAGAGTAACAGTCTGCTTGGAATATGATGTTTGGTACTTACAGGAGAAAGGAGAACATGATTTACAATGACTGCAGAGGCAGTTTCCACCTCCGGTTTCCTTTTTCATCTCAGGGTAGATGTTCAAGCACTGCTGGTCCTGGCATTTCTCTGACCAGCAGATTGGAGATCCCAAGGTTAAAAGAGTGAAAGGAGAAGAGGAAGGCCTAAAGGGTGAGCAACCAGCTACTCTTTTCAAATCAGTCGTAGACAGCAGCAAGCCACTCCATTGCTTTAATCCTCGAGGGCAGTGATTCTCAACCTTTCTAATGCCTCGACCCTGTAATACAGCTCCTCGTGTTGTGGTGACCCCCGACCATACAATTATTTTCGTTGCTACTTCATAACTGTCATTTTGCTACTGTTAATAAATCGTAATGTAAATATCTGTGTTTTCCGACGGTCTTAAGGCTCTACAGCAGCGGTTCTCAACCTGTGGGTCGCCTAAGACCATCGGAAAACACAGACATTTACATTACGATTCATAACAGTAGCAAAATTACAGTTATGAAGTAGCAACGAAAATAATTGTATGGTTGGGGGTCACCACAACACGAGGAACTGTATTAAAGGGTCGCGGCATTAGGGAGGTTGAGAACCACTGCTCTAGGGCTTTGCAAGAAGAAACCTTAAGACAATTTAGCTGGGAGCTAACTATGGCAAAAAGAAATTAAGATGGGAGAATAAAAGGCCTCTTCGCAAACTTCTGCTCCTTACAGGAGACAGGTCCCCTGGAACAAGCCCCCAAATGTTAAGCTTTATTAAAATTACCAACTGCGTGGAGAAATTAAAGGAGGGAGAAGGGAGGAGAGGGAGACAGGAGAATCATAATCTCAGTAGGAAAAGCAGTGACGGGATCCTTTCACGTCTAGGAAAGGCCTCCTGGGGCAGTGGTCGGCAAACTGCGGCTCCCGAGCTGCGGCTTGCCGCTCTGTTGACTAATGAGTTTGCCGACCACTGTCCTGGGGCAAGATTCATTAGTAACAACACCAGTGAGTCTCCCTGCTTCTCAGGGGCTTCCACACGTACACTTCCACGTGCTCCTCATAGAAAGGCTGTAAGGCAAACGTTACTGTCCACAGACAAGGAGAACGCGCACTCAGAGTCTAAGTCTCAGAAAACGAGTCTGCATTAAACTGACTTCTGTAAATCTTTCTTTCCACCAAATGTCCTTTTTAAAAATATTATTTTTATTGATTTCAGAGAGGAAGGGAGAGAGAGAGAGAGAATCACTGATCGGCTGCCTCCTGCAAGCCCCCTACTAGAGATCGAACCCGCAACCCAGACATGTGCCCTGACTGCGAATTGAACCATGATCTCCTGGTTCATAGGTCGAAGCTCAACCACTGAGCCACGCCGGCCGGGCATGGAACAGTTCTTTAAAAAGATCAACATGGACCAGAAACGCAGATGGAAGAGTCAGTCTTGGGAAAAGAAGAAAAAAGCCTCTTCATTTGAGGCAAAAGGAAAGAAGTAATAAAAGGCAGATATTTATAGATTATTTTCCTGGCCAATCCCCAAGTGCCTAATTTGGACGGGACTTCTGGTGCCCGGAACGATCCCCACCAGAGGCTGGAATAGCAGTGAGCACTGGGCTAAAGAGCACCGAGCCGCGCTCCGACGGGACCCTGGGAGAAAAGCCCAGCAGCCTGACAGCCTCTGTGGCCTTTCCTCACCTCCTCGGACCTCCTGTACTGCAGCTGCAGTACAAGGGTCCCACACCTGGCAACCCTGGGTCCCACACCTGGCCGCCTCCATGCCCGTGCTCCAGCCCTGAGCGCTCCTGTCACACTGGAAGCACCCAGGTCAGCACAGTTAGCTGGGAATCCGTTCTACAAGGCTCTTGAGCAACATAGCTCCTATTTCTTTGGATTTCCTTCAGGTTCTTGGCCTTCGCCTTCACCAAATGGTTCCTGTTTGAATGAATGAACAGCCATCTCTGTCTGAAAAGACTCTTTCAGGTAAGGCTACATTCTCAGGACGAGACCTAACGAGTGCAGGCAATCTAGATTCAGAAGCTCCTTCATGCGTACATTTAAGTAACCCATGGGTTCTTGGGTGCAGAGATACGCACTAGAGAAAATGGGCATCTCTACTCTGCTCACTACAAACAAGTGACATGAGCACATTGGACCTTATCAATAAATGGGACGTGTCAGCCTGGCCAGGTATGCTCAGTGGATATAGCACCGGCCCGCAGACTAAAGGGTCACAGGTTTGATTTTGGTCTATAGCACGTTCCTCCGTTGTGGGAGGCAACCAATCGATGTGTCTCACATCAATGGTTCTCTCTCTGTCTCCCCCCTCCCTTCCACTCTCTAAAAATCAATGGAAAAATATCCTTGGCTGAGGATTAACAACAACAAACAACACACACACACAACACACACACACACACACACACACACACACATATACATACTCTGCACAAAATGGTGCATTACTAGAGACCAAGTTCCATGGAAGCATTTTGGTAACTTATTCAGATGTGTGTGTGCTGGGTCAGATGACTGGCAGCACTGACTGGTGGTGAGCTATGTAAGGACAGTGCCTCGGACAAATCAGGTAACCCAAGGAGATAGTTTAAGTAACAGATAAGATCATCAAGTGTTATCAGGGCCAAGCCTTGAGCTTCCAGCACTGAGCAGGACACACTTGTCCCTCCACGTGCCCTCTACAAGATTCGCAGTAACATCTCTCCTCCGCTTCCCCTATGAGAATGCTATGAGAATAAGCATCAGTTATTTAATATTGCCTACTGTTACCACCTTTGTTTCACACATGTATGGTTTTCTGGGTCTGAATTCTAATGGTTCTATGCCTCCAATTCTCAGGCTGATAAACCTGAGGAAGCTTAATCTATTGTGTTTCACTACAAAGGCAATTACACAAACTGTACACAGGCAGAGATTAGCCATTTTTCTTGGTTCAACCCTAAAGGCTCAGATCAATGGGTATCAAAATAAGGAGCTTCCTTTTCTCCACTTGACTTTTAGTTGCAACTCCTGCCATACTGACTAAAATCAGGTTTTTGTTTGGTTTTAATATGTTTTTACTGATTTCAGAGAGGAAGGGAGAGGGAGAGAAAGAGAGAACATCACTGATGAGAAAGAATCGCTGCTCAGCTGCCTCCTGCACGCCCCACACTGGGGATTGAGCCTGCAACCCAGGCTAGTGCCCTGACTGGGAATTGAACCTTGACCTCCTGGTTCATAGGTCGATGCTCAACCACTTAGCCATGCTAGCTGGGCCGATATGAGTGACTCTTTAATGCAAGTTACTGTACTACTAGTAGGATTAGTGTCCACTGATGCACATCTTCATGAAGTAACAGTCAGTGCTAGCCATAATGACATTTCTGAGACATCAAGAGGAGGAAAAACGTTGTTCAGTGTTTAATAAGCCAGCCAAGTGCATATATATTTTAGAAATATTCTACAGTACAGATTTCCAAATCAAGGCTCCAACACTTAAAGTTTTAGCTCCAGCTACCTGAAAACCCTGCCACTTCAAAAGATTCACTTATTCAAGGTTCCATGGAGAGGAAATGCTCTAATCTAATTATAAGACGGTCTTCCTCCTGGGGCAGGTAATATGGGGACTCACAAGCCACAATCCTCAGGAATGGAAGTTAAAAACACCTTGTGGAAGACTCCACACACATTTCCTCTCCCTGATAAAGTCGAGTTCTCTCTCAGCTCAGCTACTCCTGTGATCATCAGAATACATATGCTTTGCAGGGGTGGGGAATAATAATGCATCCCTTTTAAAGGGTTGCCTTGTTAAACTGTAAAAATCAATGGCATGCATTTGTGAAATATTTTAATTACTATCTATACATATAAAAGGCTAATATTCTAATATATATATATATAAAAGGCTAATAATATCCGGGTAATAACGTCACATAGCTAACACCCGACTTCCTCTCCCTAGCGACTAGCCTCCTTGGAGTTTCTTCATCCCAGGAATGCGACTTGCTTTATAGCCAGGTGGAAACATTTTACACTGTAACCAAATGTCTGTGAAACATTTTCCCGTGCCTCATCTCATTTGATCCTCACAGAAGTCCTGGAGTAGGTAGATAGGAACTCAGTAGAATTTTCTTTTCAATAGCCAGAAAACAGAGATTCAGAAAGCTTAGAAACTTGACCTGACTGAAAATAAAAAATGATGGACCTTGAAAATGACTTCAGGTTTTCTCACTGCGCAGAATTTAGTCAAACAATGCTGCAGTTAAATATTTTACTCTTTGTTCTCCTGCGTGATCTATAATAATAATCTGCTTTGTGTTGATATTTACTGCTGTGTTGCTGATAATTACCTGAAAGAGAAGTTGGGGTGCTTCACTGGGCTGGAAAAAGTTTAGCTAAATCAGAAAGCAGGTCTACTTAAGCAAGTAAGCTCTTGCTGGCATCAATCGAACGTGTTTTTCCATCTGTCACCGTCAATTGTGAATTTGGTTGACACTTCTATTATAGAGAAAGGGCGAAGAGCGATATTAAAATATTTCTTCTAATTTCCTTGCAATGTGCACCAATTTGTGCACCAGGCCACTAGTTTGCTTATAAAAAGACCTTTCTAAAGGTACATTAGTTTTGTGAAAATAAATGCCAATATTTAAAGTCCTGTCTTTCACATTAAAAATGGCCCAGCAGTGCCTCCACTTAGCAGCAGCTGTTTAAATTTCCTGAATAGTTATGTGTATCTAAAAGCAAGAGGTTTGCTTTTAAAAATATTCGACAACTTCCACTTTTTAACTTACAGATTTGTGTAATCATCTCCCTCCATTACACTAAATTAGTTATGTGATCAAATCCTTTTCAGAGGAAAAAAATCAACTAGCCCTCTCTTCTTCTTTTATTAAAATTAAAAATTTCACATCCCCTCTTCCTTGCTCTATGCTGGACGATGGATTACAAATTAGAGGAACAACTGCCAGGAGAATTAGACAGCTTGGCTTGAGCACAGCTGCTGCTGCCGCGCTTTCACAGCTTGGTCAGGGCCCTGCAGGCGCTGTGAAGAGACTTGTTTCGTGACCCTTCTGCCTCCCCATCCCCACCACATTAAAGCTCTCCATCTTCCTTGTCCTTGGTGGCACCTCCCTCCTTCCTGCTCCCAGCTCCCACTACCTAGAGCTTTAAGGAGGGAGGATCGAGGCCACTTTTCACATCAGCCAAGTTCAGGGCACCTTCATGTTTATCCACTAACAAGTGGCTGGTATTAGATAACCCCTAGAGGGAGTCTAAGCTTTAAAAAACAACACGATTTGTTCAGAGATCATATTCTTAAAAGGGCAGGCAATACTTTGTTTTCTGTTTAGCCCTCCCTCCTTCCTGGAGAGCCGGGCCAAGAAACAGACGCCTGGCAGTACAGACACAGAGACCAGGAAACTCGGCATTATTAAGCACTGAGGAGCTGACCACCCCCTTCCTCTCTTCCAGGGACAGTGAGCAGGTACAGACACTCTGTACCTGACCCTAAGCAGATGTCAATCATCTGAATTCACCATGGACAAGCATCTCCTAAGAACCTCCCCTGGAGTGGGGTGTGCCAATGACAAACTGTTTCTCAAAGTCTATAGGACAGTCTTTTGACTTAAAAAGCAGACCTAAGAGCACGGTTCACATTACCGTCGACCAATCTTCAAACAGTATTTCTTCTCACAGCTTTAGGAACTCCTTTGAATAGATTTAGCTGCAACAGCAATTGCATTAGAGTAACAGGTCAAGAAAGCCAGGATTTAAGTCCTTTCCCTGAGACAAGAAGGAACAAACAGTCTCAGACAAGGAGAAAAACAATGCGCTGAGAGCCTGCGGTGAAGCCGACCAGCACCAGGCTCGGCGCGAACGAGGGAGGAGGGCCACAGCTCTGTTTCCCTCCCTCCGATCATCCCATTAGGGACACCTAATGGTTCCTGGGAAGGAACACAGCCCATTGTGTTGTGAGTGCGATGGTGACAGGAACAGGAGGTGCTCCATGGCAACACAATCATGACACATGCATCACTTGCTGGAACTAGTGAATAAAAAGACAGACTTCCCATTTCCAGGCCAGCCATGCTATCAACAGGGAAAAATCCCTGGAGTGAAACGTTTAGTATTCCACTTAGTGCCTCATGGGACAATGCCACCAAAAGCAAACAGCAGAAAGGACACTGGTGTGGGCAGGCCTCAACAACAGATAATAGCTCTCCAGGTGCCATGACCCAGGTGTCACTCCCGGCTCATTACTTAGTCTCTCTCAACAGGTCTTCTCTGGGGGTACATCTTACTCATTTGACCCTTCATGGCATTCCCAGTTTCTATTACAAAGTTCACCACACAAACCGGTGTGTGTGTGAAAAGTAAAGGCTCGATTTACTTTTGGAAATGCACAATAGGAACTCCCTTAAGAAGGGAATCCATTCTAACGCACAATTTATTTAGGAATCTCTGTTATTAGTGTTTAAAGTAAGGAACTCATGCATGAATATATGTGTGCCATCTGCCCTGCTGACAAGTTAGTCTACAGCTCCCACAATCTCTGGCCTCACAGGGTGGATTAAGAGAAAAATTCCTGAGCCTTTCAGAATGAATGTCCTATTGCCCACAAAGTGGAGGTTACACATTTTATGGAGTCTGTGATTCTTGTCATGCACCCTCCTCCAGACGGGCCCAGGCCCTGAATCAATCTCAAGAGGCCTGTGGCTGAGGCACCCTCAGAATAAACATAAAGTAACATGGTACTCTACATGAGTAGTACTATGGCCTGATAGAGTTGGTAAACTTACTTTTGCCACCCTCTGCATAGACAGACACACACACACACAGAAATATTATTCAGCCACAAAAAGAGAATGAAATCTTGCCATTTGCAACCACATGGATGGACTGCAGTGGCATTATGCTAAGTGAAATAAGTCAGACAGAGAAGGACAAATACTGCACGACCTCTCATGTGTGGAATGAATCTACCTACCTATCAAACTCACAGATACAGAGAACAGATGGGTGGTTGCAAGAGGTGGAGATGGGAGGGGAGATGATGGGTGAACTGTTTCTGTTTTGTTTAAATGAACTGAATTTTTTAAAAATGAACAGAAGTGAATAGTGCAAAGATATGGATGCAAAAAGTGGCAAGAGGAACCAAGAAAATGACCAGTTTTGGGGGAACCAAGATGGAGGCATAGATAAACGTCAGTACTCACATTATGAGGGTGCCAGAAGAAGAACCCATTTGAAGAAATAATGACAGAAAACTTCCCCTACTTGGTGAAAGAAATAGATTTACAAGTCTAGGATGCACAAAAAGTCCCAAACAAGAGGAACCCAAAGAGGACCACACCAAGATACATCATAATTACAATGCCAAGGATTAAAGACAAAGAGAATCTAAAAAGCATCAAAAAAAAAAAAAAAAAAGCAATTAGTTACCTACAAGGGAGCACCCATATATGACTGTCAGCTGATTTTTCAACAGAAACTATGCAGGCCAGAAGGGAATGGCAAGAAATACTCAAAGTGATTAATAGCAAAGACCTACAACCAAGATTTCCCTACCCAGCAAAGCTATCATTTAGAATTGAAAGTCAAATAAAGAGCTTCACAGAGAAGAATAAGCTAAAGAAGTTCATCACCACCAAACCAGTATTATATGAAATGTTAAAAGGTATTCTTGAAGAAGAGAAAGAAGATAAAAAATATGAACCATAAAATGGCAATAACAACATATTTATCACAAATCTAATCTAATAATAGACAAATATGCAAATTGACCGCACCTTCGCTACACCTAAGCCACGCCCACCAGCCAAGCCACGCCCACCAACCAATCAGGACGAGTATGCAAATTGCCCCAACAAAGATGGCGGCTAATTTGCATATCAAGACTGTTGAAAGAAGCCAAGAGCTGCAAAGGGGAGTAAAGCTTCGAAGAAGCAAGCAAGCCAGGGGGGCGGGGGGAGGAGAAGGGAGGAGCGAAGTCAGGGCCGTAGGCGAAGGGAAACGAAGGCGGGCTGGAGGAGAAGGTGGGGCCGGCGGCAAGGGCGGAGCGGAGGCGGGGCCGGGGCCGAAGGGAAACGCGGGCGGGCTGAAGGAGAAGGCGGGGCCGGTGACAAGGGCGGGGCGGAGGCGGGGCCGGGGGTGAAGAAAAACGCGGGCAGGCTGGAGGAGAAGGCAGGGCCGGCGGCAAGGGCGGAGCGGAGGCGGGGCCGGGGCCGAAGGGAAACGCGGGCAGGTTGGAGGAGAAGGCGGGGCCGGCGACGAGGGTGGGGCGGAGGTGGGGCCGGGGGCGAAGGGAAACGCGGGCAGGCTGGAGGAGAAGGCGCTGGAGGAGAAGGCGAGGCGGGAGGCAAGGGCAGGGCGGAGGCGGGGCCGGGGGCGAAGGGAAACGCGGGCGGGCGGAGGAGAAGGCGAGGCGGGCGGCAAGGGAGGAACGGAGGCGGGGTAGAGTGCAGCAGGAAATCCCATTGCAGGAATTTTCCTGCAACGGGAAAGCTAGTGAATCTATAAAATAGAATCAGAGACATGGAAACAGAGAAGGGGAGTGGGAAGAGATTAGCCAAAGATCTTAGATGCATATATGCGTTATCTATGGATATAGACAATAGGGTGATAAAGGCCTGGGTGGGGCAGGAACCGGGTGAAGGGGAACATTGGGGGGGGGGAGGGGAGAGGGAAAGAGACATATGTAATACTCGCAACAATAAAGATTTAAATAGTAAAAAAAGAAGTGATAAGCATCAAATGTGTTTCTTTTGTCCCCAAAGGAGGAAAAAAGGTACATATACCCCTCCAAAAATGGACCTATGACCTGAAATTAAGCAGTTCTATAAAATAAAAAAGGAGATTATTAATATGATTTATTTTTAGACTCCAGGGGGGGGAATAAACTCCTTGGAAAATGTTCCCTAAAAAGTGATTAGTTAAGAATTTTGCTGTTAAAGAAAGGATGATTTTAAAAATCCCACATGATTGTCTGTTTGGTCCAACACATGAGAAATATACCCCAATATTTATTAACTTATTCCAATCATTTCACACTGATCAAGATTTAAGATCTGCAAGGAACTTCAGAGAGCACCGAACCACTATCAAAGGAGAAAATAGAGACCAGAGAAACTCAATAGCTCAAGGTCACTTAAAATATACAGCCAGGTCAGTAAATTACACCCTTACATGTATTACCTACAGATATATTTATACTAAGGTTATAGTTTTTCCACTTGTGGCTTTACGACCTGGGGTTCCTCTCTGCAGCACTTGTTCTGCAACTATCTCCTGTAGAAGAATACGTGCAGAAATTTCCTGGAAACTCCATTTCAGAGGAGACATAAAAAAAAAGAGTAGCTCCAAAAACTTTGTCTGAAAAAGCTGAGGAGTAAGTTTCCCTGTGGTTGAAAGTAATTCTAGCTTTGGACCCAAAAGGGCTAATTAGGGGCAGTCTGTTGGCAACTGCTAGAGGCCAATTTGTCTTTCCCTAGGTGACACATCCACCACAACACTACACATGCAAATATGATAGCAGGGACATCTTTTACGGGGCTTTTTAAAAATTGAAATGGTTAAGTGAGGGTAGGATCTGTGAGCCATTTTGAGCAGCAGTGTGGCTGTCAGGTTCCCTACCAAACCCCCCCGAGAGTGGCCCTACTTTCCTCTGGCAGCGGTGCAGGAGGGCTGTGAGGAGCCGCATGGAACGAAAGCTTTTCTCCAGACTCTTGGACTTGGGATGGAAATGCAAGCTCGCCCCCTTGAGACAAGAGAAAGGAAACAGTGTTCCACTGAAAATAATAAAGGCGTAGAGAGAATGAAGGAGACGATACTAACCAGAATCTGTCCAACCATCCACTCATCACAACCTTGAAGAGACAAGTATTAATGCTGTTATAAAAATAACTAGGAATGGAAATTCAGCAACTTTGATGTTTGGCTGTGAAGCTATAAAAAGGGGAGCAGGGTTCTGATTTAAAACGCTTTCTTGATTGAAGAGTAGACTTTCCCAGGAACCCAATACTCACTCAACATATGGGATTTTAGAGCTGTGTTTGAACACATTTGCTCCTGAGTGTTTGGCTGCTAGGACCACGGGCATCCTGACAAGATACACTGGCTTACTGAATTAACTGTTCCAAATGGCTAATAAGCTTATGCGATGAGCATTTGGAAAAGGAATTATTACAGAGATACCTCAATGAACGGATACCCCAGGGAGGCAAGTTCCTTCTAACGAACTTGGCCACATACTGAAGAGAAGGTTCACATGAGACGTGGCACGCCGGTCTGCAGCATGGGGAGTTGGGGAAAGAAGCAGGAGACAGAATTCTTTCCTGGCCAGTGTGGAGCACAGTTCAAGGTGAATGACCCACACAGGCTTCTCGTCGGGATGAAAGGGTTCAATGTCATCTCTATACCTAGTCATCTCATTCTTTTGAAAATAAAAGGCAGATCTGGAAAATCTTAATTTCTGCACCAAAAAACAAACTCTTTGGACAAACACCATCTTGGTGGTATTTTGCTGAAGCTAACCAGATTATAGTAAGAACATGAGACTTGTTTAAAAATGAGTCCGCTTTGGTCCTGAGATGGTGAATGGACTTTCTCCAACTTTCACTGAGAGCATGGGCGGCTGAAGGAATGGCTTTAGAACTTCGGTGTGGATGAGCCTCAGTCAGGGGCACTTGTTTAAAATGCTGAAACCCACCCACGTGACCTGGACTCCCCAGAGTGGCTCCTCAGGATGGCTCTCCTGGAAACCACAGCACGTCGAGTAGGAACAGTGCTCACAGAAGTGAGCCTTAGTCTACAGAGGTAACTGGTGAGAGAGGACGCCACTCAACCGCGCTGGATCCATTTCCTCTCCTTGAAGGTAAAGGTGTTGGACTTCAGATAATCGTTCAGGTTCATTAAAATTCTCAATGTCTCGGAGGTAAAACAAAGCTCCCAGGCTCCCATCTTAAATTAAGGTCTGATGCTTTTCTTGCAGCTTTTATAATAATGTTCAAGAAGCAGAAACCGAGTCTCGATTGTTCCAGGAACCACCATAGGCCACTGGTTACTTAAGTGGGTGAAAAGAACACTGGACTCTGAAGCAATGAAACTGGCTGATGCTAAGCTGTACGCACTGGGCTAGGCTCGGTGCCTGATATACATTAACTCGCTGAGGGGGGACAGAACAGAACAAAGGCAAACTGAGAATCTTCAAACCAGGAAGTGTGTAAGAGGGGATAATGTTGAATATTAAACTGTAACCTAATGTTACAGCTTTTGGCAATACTTAATAACAAACCACAACCGTACTGTGTATGACTAAATGACCTGGCCTCCTAAGCCGCGGGCTCCACGTCTGAACAATTTTCAGCCCAGTGAAGGAACATCTGTTAGGACCATCTCTAGTCTACGGAGAAACCTGCAGCAGTCATCACATAAATGTGTTTTCTCTGAAAAATAAGCAAGCACTAATCTTGCTATTGCCCAATTCCTTCATGAATCACGATTTTTAGCATTATTAGCCTCTAAAGTAAGAGCTCATTTATAGCACAACATGTCAAGTAGGTTAAGGAATGAAAAAAATCACTCCTCAGGTTGTAGGACAGGTATCAGACGACTGAACCAAAAGCAAACAGGAACCTAATTGTACTTGGTAGTGCCATACTCAACCGAGGTCCCTGTCTACTGACAATAAATACGTTAAGAAGGTTACCAAACAGGAAGACTTCTAAAAGAATTTAAAATAGAGTCCTTATTGACGTATGCTAGAAAATGGCCATAAATGCACCAGCAGAGCGTAATATACACAACTTCTTCCTGTTTTACCTTTAGAAGAGGATGATTCAGTGAAACAATGATTCGATGAAGCAAGGACTGGCCTATTCCCAAGGCCAACACAGGGACTGGGCATGTGTCAGAAAGATCGGATTAAATACTATTAAACAAACGCCACTCCACCCTCAACTACAACCACAAGCTCAAGCCACCCTTTCAGACTGCAAACAGATTCCAGAGATTAAAGCGAGAGGAGAAACGGAGGAGGACACTGAGCTGTGGAGAAGCTAAGTCACACGCTAGTTCGGAGAGACGCAGACGGGAGCTCTGCCTTCCTGCTGGCTGTTAGTAACCAGAGCGCTCACCACGAAACCAATGACCAATATAGAAAACAAGCCTGTTTGCTCTTTCTTTTCATCCACTGATGCGCAATATTCTCTAGGCCAGGAGCCCACTGCCTGTTTTGTGTACAGCCTATGACAAAACCTAAAAGTGGGTTTTACATTATTACATGATTCAAAAATATTATCCAAAAAAGAGTATTTTGTAACACATGAACATTATATGAAATTCAAATTTTAATGTCTATAAATAAAGCTTTTTCTGTGTGTGTTTTTGTTGTTTGTTTGTTTGTTTGTTTGTTTTTTGGTAACCCTCACTTGAGGATATTTTTCCATTGATTTTTAGAAAGTGGAAGGGAGGGGCCTGCAGGCTGGGGGCAGCTCCTGCATTGAGCGTCTTCCCCCCGGTGGTCAGTGCGCATCATTGCAACCGGTCGTTCCGCCATTTGGTCGATCGGCATATTAGGCTTTTATTATATAGGACTAGGAGCCCGTTGCAGGAAGATTCCTGCAAGTGGCCGCCTCGGCCGGTGCACTGTCCCTCCCCGTCCCACACGCTGCCGCCCACCCCGCCCGCACTTTCCCTCTGGCAGCCGCCTTGCTTTCCGCTTTCCCTCTCTCTTCCTTCTATGCTGTCTTCAGTCTTCACTCCTCCCTCCCTCAGCGAATGCAAATTAACTGCCATCTTTGTTGGGTTAATTTGCATACTCGCTCTGATTGGCTGGGGGCGTGGCGAAGTTATGGTCAATTAGCATTTTTCTCTTTTATTAGTGTAGATGAGGCACACTGACCAACCAGAGGAATGTGTGCCTCATTCTATGTGTGCCTTATCTTTCTCAATGCCTAAAACTATCTTTCTCAATGCCTAAAACTAGAGAACAAGGGAGATGAGGGAGCTTTTTATTTTTAAAAATGTTTTGTCTTCTTTATAATGGACAAGATACCATCACCATGGAGATATCGCTCATCGGAACGCAAGCATCGGGCTGTGCTCAGTGACACTAACCACTGCCCTGTTGAGAGGGAGGACTGGGAAACAGAGGCATTTGAATTCAAGGATATGAGTTTGTTCCTTCTCTTTTTGTAGGGGCTTCTGGAAACAAAGACACATGTACCCTCCCCAGGCAGGGTGTGTTCTCTTTTCTTTCCCCAGAGGCAAAAGCAACATTTGTCTGAAACGCCTGCTATACAAGGAGCCACCCAGGCATTAGTCATGAGTATTATCTGCAATAGGAGCGGGTTAGAACAGTCAGCACCTCCCTCCCAATAAAACCAGGCTTGTTTATCACAGTTCAGACACTGGAAACAGTTTGGGAGGGTGCCGTGCTGTTTACCTACCAGTGGAACTTAAAGAAGATATACCACTTAGCCCTCTGAAGACAAAACCAGTGCCCCATCTGGTCTAGACAAGGAGGACTGATTTTCTGAGAGACAACATAACTGAGTGCAGTAACTTGATTTTCAGTTTCCGAAAGGTTTCTGTTTTTCTTAAGCCAGCGTGGAATCTCAAATTGAAAGCAATGTTTCTCTCTACAAGTTGAAGTTCCTTGTTTTTAAAATTCATAGCTTTAAAAAAGAAGTAATTTCAAGAACCTGAAGGAAAGCATTTTAAAACCTACTGAATGCTAAATACAGAATTGCCATATGACCCAGCAAATCCACTACTAGGTATATGAAAACGTATGTCCATACAAACTTGTATGCAAGGTTGCATAGCAGTATTATTCACAATGGCCAAAAAACAATCCAAACGTACAACAAAATGTGGTATACCTCAGAATGGACTATTACTTACCAAGAAAAAGAAATGAAATACGGATCAATGTTACATGGATGAACCCTGAAACACTATGCTAGTGAAAGACCCACATACTGTATAATTCCATGTATATGCAATGCCAGAATGGACAAATCCATAGACAGAGAGAGGATTAGTGACCACCCGGAGATGGGGAGGATGGGTGGACTGCTAATAAAAGTGGGGTTTCTTTTGTGGGATAACCATACTGTCCTAAAATCAGACAGTTGCAAGACTCTCTAAAGCTATTAAAAACTACTAAATTGTGCATTTTACTTGAATGAGTATGATTTCATAGTATGAGAACTACATCACAATAAAGCTGCTATAAAAAAAATAACATCTAGCCCTAGTCATTTTGGCTCAGTGGTTAGAGCGTCAGCCCGAGGACTGAAGGGTGTTCGAGTCCGGTTAGGGACACGTACCTCGGTTGTAGGCTTGATCCCCAGCCCAGAGTTGGTACATGCATGGGGGGCAATCAATCCATGTGTCTCTCTCACATCAATGTTTCTCTCTTTCCCTCCTCCCTCCTTCCCTTCCACTCTCTATAAAAAGAAAATCAATTGAAAAAATATCCTCGGGTGAGGATTAACAAAAAGAAATAATATCTCAATAGATCTATTATGAAAAAAAACACACCTACTAAACATTTTTTCATCACGAAAAATGACATACTTCATATTGCAGACAGATAATATTGAGCTATAAGTTAAAAATCTCATTTTTGCTGCTATCAGTTTCTATATAAAGAAAAAGAAAGGATCAGGTTTAAAAAGGGCTAACATTCCTTTGGTAATTCTCATTTTGTGACACATTAAACTTGATGACAAACTGAAAGGTCTTGTGCTCACAGGGAAAAAAAAATCTTTTCCATTACCATCTCCAAGGGACCCGCTCGGGAAGGCCCATTACAGAACTCTGCCCGTGGTGTACACCACTTATGAAAGCTTACTGCATGCATATCCACGGTTATATGTCATGGAACAAGAGAGAAAGGGAAAATAACACTACTGTGAAAAAAATCCCACAAACAAAAAAACAAGGCCGTAAATCAGACCCGCCAGACCACGCTAAACAGAGCTGTGCTGCTAAAGATCCGAGGCCACTCACCGTCTGCGTCTTCAGGCCTTGTCTGGTCCCCGAAGGTGCCGCTGTGTCGCCTCCAGCCACCTCTTCAGACACGGAACTCTGCCTGGGATTCCTCAGAAAGTCCACCTCATCGTCAGCCTTGGTGTCTGGCATTTCTGAAGAGAACACGAGGGTTACAAAGGGCATTTGAAAACTTGATTCCCGCGCATTACTATTTACACAACACACTCCAGGTTTCATGGGTTTTTGTGTTTTTTTGCTTTGGGGCTACATGGAAAAGTTGGTGTCATTTCTGACCCTATGCTGAGCTATTCCTTTATGACATGGTTGCATGGTTCTCCCTGGCTCTCGTATGGGTTTGTTGGTAAGGGAAGGTCCAATTCAATGTTTATTGAACTTCCGTTTTCACCACAGACTTTTCATGACAAATCTGAGTGTGGTGCTGACTTACATACACTCCAAGGTAACAGGTTAACAGCTGAAGCTAGGTGGTCCACCCTGACCATCATCCAAGAGGCAAGAAACGCTTGCATTTGTACAGGACAAAAAAAGAAAGCACTGAGGGAAAGCCTTTGAGAAGAGTCTTTCTTTAAAAAATACTACATACAGCCTGACCCGAATGGCTCAGTGGTTGAGTGTTGACCTATGAACCAGGAGGTCATGGGTTGATTCCCGGACAGGACACATGCCCGGGCTGCGGACTCAAAAACCACTATGGGGGCATGCAGGAGGCAGCCAATCAATGGTTCTCTCTCATCTACCTATCTCTCCCTCTCTCTTCCTCTCTGAAATCAATAAAAGTATTTTTTTTAAATAAAAAACACTACATACACTCATTTACCCAGAACTGCAATTGGTAAGACTGAACTGTTCTACTAAGCTATTTTTTGTTTTAACTTTTGCTTCTTCCCAAATCAAGACATAATCACCAACTAGCAATTCCTATTTATTTACTTTTTTAAGAAGAAGTTTTTATACGTCTTCTCTAGAATTATGCTCAACGCAGACCAAATAACAGTGGTTACCTGGTCACCATGTGCGTAAGCAAACACAGGAAGGACGTGCTAAAATGTCTGAAGCAAATTTAGGCTTTGGCACTTCTTTGAAGGGGACTGATGACCGAACAGGCAAAATTCACCTTGATAATCCAAACACAAATGGAACGGTCATCTCAATTTCACGCGGAAAACTTGCAGCGGTTGTTATTAATCTAGTCATGCCACCGCTCTGGCAGAGAGAACTGCTCCCTACACCAAAGAGCCAAGAGGCTTCCTTCACCAAAGAAGGGATTATATTAAACTAGTGGCCCGGTGCACGGATCCATGCACACTGAAAAGAAATTAATTAGAAGAAATATTTTAATATTGCTATTCGCCCTTTATAATAGAAGTGTCAGAGATGAAAGAAAATTAGTAAAGTGTATATGAAAATATATAAATTGATTAATAAACAGTAACAACATGATATAACAAAGACATGATATAGACACAACAAAAACATGATTTAAAGACATTGATAAAAACAATGACTGATAAATTGATTAAACTCATTCTACTATCTCCCTATATACCACATTAAGAGTAAAAACACTTTCAGAGTGTTTCACTCATTTCCCTTGTGATGAAGTATTTGCAACTTTAACTTGAACATCACACGCTCTTCGAACTCGAGAGAAAGCAACATATAACTGACCATGTCCGAAAAAGGGTTCAGGTAGGAATATTCCTACTCTGTCTAGAGTTTGTCCTTGTGATTTATTAATAGTCATCGAAAATGCTGGCGTCACAGGAATCTGTCTTTGAATTAATTTAAATGGGAGGCCAGTGTCAGACGAGGACAAATCAATTCTTGGAATCAGAACAACCTCTCCTTCCGCAGATCCCATTAGTACTTCAGCTTCGATTATGTTAGTTCGCAATCTTTTGATAATAAATCTAGTACCATTACAAAGACCCCATGTACTATTGTGATTTGTCATTAGCATGATAATTGCACCTACTTTCAATTTTAATTTATGACCTGGCATACCTGAAGGAGTAATACTAATAAGAAATTCGATTGGAGCTTTATATGTATCGCGCATGTGCGAGTCAATGTTTATTTTTAAATTGCCAGTGCATACATGTGCCGGCCGGCCGGTCGGATAGACAGACAGTTGGTCACTTAGCCTTTTATATATGTAGATTTTGTCCTAATAGGGCACTGTGACCTGCACAAGCGTCTACTTTAGATTTAGGAAAGTTATATTTCTATAAACAAACCTTTATAAATCTCTCCTTTCTTTGATCCTGTAATTATATAACCTTACTAGCAATTTAAAAACAGGCAAGGAAATCCGAAGAACCGAACTCAGTCCTATATTTCAAAAATGTGATTCAATTAAAAAATCTGACTAAGCCAGGCCCTAGAAGCATTCCTTGACCAAGATATTTCAAGGTGAACCAGAGTAGACTTTTTAGTGTTGTTGAGTTTTGTTTTCTTTTCTTTTATTTACTTGGGGATGTGATTTTTGGCATGACCTTGCTCTCCTTTACCCATCAACTGATAATACGGCTTTTTGGCAAGCATTGGCCAGCCTCAACGGTAAACAGTGATTGCTGACACTTGACTGGCCTGGCTCACTCATGTACGAGCAGTTTCCCACAGGCCTGTGCCCAGTGCTCTCGGGGCAGGGCCCATCCCCTCTTTCTAACCAGAAGTGTGTGTTTTCCCCCTTTCAATTTCTATTTGGCTTAATCCACAGCAGCAAACAAAAAAACAGAAGCCGGGGCCATGGGGCTCCTTCCAAGTCAGCAGATAAACTCAGGTCCCCTCACTCTTGCAACAGGCTGGTTACACTCATGAATGGAATCCGAACCTCCTAGAAAATACCCTTTTGCTCTGAGATCACACGCAGGGGCTTTTTTCCAGGGCGATGTGACCAGGGGCTTTCCCCAATCCGGGCCATTTTCTGAAGAAAGCGGAGATTTTGATCACTGGCCACTTCCCTCTGTAATTTGAGACCATGGGCACTGAGCACATATGACTCCTCTCGGTAACTGAACAAGTCGCTCGCCCACACATATCAACCAACAACCCCAAACCCAGAGATATTGGTGAACAGGCGTTCGCCTCATTTTCCTTCCTGAAACTTTAAGATCTTTGCTATACTTACGTGGTAATAAATACCCACGTCTGAAATCCTCCCTGGTTCCTACCTTTTCTCAGAGGACACTAGAGGCACAAAGCTCATACAGTTCACATTGCCTCGCGTTAATTTTTACTGAGCCAGAGAGAGAAATCATTCCGGCCCATTGGCCAAAGTCGCAAGCACCCAAAGGAAAGGAACACAGCCAGGCGTCAGCTTACAGCCATTCCCATTCTTCCGAAATGTCAACCTGACCGGCCCCCAAAATAGACTTGTTTTTGTGCCTTATTTTAAAGAGTAGAGACCTTCTCACCGAGATAGCAGCCAACAAATTTCTCCCACTAACAATATAAAACATTAATAAAATTAAATCCTAAAGTCACCAAAAAATGCTACCGAAAGTTTCTTCAATACCTCAATTGAATTTTTTTTTTTTTAAAAAGGTTATAAATGATTAACAATGCTTTTTCGGGGAAATGACAATTGTGTTTGCACTGCTCTATTTCCTAAGCAACGCCTTTTCGAGTTCTGTTTGTTCATGTCTCTACACACCCCACCCCCACACCCTTAACTCATACTACACTTAAAGGCATTTTCAAAAATTAAGAAAAAGCATCAAAAACACAAGCCAACAATAAAAACAAAACAGGCTAGGTCTTACCTACAACAGCCTGGGGTCAAACATGGAAACGGGTCCTCTGTCTATACCTGGTAACGGGTGGTGGGATCAAAGCGAACCGAACTGACCTTGACAGGTTTCGGGAGTAACACGGAGCCTGGCTCCAGCTTCAGCTCCGGCCCACTCCCAGGGAGAAGTTTGACTCCGAGAGCTGCTTGCGCTGCGCAGCGGTGGCGCTCTGCTCTGTGGACATGGAGCAGGCTGCCGGGGGAGCAATCAGCTCCCTGCAGCTGCTTCACCGAGATAAGCAGACACCACGTCTGCCCGGTGACAGCAGCTCACAGACTGCGCTGGGGCGGAAATCCTGCATCCGATGCCTGCACCGGGCAGGGGCCTGCATTCCCAGACTGCTGCCCAAAAGCCACAGGCCATGGGACTCGAGGTCTGGTCCTAGAGCAGGAAGAGGAGGGGGTCCCCCCCCCCACACACACGGATGACCTAATACCACCATTTGGGATGTTAGGCCATCGGCTTAGACTGATACTTACAGCTAAGTTATTCATGAAACCACTCTGACTCTAAATGTGCTCAGAACACAGACTAGGAGAGGGGAAGGAGGAGTTTCAGGCTTGTAAATGAAACACTCTTTTTTTCAGCACTGTCTCTCATGGCTCTGAGAAAAGGCCTAAGCCATGTGAATACAGGCACCTGCTAAATTCCTTTATCATTTTAGAACAGCAGGGACCTAGCAGACATGGCACTCCAGGTTAAGAAGACTGTACCCCCCCCCCCCACCCCACCCCAGGGTGGCAAACAGCACCTACAGACTCAGGCAATCAAGCCGGGGTCTACAATCCAGAAAGCAACATCTGTTTGGCCCTGGGGGGGGGGGGGGGCTGGGAGGCGGGGGGACGGGGGGGGCGTGCCTCTCCTGGGGGTGGCGACTATTCATTTAGCAACCTGCCCAATGAATGCAAGACCTCTCACCAGCCAGGACACCTCTAATGCTACTTGCCCATCACAGAGACAGACGAGAGAGGGAATTTGTCTCTCAGGTTAACGTCATGTTGTTTCGCTCACCTGTTGCCGGCTCAGGTCCTTGAACCGGCGGAATCATCTTCTCTGGCTCCTCCCTTCCAATAAAACAACCTGCAGGGCTCCCGGGTGTACTGCCCGCTGCTGGGGTCCCCGCAGGCAGGAGGGCGGGCACTTTCTGGGCGGAAGCGCTCTCCAGCTGGTCAGCCCCTGGTCCTGACTCTGCAGGACCGGACGGTGGCATGTGACTGATGTCCCCCTCTGTGAGCAGGGCTCCTGAGGCCTTGACTCGCTCGATGACGGCATCCACTATACGACTCGCAGCCTCCTCGATGGAGTCTCCTCCCTTAGGCAGGTGGCCGGCCTCGGCAGACACAGCATGAGGGACAGGGGGAGCGCCCCTGTCCCTGCTGGGGGCCTTGTCATCACTGGTGGCGAGCCCGGTCTCTGCGGGGCGCTCCTTGGCAGTGGGCTGCAGGGGGACGGAGCGTGTGCCGTCCATCGGGGCCTGCTCGGAGGCATCCCTGCTACAGCTGAGGTGGGCTCCCTCCAGCTTCCCTTTCTCCCAAACAGGAGGCACCGTCTCTGGGGTTGCAGCGCCCTGGAGGTCAGCCCCACCTTTGTCTGGTAAGGCTCCTGGCAAAACCTGGATCCCATTCTCCTGGCTCAGCAAGCCTTCCGGAACGGGGAGGTCTGGGGCGCTGTGGGATAAGGCCGTTCCTCTGGCTTCCGCAGTTCCGCGTAGAGCGTCACCCCCCGCGACATCCAGTGCCATGTTTCCCCTCGCCGCGCAGGCAGCGGTCTCTCCCTGGGCTTGAGCGTCTGTCACTCCATCCACCGCGAAAGGTCCGTTGCAGTCAGGAGCCCGAGATGCATCTGGTGACAGACCCGGCGGCGGCGGGGAGCTGCTCTGCTCTGCACCCACGGCTTCCTGGCCCGCGTCTGCAGCCAGCCCTGCTCCTGGTGGCACCAGGCTCTGTGCGGCCCCACCTTCAGTCAGCAGTGAGGCTGGTGGGGCCACTTCCTTGTTGTGTTTAGTTTCTGCGTTCAGACAGGCCGAGGGTGTGCCCCGGGAACCACCGTGTTCAAGTGCCGTGTCCCGGGCACAGGCAGCTGAGCCAGGTTCTCCCTGGACCCCTGGGAACTCCTGCCCCGGAGGGTCTGGTCCCTGCCCTTCCCGCCGCGCCCCTGAAGGACGAGTGTCTTCCTTAGTGGAGGCGCAAATCACTGCTTTAAGTCTGTCACCTTGTCCCCAAGCTGCAGAGCTTTCTGGAACCACCGGGTTGTTTCCTTCTTCAGTCACATTGGAATCAGAGGCCAAAGGGGCGTCAGCCACACGGAGCCGGGAGGAGTCGGGGCCCCCCTCCCTGTTCCTCGCTTCAGGGGCTGCTGGGAGGCGGGGGCCCTCCTGCTCCCCACCGAATCCTAGAGGACTGGCGTTCCCCATGCTGGGCGGAGGGTCCGGGGCAGTGGGGGCGGTGGGCAGGCCTGCTGCGCGGTCTTCTAGTGGCTTCTTATCTGGATCACTCCCACCTCCGCCATCTCTCCAGTCTGTAGCGGGACGTGGCTGGGGAGTTGCTGTTCCCTTTTCATTCTGGGAGGGGACAAGGGAAAGGGCGTCGTCCTTCGTTACTGATTCACCGCCTGGACTGCCTGCCGGAGAGCAAGTCCGGCCTGCTGTCCCCGCCTGGTCTGGCTCCGGCCCTCGCTCTGCTTTGGGGAGAACAGCGTGTGGCTGCGGCCCCACTTCAAGCGCATTTGTGAGAGGCGTTTCCGAGTTCAAACCTCCTGTTTGGCCCTCTCTGTCCAAAACTTCAAGGGGACAAACACCCACATCTTCCGGGGTGTCTCTGCCAGGGCCAGGGGTGACGGTGTCAGCCTGTGGGCCTTCCGGGCAGACGGCAGTGGGCGGGGGCTGTGCGTGGGGCGGGCCCGGGGCGGGGCCCACGGGCGGGGTCACTGTGTCACCACGATGCTCTGCAGCCCGCGCACCACCAGACGCCCCTGCGCTCTGTCCACCTGCAGAGGCAGCTCGCGGCTTCTCGTCTGCAGGTGGGGAGCAGGTGGGCGGCTTGTCGTCCTGGCTCTGAAGATGAGGTGAACTCGTTTCTGCTTTCTCCTTCGGCAAAGCATCCTTCTGTGGCCGGGGGACGGTTAGATCCGCGGGTGACACTGCCCCGCCCGTGTGCGCTAAGGGAGCGTCCTCTTGGACGCTGTCTGACATCTTGCCATTTGCAGCAGCTGGAACGATGGCAGGGCTCTGATCACCAGCACTCGTGTCACGACTTCCGGAAGTTTCCGTTTCGGCAGTTTTTTCCGTAGGGGCTCCTCCATTACTCAGCACAAGGACCGACTCAGCCGGCGGGTCACCGTCCAGGGAGCTGGTGGCGGGCACGCAGTTTGGAACCATGGCTGTATCCACCGGCTTCCTTGTGTCTGTGACGTCAGAGGCGGCAGCTGCACTGACATCAGAGTTCTCCGATCTTTCCTTTGTCCTTTCCCCAGCTTCGAGCACCTTCTTCTGGGTGGTAGCATCTGGGTGCATGAGACCACGTTCCGTCCCCTCTGCAGTGTCTGGGACACCAGCATCTACTGCTGAGCTGCCTACCTGTTCACCTGCAGGGACATGCGGGGCCGGGCCTGACTCCATGAGTGTGACCCCCGGCAGGGCAGCACCCCCACTGCTCAGAGACCCCTGGGCTGTGGCCACTGTGGCAGATGTTGCTCTAGTTTCTTCACTTCCGATTTCACAGGGTGGAAGGCCTTCTGTCCCCTTCTCCCCACAATCAGACATGCTCTGAAGGCAGCTTTGGGGATTAGACAGAGTCTCAGAGTCCACGGCAGGCTCCGCCTCTTCCCCTTTTCTCTCCACGCCTTTATTTTTCTTCCTACAGGAACAATCTGTGTTCTCTCCCTTGCCAGCGCTGGAGAAGTCAGAGGGACGTTCCGCCTGCGCGGCCGGGATCCCGGGGCCGCAGGGAGAGCTCTCGGCGCCGGCAGGAGGAGAGGGAGGCTGCGGGCTGTCCGTGGACGCTGCTGTGCAGGGAAGGAACGAGCCCTCGGCATCTTGGGCAGTGAGCAGACCTGAAGGATCCTGGGCTGCCACCATTAAGGGCATAAGATTGTCCATCTGCTTGAGGTTTGTTTTCTAAGAGGAAATGAAAGAAAATGTTTAAAAACTGTTCATGGGAAAAGATGTCACTGACACCTATAAACAAAAATCCAGTTGGAGAAAACGGATGACCATTCCAGCTCTTCTGAGGATGCACAGAGCTGATCTAAGTAAATACAGAGACGTTTTCTCCTGTTTCCGAAATCACTTTTCTCCCTTATAGCTCCATAGCTGCTAGTATGATAAAAATAAACAATAATATAAAAGGTGAGCCCAGCCAGTGTGACTCAGTGGTTGAGCATGCACTTATGAACCAGGAGGTCATGGTTCGATTCCCGGTCAGGGCACTTTCCTGGGTAGCAGGCTCGATCCCCAGTGGGGGGTCTGCAGGAGGCAGCCGATCAATGATTCTCTCTTATCATTGATGATATCCCAATGATTCGGGATTTCACTAACTGTTCCATCCTCCTCAGGAGAGACCACAAATGGTTAAATAAAAACTACAGGATTGCCGAAACCGGTTTGGCTCAGTGGATAGAGCGTCGGCCTGCGGACTCAAGGGTCCCAGGTTCGATTCCGGTCAAGGGCATGTACCTTGGTTGCGGGCACATCCCCAGTAGGGGTGTGCAAGAGGCAGCTGATCGATGTTTCTCTCTCATCGATATTTCTAACTCTCTATCCCTCTCTCTTCCTCTCTATTAAAAACAAACAAACAAAATAAACTAAATAGGTACTTTGACAAAAAAAAAACAAAAAATAAAAACTACAGGATTGCTCCCTAAGGATGTCATTTTGATCAAGATAAAAAGAAAGCTGGTTTCTCTCTCTCCCTCTCCCTTCCTCTCTGAAATCAATAAAAATAAAATAGATAAATAAATACGTAAACAAAAGCTTCTTTGCTATGCTCCTTAGCATATTCAAAATTAGCTTGCTTCCAGTTCCTGTTGAAAGCATAACCGTTTCCTAAAAATTACGAAAGCAGCTCATTAAATTTAATAACAGCCGAACATGACAGAACAGAGACTGGCAGAAACAAGTGGCATTTCTTGAAAAATGTTAAGATGCTCCTAACACATGCATCCTCGGACAGTTTCCGTATCTCATGTTTTTTTTATCAACTATTCCCATACCGTAAGGTAGCTTTAACACCTGCAAACTGATATTTTCAGTTGGACTCTGATTCACCCAGGAAGGAAAGCCCGACTTCCTGGCAGTCATTCACAGGAAAATAATATGACACCTGTTCTGGAACAAACACGACTGGGAAAGGCAGAGGCAAGCTCCTCATCCGACTCCACAGTGGAGTGTGTTGGCCTGCTGGCCTCAGAAATAAGGCCTGCTCCCCAAGCAGCTTCTGGCACTGAGCTGACCCTCGGTGACCTGAAATGAAATTATTGCCCAGCTTTTTCCAAATCAAATCATCTCTGAAATAAACTGGGTGGAAAAATGATCTAAACTTAGCCTTTCAGATGTTATGGCCGGAGAGCGGCACCCACATGACGTTCGCATTATCCATAATCAAAGCTATCAGGGAGTCTGTAACGTTTTTATGTCTGGCAACAACTTCATCTTGGAGGCCCTGAGTGGATTATAAAATCTTCATTTTTTTGGGTGATCTTTGGACCATATAACTATCGATTCAAATATAGCAGCACTATCATCACTCATCTAACAAGTTGTGAAAAGGCTTTCTTCTGAGGAAATCTGGTTCTTGCTCTTTAGCAACAATATCAGAAGCTACTTTGCCCGTTTAGTTTTATAAAGTTAAACCAATCAATGTATAAAGATAAACAGACAAATTTCCTTTCACGCCAGGAAAATTTAGTTCTGGTTGTTACATATTTCTATATCTGCAATGTGTCTGTGTATCTTTCATTATTACAAAAACGTGGCAAAATCCAATGAAAAACTCTCTCAGCCTCCTGCTGCTACAAACCCAACACTAGTTCTCATCTATAAGCAGAAAACTGCTTTATTTACAGGTTTCGCAATCTTTAAGGGAAGCGTTTGGGTTTTAAATATAGCCAAGGTTCACTGGGGGAAGGAGTGAGGGCACAAAGGCCTTAAAATGGAAATTTGCTGCCTTACCATCAGCTGCTGTTGGATGTTCATAAGTTTAAAAATGTGCCCAGTGCAACTGTCCGCAGGAAGTGGGGGTTCATGGTGAGCCTGGGTCTCTGAGGTTAATGTGTAGACATCCAGCTCTCGATGGTGCCTCACGGAACAGTCTCCACAGGGAATTTCATAGGATAAACTGCTCCAGGAATCGGGTTCTCCAGCGTTCTCCCTGTAAGCAAGCAGCCTACGGTTAATACAGCTCCGTCCTGCCTCCCAGGCACAGGTTTAACCCTAAGACTCACGTAGTATTGCCACCCTGACTGCCTTTCTTTTTTTTTAATTGATTCCCGAGAGGAAGGGAAAGGGAAAGGGAGGGAGGGGGGGAGGGAAGGAGGGAGAGAGGGGGGGAGAGGGAGGGAGGGAGGGGGGGAAAGGGAGAGAGGGAGAGGGAGAGGGAGAGGAAGAGGGAGAGGGAGAGGAAGAGGAAGAGGGAGAGGGAGAGGGAGAGGGAGAGAGAGGGAGAGAGAGGGAGAGGGAGAGGGAGAGGGAGAGGGAGAGGGAGAGGGAGAGGGAGAGGGAGAGGGAGAGGGAGAGGGAGAGGGAGAGGGAGAGGGAGAGGGAGAGGGAGAGGGAGAGGGAGAGGGAGAGGGAGAGGGAGAGGGAGAGGGAGAGGGAGAGGGAGAGGGAGAGGGAAACATCATTGATGAGAGAGAATCATTGATCAGCTGCCTCCTGCATGCCCCACATTGGGGATCGAGCCCACAACCTGGGCATGTGCCCTGACCGGGAATTGAACTGTGACCTTCTGGTTCATAGGTCAACACTCAAGTACTGAGCCATGCTGGCCGGGCCATCTGGTTTGGACAGTTCCCCAGTGATTCGGGGTATCACTAATTGTTCCATCCTCTCCACGAGAGGCCACAAGTGGGTTAAATAAAAACTACAGGATTCCTCCCTAAGGAATTTTGATCAAGAGAAAAAGAAATCTGGGTTCTTAAAAATAGTTAATGTTATGCTAACAACCCAATAATGAGGAAATGTTAAGGAGGATGACTCTAGCCTGGTTTTCAACAGAAGCCAGGCTTGTTAAACATTTCTCTTAAAATTGGCTACACCAAACTGAAAATGGAACTCCCATTTGACCCAGTAATCCCACTCCTGGGAATATATCCGAAGAAACTAGAAACACCAATCAGAAAGGATATATGCACCCCTATGTTCATAGCAGCACAATTCACAATAGCTAAGATTTGGAAACAGCCTAGGTGCCCGTCAGCAGATGACTGGATCAGAAAACTGTGGTACATCTACACAATGGAATACTATGCTGCCATAAAAAAGAAGGAATTCTCATCATTTGCAGCAATCTGGATGGAATTGGAGAACATTATGCTCAGTGAAATAAGCCAGTCAATGAAAGAAAAACACCACATGATCTCACTCATTTGTGGATCATAAAGAACATTATAAACTGATGAACAAAAATATAGATAGAGACAGTAAAGCATCAAACAGAATGTCAAATTATAGGGGGAAGGTTAGGGAGAGGTGGGGGAGATAAGAGATCAACCGAAGGACTTGAATGCATGCATATAAGCATAACCAATGGACACAAAACTCTGGGGGGTGAGGGCATGTATGGGTGTGGGGTTGGGGGGGACAATGGTAAGATATGTACACATATAATACCTTAATAAAAAAAAAGTGTGAAAAAAAAAATTGGCTACACCACAGACGGTTATATTGGGTATGGAAGGACCTATCACTCCACCCATGCAATGCAAGGGCACTCCCACTGTTGTTAACCTTAGGTGGAGGAAGCACATTGAAGATTCTTAAGTCATCACACAGGGAAAACCACTCCAATGACGTATCATGTTCTCCTTGTCAATATGATGATCAAATCCTATTCTGAATGAAGCCTTGGTTACAAGAATTTCGAGTTCAAGTTTTTTTCATTAAAAGACAGAACTTTGCTGAAACTGGTTTGGCTCAGTGGATAGAGCATCGGCCTGCAGACTGAAGGGTCCCAGGTTCGATTCCGGTCAAGGGCATGTACCTTGGTTGTGGGCACATCCCCAGTAGGGCGTGTGCAGGAGGCAGTTGATCGATGTTTCTCTC
This sequence comes from Eptesicus fuscus, assembly GCF_027574615.1. Classification (NCBI taxonomy): domain Eukaryota; kingdom Metazoa; phylum Chordata; class Mammalia; order Chiroptera; family Vespertilionidae; genus Eptesicus; species Eptesicus fuscus. The sequence goes on along the minus strand of NC_072497.1, from coordinate 9,183,862 downwards.
TCATCGATGTTTCTAACTTTCTATCCCTCTCCCTTCCTCTCTGTAAAAAATCAATCAAATATATTTTTTTTAAAAAGAAGCACCCTCTTTTAAAAATAAATGAATAAATAAATAAATAAATAAATAAATAAATAAATAATAAAAGACAGAACTTTGCTCAACTCATATCATTACAAATATACCTACCTTCTGTACAAATAAAGCCGACAAAGGTACAGGGATGTGAAAAAGCATCTCAGCTAAACCTCAAAACATGAAACATCATCGATCTGCTGCCTCCTACACCTCCCCTAGTGGGGATCAAGCCAGCAATCCGGGCATGTGCTGTGACCAAGAATCAAACTGGTAACCTCTTGGTTCCTGGGTTGACACTCAACCACTGAGCCACTCAGGCTGGGCTGTAAATTTAACTTTGAAGCTTGGTTTGATAATGTCACTAACTCTAATTAATTGTCTGATAGACATTACTGGCATATCTGCTTACTTAGATTAGCACATATAGACATCTATAGATATAAAAGCCTAAGCGACCAAATGACCGGTTGCTATGATGTGCACTGACCACCAGGGGACAGACGCTCAATGCAGGAGCTGCCCCCTGGTGGTCAGTGCACTCCCACAGCAAACCTCCTGCATCCGGCCAACCTCCCACGGTCCTTCCCCCCAGCCGGCTGCCCCAATCGCAGGCCAGGCGGAGGGACCCCACCTGTGCACAAATTTGTGCACTGAGCCTCTAGTTCTCCAATAAGAAAAAAGCTTTTGATGGCATAACTTGCTCTACTTACCACCACTCAGGACGCTCTTTGTTAAGGCAGAAACAAAAAGTGATACAATCCCTTCCCAGCAAAATTAGTTTCTATTAACCTTCCCTTTCTAATACGTAAACCTTGGGAAATTCCCTTCTGCAACAACCACCTATTGACCATCTACCTCTCCCATGCTCTCCTTCCAGAGGAATGTGCTTCTGTTGCTATAATTACTTCCAAGAGCTGACCCTCCAGGCTCCCAATTCACTGTCCCTGTGGCCTTTTCTTGCTTCCTAGCCCGTCTAGAGACCAAAGACTATTCACTGCAATTCTTCTCCCACGGCAATTCTCCCATGAATACTGACACTCCTCCAACCTATCTGGTCAGCGGGTCTGCGTTCAGCAAGTACTCACATGCCAGGCCCTATTCCCATGTCCTGCGGGAGTTTATCTCTGTAGCAAGGGGGACAAGAGCATTCAGGTAAATAAAACACCTAGGATTCTGGAAGACAGCAAGAGCCACGTAGAAAGATAAAGCAGGTATGAGGGCTGCGATTTTAAATATGGTGGGTGAGGGAAGACCTCGCTGAGGTAACACTGAAGCCAGTACATTTTCTGCTGGGTTCAGTACTGTGTAAACCTTTACTAGACCCACTAATAAAACCTGGCAGCGCTCTATGTATAAGAATATTCACTGCAACTTTAAGTATAATTGTATTAAAAATTAGAAGCAACCTAGCCAAGTCAGTAATTAGAGGGCAGTTGGTTAAATTAAAGAACAGATCTACAGACTATTAAAAAATAGCCATTAAAAAATAAAGCGAGTGCATGAAAAGGCCAGAATTTGTACCCAGACTTTCCACTTCCACAGTGATACCTCCTCTATAGTAGTTTCAAACTTTGACCACATTCAAATAATATAAACTGTAAGTCTGATATAATATTTATGAGAAGCTAATCAGGTATGCTAATTAGGTTTTGTTATCATAAATTTTACAGGATCCATAGCAAGTTTTCAACTGTAGGAAACCACAATTAAGAGGCCATTCCTCAGACACTGGGGTTATAGCATCCAAACTGAGTATCCACATCTGGCTCCTAAAGTCAGGATTCATGTATGTGGTACAATAACATTCAGTAAGCCCAGAGTGAAAACTAACTTCCCAGGGTCCTGGCTGCTATGCACCAATCCACAGCCACCCAGCCTCTGCTTCTTACCTTGTCCAGCATGGTGTAACTCACAACGAAGTTCAAATTGGATGTTCACATACCGTAAAACCCTGTCAAACCAACTGCAGACAAAAACAACCCATTTTTTTTCTAATACTAACAACACTAGTCATTCAGGGGAAGTTCAAAGATACATCGGTTGAGGTACAACAAAAAAGTCCGATCGAACGTCAGAGAATAAACGACGAAGATCAACAAGGTGTCGGTTTGTACTCACTTGTGGCTGCCCACGCACCACGAATACCGCAAGCCCATTCTACTCGGGTCCGGGCCTCACTCTGCAGCTTTAAGAGAGGGGAGCCGCGGCCAGGTCGGCCCTGCCCAAAGGCGTGTTTTGCTCTCTCCTTCTGACAGGAAGTGCAGCACCTAGTTCCTTATTTGAGGGCCGCTGCAGTCTCTTTCACGAAACCACATCACCATCACAGTGCCAAGCCTCAAGGAGTCCTACCAACTCAACCACAACGCCACTAAAATGGAGCAGGAGAAGCTAAGTTGGGGGGTGGGGGAGGGAATCAGGGAGACCCCGAAATGAACAGGAGGCTACTCACTGTGGGGAACTCATTGCCAGGCTAGTTATGGATTCATGCACATGCAAATTCACTAGAAATTTTAGCACTGATAAGTTTCTCTTCCCCCCCCCCTTTTTTTTTTGGGGGGGGGAGTTACTTCCATTTCTCTGAAGCTCAATGCCCTCATCTGTAAAGTGAGAATGCCAAGTTCATTGTGAGATCAAATGCATGTGAAGGGTTGACATAGTGCTTGGCCCTCCCAGAGTGCTACTGGCTGCTGTAGTTCTAATGAACAAAAAGAAGGGCGTTTCTGAGTATGAGTCATTAAAAATAAAAAGGCACAGGAGCCTTCGAAGTAACTGTCAGGCAACTACGCAGGCGCCTTCCTAAACTATTTACTCCAGAAAACTTGAGAGGAAAATGGGGCTTTAATTCCCTAGTGTTTCAAGGGATAGCATTCCAGTTGGGGGTGGCACCGACCTGACAGAAGTATGTCAGAAACTGATGGAGCAGCCATGCCATACTCATTCACTTAAGGCTGAGGATCCCCTTACTGCCCATGAGTCTTCGTTCCTAGCTCTCCAAATAAAGGGGCCGCTACGTTCCTGAGAACTGGACGAGCGTGCTCTCATTTAATCTTTTGCTGTTGCTAATCCTCATCCAAGGGTATTTTTTCCATTGACTTTTTTTATTTTTAAAAAGAGTAATTTTTTGGGGGGTGAGGGCGGCCGGGGAGTGGTCAAGGGGGGGAAAGGAGACTTATGTGATACTTTAAACAATAAAGAATTTAAATTTTAAAAAAGAATAATTTTTACTCCTCTTAATGATAAATGCAGGTAAAATTTTCAAGTCACTTGTATGACTTCAAGGAAATTTCAAAATTGAACAACAACATCAAAAACCAATGTGTGATGGTTCCTAAAGGTTGGTGTTTTTCAGAGGATGGAAGGTGCCAACTGATCCTTCATTTGCTCACACGCAAATGTCACGTCCTATCACAGGTTCATGTTTTCTTCCCCTAAGGTCTATAGCGAAGTCGGAAATATTTCCCAAACCACATGCTGTTGCCACGGAGAATGTGTTCTCACGGGCTAAGATGTGTAACCTCACAACTCTTTGAAGAAACACTCCGAGGCCGAAACACTCAGAGGCTGGGCATCTGCCTGCGTAGAGCAGGGAGGGAAGAGAAGTGGACAGAAGGAAGCACAAGACATACGGATCGGCTCTGTTACTGCAGCCCACTTCCACCACCAATCCGTGTTCTCAGAAAGTCCACACAGTGTAACCAAGTCCACGGGCTTGGGAGTTACAGCCTCGTTCCAATTCCCGCTCCATGACTTGCCAGCTATGGCGGTCATCTGGTGAAGTGAGGCTAACATGCCCGCCCCCTAGGGGTTAGGGAGAGGATAAAATATATGAGAATTTATGCAAAATGCCTAGCAGAAATACAGATGGCAACTGGTGCTACTGTTTTATAAATATAAGCATTATCCTCAGAAAGTGCATTTTGTAATTTCTCAGCATGTTGCCAGATAGAGAAATCCTGAAATTATTATTTGAATGGCTTTGAAAAAACAAACAAACACAAAAAGAAACTATGAAATGTCAAAATTCTAAAAATGCTTCAGTGGAAAATTTAACAGAAAAGGGGGAAAAAGGTAATTGAAAACCAGATCTATGAGTCAGTGGAATCAGTTTGGTTAAAAGACTGACAATATCACCAAACATGACTGCTCATAAAATCCTATCAATAAAGCTTAAAAACAGCAGGCTTGTGAATCATGGCAATGCTGCCTACATAGCCTTGGGCAAGGTATTTAGCCTCCCTGTTCTCTTTTCTCATCGGTATGGGAGTCCAGTACTGACCACACTTTAGATGTTTGCTGAGAAATTTTAATGAGAACACATGAAAAGCACCAATGTAGCAGATAAATGTTAATAATAAATGTTACTGCCCTTCCCTCACTTTCTAGTTTCCACTCAGTTCCAGCACCGTATCTTTACTAAAAGACAAAGACCCGATCGTATGGTGAGAAAGGAGGGCAGGAAGATGGATGAATGAATACATGGATAAATGAACTGATGGACAAATGGACAGATGGATGTGACTCAGGCTAGATGAATGTAAGGCATATTTTTAAAACCCTGGCTATTATTTTGTGCATTTAGTTCATTCTTTTCTCCCCTAAGGAAGAGCAAAGGCTCCAAACTGGCTATGCACCAGATGGGCTACTAAGGACCCACTAAAGAGTACTTGAAGGGATCGTAAAGAGGCAATCACTATGTTAACAGAACATCTTGCTCAACTGCACTCGGCTCCATTGTGAAATACGTACACTTGAGTAGCTACTCTACCCTCTGACCTGAACCCAGGTGTCAAGTGCAAATGTGTCAAAAGAAGGACCTGAGAAACTAGAGACACTAACTCTCTGCAAGGGGCCACATCACCCACCACAGGAGACCATGACTCACGGCCTAGTGTCTGCCAGGCTGGGCCTGTGCACGTGTGTCATCCCAAACTGGGCAGATCGCTGGACTCTGACCCTGGGCCTGGTTCTGTTACTTTTAGCCTTATGACTTTGGGAGCTCACTTCATCTCTCTGGCCTCAGTTCCCTCAATTACAAAACAGGGGTATACCTACCCTCCACACTCATTAAATTGTCGCAGGAATGAAACATAAAAAGACTGGCTAAATGTAACCGACGATACGTTTAAAGCCCTCTGATGGGTAATATAAACGTCAGGTTATGGGACTGAGACTCCTGTTTCCCTCAGGCAAGGAGAGGCGAGGACTGAATGGAAAACTTAGAGCCTTTTCCTCATCAAGTGCCAGCCACACTCTACCCCAGTGGTCTCTTCCTGAGTCTGCCAGATTTCTGCAGAGGGAATAATGTGGGCCTCAGAATTCCACAGATGTGCATGTAACAGCAGCTTGACCACTTTTCTATAAAGCACTGAGCTAGTCACTGGAGTTCTCTGAGCCTTCATATTTCATCAGTAAAATACATATAATGCCTATTTAAGAAAGGCTGTTATAAGGTTGAAATGAAATATTACCTATAACATACCAACAATGCACTGCAGGCATTCGATAAATAAAGAGTTGTTGAACTGATACTGAAAATGAGATGGTTATGAGGACAAACACTTTTGCACTCGCTCTTTGGACAAATGAAATGTTTCGCCATTTTTATGTCAATACTCTACAGTTAAAACCCTTAAGAGAAATATTCCTTTCGCAAGGGTGGCCGCATTGTAAATGATTCCTTAATGACCTAGAGTTCCCTGTGCCACTGACATCACAGCCTGTGTCAGAGCCAAACTAATTCTTTTAAAGTGTTATCTATTCCGCTTGGGAATAATTTCAAACTCTTATCAAGTAGGGACATCCAAATGCTGCCTGGAAATATTTCAAGATTTTGGAAAAATTTCCTTAATGGATGAAAAACTGATACAGACCTAGAGGGAGAGGAGGAAAATTAAGAAAAGGGCAATAAGAGAGAATATTTTTGTCAGTCACTCTGCTATGCACTCTGCATGCATTCTTTTGTTGTTGTTGGTGTTAATCCTCACTCGAGGATATTTTTCCATTGATTTTTAGAGAGAGTGGAAAGGAGGGGGAGAGACAGAGAGAGAAATGTCGATGTGAGAGAGACATATCAATTGATTGCCTCCTGCACACACCCTGACCAGGGCCAGGAATGGAGCCTGCAACTGAGGTACGTACTCTTGACTGGAATCGAACCTGGGGCCCCTCAGTCCGTGGGCCATCACTCTACCCATTGAGCCAAACCGGCTAGGGCTCTCCAAGCATGCTTTCATTTATTTATCAAAGCAGCCCACTCTTACTTGAAATTCTAGCAAAGTCTACTGATATCACAGTAAGACTGGGGGACTTAGTAAAAATCACCCCATAAGCTTTTTAAATTGCTAACTATGACCCAGCACTGTTTCTGGGCGACAGAACCGCAGCTTAGAGGAACAGCCAGAAGAACCCCGGTTCGGGCTGGACCTGCAGCGCCGCGCTCACGCTCTCCGCTTGCGGTCCTCTATGCGGGTTTCCGAATCTGCCTTTCCCCTCCTTACTGTGGGATGAGTGGCCTTCCCACATAGCAGGGGCAGCACTGTGAAGCAAGCCACGCCTCTGCTCCAAGCACACACACTCGTTTCCTTTAAGCTGTGCTGCAACGGGTCTTGTGACACCCTCACCAAGCATATAATGCAGCTGTGGTAATCACTTCATTTCCCCATTTGGATGGCAATCCTTAACCAACCCCGCCTCCCAGCAAAAACCCTGGGCCCTAAGATCACATTTAGGGGAGCTGCGTTGGGACCGCCTGATAGTTACACTAAGGCACTTGTTTCAGCTACTGGAACGAGGCCCGTCTCCCGGAGGCCAGGAGGCGCGCAGCAGAGGGAATCCAATCACCGGCCAGATGGGAAGTGCGCAGGAATGGAGCCCATCGCTTCTGGAATACTGTCATAGGGGAGCTCAAGTCTCCACAGCTCATTTGAGATGCAGGGCGCCCGCCCCTCCTCCCGTCACTGTATCTGCAGCGCCCATGACAAAGCCTTCTGCAAAGAATCTTCTGTCTGGCTCAACTGGGAAAGCTGTAAGCGTGGCACGTAACGCAGAAACAAACAAAACAGCTGTTTATATGACAGTGAGTAGCATTACATTCAGACATCTCTTCTGGGCCTTTGTACACTGTCCCACACTCACAGCTAAAAACAGTCAACTATAAACTACAACTAAATGAAGTCTACCATGAGCAAAACATCTGAGAATCAGAGAACACTGACTTAATTTCCAAGGATCCCTCAACTGCTAAAGACCATAGAGCCAAGATTCATTCTTCAGTTACGGAGCAGAAAGAAGATAATGATCATAACACAATAAAAATATATTAAATAAGAAAAACTGTACTTGAAATTTCTGCGTTTTATAAATATTCCAATGGGAAAATGTTGCCTGCTTTAATGCATTTATTTTTCTATTTACAAAAGAAAAAAGAATCCGAGTATTTTAACTAATAGCCTTTCTTCAGAAAACTCTCTGAAGAGTCAGACTGCATGACAACCGACAACACACACACACACACACACACACACACACACACACACACACACACAGGCTTTCCTACAGCGATTTCCAAGACAACTCGGTTGCTTTTTACTGCTATTCACACGAATAGACGATTGCTCTGATTTTATTCACAGAAATTACATTCCAACCTAACCTCCGTGGTTCAGTATATTTTCTGCATGCAGTTATATCCAAGTACTCACTTCCAATGAACTCTTACAAGTGTTGAAGACATACCACAAAAAAGGTACGGCTTCCTCTTGTACTAAACAGGGATCAACTAGACACATGGCAATAGAATGCTACCCCCACAGACAAGACTTCTAACAAGAGGCAAGAGCGGCGCAGGCAGGGAGGCAGAGGAGAGGGAAATGGTGGTGTGACTTACGTGGGTCCCTCTCACAGTGAGGCAGGAGCAGGCTCACAAGCCTCCAGCAGAAGGCAAGGCACGGAGCTGCGGTTCTCATTTGCGGCAAACACACCGAGATGCCAAGTGGGTGGTACCAGCATGAATCAGGGGTGGGGCTGCTGGGGAGGGGAGGGGAGGGGAGGGGAGGGGGAAGGGAGAGTGAGCACTTACTCGGTCAGAAGCTTGTGCAACTTGTGATGACCCCGCTGCAAGGCCAAGCTCGCAGGTGTCGCTCCTTCCTGGTTGTGGACGCTGAGCGCCCCGCGGCCACCTGGCTTCTGCAGCAGGAGCCACGCCAACCTCAGCAGTCCCAGCCGCACGGCGAAATGCATCAGTGTCTCGCGGGGGCCCCCATCTGCAGCCGGGGAGAAAGGAGAAGAAGCCAGAGGAGAACGTGAAAAACAACAGCAAACCAGCAGAAAGACAAGTCAGGTGAACACCACGATCTCCAAGGACCTAAGATCCTAAAGCGAAGGCCACAACATACAACATGAACAATTTTGTAGTGGCCGAGGAAAAACAGCTCTCAAGGGAAAACAGAATAAAGTTAGAAAAAACTATGAGAAGAAAAATCTCCAATAGGAGACAGTTCCACAAGAGGATCAAGCCACTTCTACATTCCAACTTAATACACCTAATTTATAAGGGTGGCTCCACACATATACTCTTTTCCTTACCAAAAAAGAGCGGGTGGCCCAGCAGGCGTGGCCCAGTGGTTGAGAGTCCACCTATGAAGCAGGAGGTCATGGTTCGATTCCTGGTCAGGGCACATGCCTGGGTTGTGGGCTCGATCCCCAGTGCAGGAGGCAGGCGATCAATGATTCTCTGTCATCATTGATATTTTTCTCTCTCTCCCCCGCCCCTTCCTCTCTGAAATCAATAAAAATATACATATTCTTTAAAAAGTGGATGTAGGTCACAACATGGGGATCCAACGGGAAGAGTTATTGATTTTTTTTCCTTTTGTATCCGTTTAAACGCTAGTTTAAACCTACAATTTAGGATTAATCTCTCTTTCCTCTCTATATCTATATATTTTTCCTCTGATGTTCCTTTGTATTTTTCCTCTGTTCTGAGAGTTACTCAGCTGTGTTTTCAGATCACTAACTGCATTTCCTATGATGTCAATGGGTCCTCTGTCCCAGTCTGAATTGGATTATGCCATGGGATTCTGGATGTCCTCGCATCATGTCAGCCAACTCCCTGTCCATCTTTGCCCTCATTGTGATGGCTTTTCTGCAGATGTAATTAAAGCCCCTAATCAGCTCATTTACTAAGGAAGAGGTCCCGGGTAGTCTGGGTGGGCCTGAGGCAGTTGGAAGGCTTCAAAGGCAGGGCCGGTTTTCCCCGGGAGAGAGAACCCGCCTGTGGGAGGCGGCTGGCGGTGTCTATGCTCCAGAGCTCCATCCCGCTCCGTCTCCCCTTCCTACTGTCTGAGGACCACGCTCTCACCACGCTGGTGAGTCTGAGCTTGCCTGCCCATGACCTTCTATTCTCGCCCTACAAATGTGGGGCTTGCTTAGTCAGCCCACACAATCACGCAAGCTAGTCCCGATAATAAAATTTTTTAAAATATATTTTTATCTCAGAGAGGAAGGAAGAGGGAGAGAGAGATAGAAACATCAATGATGAGGGAGAATCATGGATCGGCTGCCTCCTGCACACCCCCTACTGGGGATCCAGCCCACAACCAGGGCATGTGCCCTGACCAGGAATCAAACCGTGACCTCCTTGTTCATAGGTCGAAGCTCAACCTCTGAGCCATACGGCTGGGCTCCCTGTAATAAATCTTAATACATATCTGTTCCCCCTAATGGTTCTGATTCTCTGGCTGAAACCTGACTGACGTACTCATTAAACCCATTTTTCTCCTTGCTGCTTCCTTCTCTAATTTCATTATAAGTCTGCCTTCTTCGATCTTTTAAAGGACAAATGGAAAATCTCCTCTAAATTTTTCTTTGGTTTCTTAAAGAAAATTATACTCAGAGAGCCTTCCATCTGAACACTCATTATATCTTCCCATTTCCTTCATGCTGTAATGCCATTCTGTAGGCCATATGTTGGCTGTTGGTTTTCCTGGTTAGCCACCCATTGGAAAAATCCCTATGTAGCCCCGCTCTTACCCACAGAGAAGGTGTAGGAAACGCCGAAGTCCCCCTTGCTATCTACTCAGATGCTGGAAGCACCTCTGTACACACGTGCCCAGATGTGCAGAGCAAGCTGATGTGCCCGGTGGGCGTTCAGCTATGAAATGCTAGCTGGGGGCATCTTCTTCACATTGCCAGAGTTCCTAGCCAAGCAAAGTGCTGTAGGTTCTGTGAACAATAGGAATCAAAGCCTGTGTGTACTTTTCTCACACCCTCGATCCACCCAGAGGCCCTGCTGCAGTCATTTCCGAATCTCTATCTATGAGACGCCAATACCCACATTCTTTCTGCTATTCTGAGCTGCCTCTCAAATACACCTGAAGCTCATGTGACGCAGGAAATCTACACCCCGTGGGGCAGGAGAACAAAAGGCCGGTGTGAGGCGTGGGCTCTTGGGAAAATGACACTTGTAATCTTGCGACAGAATCAAGGTTTGACAGGCAACAAAGCCTGGAGGAGCGGAGGTCCTGCCATTGCTAGAAACTGCTTGTCTTGGGAGTCAAGATAGTAGGAATCCTCTGTGAAGAGAAAAATCCCCCAGCAGCCTTTTCATATTTCATTCTTTTCTTTTGTAGTAGCTATGACAGCTGAAAAATACACAAATGCTAGTGAGTGCAGCTAAGGAAAAATTTCCATGAAAACCTAAGGAACAAGTTTGAAACAGGCAGCAAATGATTATGGTTGAGGTTCTATTAACCAACATCAGACACACAGAACTGAGAATGCACAGGCTGTTTTCAGCGAAGTCTTTCTTAAGGCCGTCTCCTCCTCCTCTCCACCCAAATTTCTCCTTGTGGGAGGATCCCCGCTCCCATGACGGGGAGATTTCCTGTTCTCCTAGTCATACAATACCAATGACTAAATAAGAATGAGATGTCCCCAGCATGTTTCTCCTCCTTACTTTAGTCTTCAAAAGGCTCACCCTCTTACCTGCGAGGTATGCTGATTGCTACCGTACCAGGTTCTTTCAGGAAAAAAAAGCATCTTAATTCATCATTTTCACTAACCACTGAGGCATTAAAAAGCTAAAACAACTAGCCCAGTCGGTGTGGCTCAGCAGTAGAGCACTGACCCAAGAACCAACAGGTCACTGGTTCAATTCTTGGTCAGGGTAGATGCCCGGTTGTGGGTTCCATCCCCAGTAGGGGGCGTGCAGGAGGCAACCAATCAATGATTCTCTCTCATCATTTGTTTTTATTTCTCTCCCTCTCTCTTCCCTTCTGAAATCAATAAAAATACACTTGAAAAAAAGAAAAGCCCTAGCAGATTTGGCTCAGTGGATAGAGCATCGGCCTGAGACTGAAGGGTCCTGGGTTCAATTCCAGTCAAGGGCATGTACCTGGGTTGCAGGCTCGATCCCTGGCCCCGGTCGGGGCTCATGCGGGAGGCAACAAATCGTTGTCTCTCTCTCACATTGATGTTTCTCTTTTTCTTTGTCTCTTTCCCTCCCTTTCACTCTCTCTAAGAATCAAGAGAAAATATCCTTGGGTGAGATTAACTAACTACATACATACATGTATGCAATTAAAAAAAAAAAAGCTAAAACAACTGATACTTGGTAACTCACAGGGAAGGTACCCTTACCCCACCATCTCCCCCCGCCCCGCCCCCCATGAATCCTTACTGCATTTAAGGCAGAACTAAGGCTAAAAGAACAGTGTGGAGGCTGCTTTAGGCAACTAGAGATTAAAGAACACTTAGAATTGAAATGGACGAACGCCCTCTTGCTCATGTTTAAAGTGAGGATTAACTTTAGAAATAAATTAAAGCAAAAGAGAAACAGTCTCATTATGCTGTTCTTTCCTTTTATAAGACACGTTCCCTTCCCTCATCAGAGCTCAAAGTTTGTCTCTAAAAGGTTGCTGCATATCGGCCCTGGTAAGTTCAAAATGCACAGCTCTGCTAACTAGCGCACACTATCCAAATACATTTTCCTCCACTTTATACGTGAAGAAATTGAGAAACAGATTAGTATTCTGCACAAACATTTGCAATGAAGCCAGGATATAAACAAACTGACTCCACTGCCTATGTTCTTTCCCGTTCACAATCTGAAAGCTAAACCAGAAGTTCGTAATTTCACGTTCATTCCTGCGGTTCAAGGCAGCTATAAATCCCTGAAATTATATGTAAATTTCTGCAGGCCTATATGTATTTTTTTTCCGTAAGAGAAACCTGAGCTGTTTTAAAAGGAGCCACTGACCTGAAAAAAAAAAATTTTTTTTAAAGCTCTGCATCCAAACAATTAGTATGAGGATTAAGCACAAATCTTACACGACTCCTTTGTACAAGCATTAAGCTGGAATACCAGTAAACACCCTCGCTTTTAATAGCAAGTAGTCCTGTTAGGTAACAAGTGCCCTATTTACCTGTTTCATTATCCCAGGCCACAAGCTCACTTGGTACCTTCTTTCTTTTAACAGCTTTTAAAAAGTATTAGAGGTACAACTCGACGTGAGCAGAATGTTCCTCTACATTCATCCTGGAACAGCAAGCAAGCCTCTCTCAACTGAAGCTACTCTGCCCTTAAAATACTCAGTCTCTGGAGACTCTAATCCACAACGGATTGAACAGTTAAAACTGCAGAATTCGAATCTAGCTCCTGAGATCAGATTCCTGCTCGAAATTGTTGACTCAAAGGCAGGCATATATATCAAGATCTTCCCATGCATTTCACCTTGTAGAGTATGCCCCTAACTTGTTCATTTTCGTTTGTTCTTTTAATTATGTTTAATGTATGTAAAAATTCACTTTTGTACAGTCTCGTGACTTGGAACACATGCATGTGTTCTTATAACCACCACTGCCACAATGTAGAACCACTGCAACACCCAAAGAATTCCCTCAGATACCCCTCTGCTGTCAGCCCCTCCCCACCCCTAGACTTGGCAACGACCAATCTAGTTTCTGTGCCTGTGACTGTGCCTTTTCCAGAATGTCTCATAAATGAAATCACACAGTAAACACCCTTTGGACACTGACTTTTGTACTTAGCACAATGCATTCCAAATGCATCCAAGCTGTTGCACATGTCAATAGTTCTTAGTGCTGAGTAATATTCAACTGTGTGGATGTACCGGCTTGTTTATATATTTGCCGAGTGAGAGAGATCTGGGTTACTTCCAGTTTTTGGTGATTATAAATAACTTGCCATAGGCATACTTGTGCGAAGATTTTTTGAGCGAATGTAAGATTTCAGTTCTCTAGGATGAATCGGCAGAAGTGGAATTGCTGGGTCATACAGAAAACTGCCCAACTGTCTTCCAGAGTGGTGATGTCACTCTGCACTCCCACAGAGTGGAAGGGAAGGTGAGGACAGAGCGAGAGAAACATCGATGTGAGAGAGACACATCGATTGGTCGCCTCCTGCAAGTACCCTGACCAGGGCCGGGGTTCGAGCCTGCAACCGAGGTGCATGCCCCTTGACCTGAATCGAACATGGACCCTTCAGTCCGCAGGCCGATGCTCTATCCACTGAGCCACACCGACCAGGGCTGGCATTTTTAACCTTAACTTTCCTCATAGGTGTGTAATGGTACCTTACTGAGATTTTAATGCATTTTCCTAAGTGTCCACATTTGATTTAACCTCTGCTAGCATTGCTTGAGCAATTATACAGCAGAAGCTTAAGAAGCACACGGAAAGTCCACAAAAATATTAAAGCTGGCCAGTTCTATGAAAGACAAGGAAGCGAAGGCCCAGAGAGGGGAACTGATACGCCTAAAGCTTCAGACCTGCACTTTTTCTAATACAGCTGACCTTTGAACAACAAGGGGGTAGGGGCACCGCCTGCGCAGTCAAAAACCAGCATAAACTAAGTCAGCCCTCTGCACAGGGGGATTCCCAACCGTGGACAGAAAACACGCGTCTGAGAGCGCCTGCGCAGTTGAAACCCATGTTGTTCAGGGTGAAATGGATTTCTTGTTAATTTGGTAACATGAACAAACTATCCAACTCCCGTGCCTTCTTTAAACAAACAAACAAAACCACAGAAACACCATGAGCTCCACACGTAACCACTGCAGCCCATCCTGACAGAGATGCATGAATGGCAGCCGGAATACGCATTCCCAGGCCACGCAGACGCGGTGGGGCTGTGGGCATCTGGCCCCAACATTAGGGTCTGGAAAGGCGCTCACGCCCTACACGAGGGCAAACACGCTGATCTCTAGGTCTTGGCATTGCAGAGGGTTCTTGGACTCTGTATTAGCAAGAAAAAGGCAGGAAACGTCATTTCTTCCTGACTTGATTTCAGAGTCTACACTTTCCTTTGTGTTCTAGCTGGGCAGGATGGCCTTGGCCTGTCCATAGTAAGTCCCTGAGGGTAGGGGGCGGCATTTCTGCTGCTGATCACAGGTCTAACTGTTCAAGTCAGTGAATACAAGAGAGGCAAAGCTGGCGAACACCCCTCACCAATCTTCCACGGGGTCCTGGGAGGAAGAAGACGTGTAGCTGATGAGTCTGTGGGAGCAGGAACTGAACATGCCCCTGGCTCAGCCTCCTCTGGGCATCCCTCCTCAGGGTCTGCTCCCTGCAGAGGGGGTGACTTCCGGTCTGCTCTCCCTAAATAACACGGTCACCAAAGCTGGGTGGACACTGAAGGGCAGTCCTGTGACTTTCCAGCTCTTTGAGATAAGGCAGAAAGGACAGCAAATCCTTCGGGCAGGAGGTCTAATGTCAGTCCTCCAGTCTAGCTTTATCAGGAACAGAAAAACATTTCCGCCTCCAGCTGTGTAACTGCTAAATCTTCCAACTGGATTTGAACTCAGGGGGGGAAGAGGCTGTTATTTACTGGACCCCAGGTTTAGACTGTTTCATTTAAATGTGTATATAAAACCAGGACATCCAGCAGATGGCATCCGCCACAAGAATAACTACGTGGGAAACCCTATCTGACTAAGGAATATCAGTGTGGGGGTTCTTTGTTGCTGTTTTGTGTGTCGGCCCATGGACTGAAGGATCTCGGGTTCGATTTCTGATGGTTACAGGTTCCCCAGCCCTGGTGGGGGCAGTGCAGGAGGCAACCAATCGATGTGTCACCCTCACTGATGTTTCTCTTTCTCTCTCTCTCTCCCCCTCCTCCCTCCCTTTCACGCTCTCTGGAAATCAATGGAAAAAATATCCTCCGGGGAAGACTTAAAACAAAACAAACCAAAAAACCCTGTAAGGATTCCGAACTCAGCGTGTCTTTGGGGGTCATTTAAGTTCTTACCGTGCAAAGTCTGATTGGCCCCCAACACGTTCCACTCCGCCGGCAGCTTCAGGTGTCGGAAAGCGAGGGCCACCTTCTCATCAAGGGAATTCACGTCTGTAGACGGGGGTCCTGACCGGTCAAGAAAGCGGGTGAAGTTCAGCGCCTGCTGGTTCCCAGCGCTGGTGGCCAGGAACTGGGCTGCATCGTACGCCTCGTCCTGGATGAACTCGAAGTCCTCTTCCGCCACCACAAACACGGGGAGGCCCTCTTTGGAAGCACACAGCAGCACCTTCACCGTCTCACAGCAGTCGTGACCTGAGAAAATACACGGAACGAGGAAGACAGTACAGTGTTAGCGTCCTCCCGCTGAAAGGACTCGCATGGCCTCCCTGCCCTTCTTGCATGACAGGCCAGTTCCCTTCCTAGAAGCCCTCCTTCCCTGAACTCTGACAGCCATCTTCCAAGCTTCTTAAACCTCCATTTCCAGCTCTACTGTTTGCAAGTACGAAGTAGTCCCTTAGCAAACAGCCGACAACTATAACTCAGTTGTCACCATTCGTACAGCATAATGTCTGACACTGAACAGTCTCTGAGTATCTCAATATATACTGAACTGTGGCTGCTCAATTTGAACAAACTAAAAAAATGAAAGCTTGCCCAGCTGGCATGGCTCAGTGGTTGAGCATCGACCTACGAAACAGGAGGTCATGGTTTAATTCCTGGTAAGGGCACGTGCCTGGGGTGCGGGCTCGATTCCCAGTAGGGGGCGTGCCAGAGGCAGCTGATCAAGGATTCATCATTGATGTGTCTGTCTCTCCCTCTCCCTTTCTCTATGAAATCAATTTATATATATATAAAAGGCTAATATGCAAAGTGTCCCCTCGGGAGTTTGACCAAGAGACTGGAAGTTCAATTGCTCGCTATGCTGTGCGCTGACCACCAGGGGGGCGGCACGGAACAAAGGAAGGCCCCGGCCAGCAGCCAGAAGGCCCCGATCAGCCCTGATGGCTGGCCAGGCCTAGGGACCCTACCCATGCCCGATTTTCGTGCACTGGGTCTCCAGTAAAAATACATTTTTTGAAAATATATCTTTCTGATGAGAACAAAATAAAGGAGAGGGAATTGATGTTGTTGCTTTGCCTGATTAACTGCAGGCACCTGCACATCCATGGCTCCCCTGAGTCCATTCCCACGCAGGGATTGCTTTTCCACGGGCGGGAGGCCCAGTGAAACCCCCACATGGCCCATGACCCTGGCTTTCCATGCCATGCCACAGGCAAAAAGAGGTTTCAGACTTGGACAGAACAAACTAAGCGTTCGGTTGTCTTTGCAAGAGAAAACAGTCATTTTTCCCCCCACGTTTCCAATGAGAATAAGAAAAGTAGAAAAGTGATTTTCCACATCCTTTTCCCCAGGGACTTCCTAAGCCCTTTACCCTGTAACAGAAGAAGTCTCTCACTGCTGTGTGATTGCAGAGTGGTAATAAGTATTTACTAACCAAGTACCTACTACATACCAGGCATTTTCTCTACACAACGAAGTGGGGAGCTATGTATTTATTAAGTGTTGTCCTCATATTATGGATGAGAGAACTGAGACCGCAAGGTTACACACATAAAGAAGCAGAGCCCATTATTCAAATTCAAGTCTGACGCCAAAGGACAGGGCCTAATACACACGATGATGCGAGAGTTTGGTACCGCATTGCTTATAACCAAAGGAGGAAGAGTGATAGCTTTGTCCCTGCCTGAAAGGCGCCCAATACTTGGAATGAGAAGCCAGTTTAACTATTAGGCCAAAATAACAGGTTCATGAACCACCAAGATCGTCTCCCTGTAAACACACAACTCTACCAGATACTCCCACTGCCTTCGGAGTTGAATTCTTTCTATGAAGTTTTGAAGAAACTAAAGGACCCTCTGTGTGTGTGCATGTGTGTACACCCATGTACGCATTTCAGCTCAATATGTACTTTGAACTTATGCAATAAAATGAGGGGGGAAAACCTTAATCTTTCTTTGAAGGGCAGCCAACCTAATTACATATGACAGCCATGTCAGCAGAAACAAGCCCACTGAGTCAGGGAGCAGGCTGGGTGTTTTTCTGGCAGAAAGTGAGTATATCTTTTCAACTGTTCTAACATCTAACAATAGCTGGACAGCCACCAAGCCCCAGGAACTGTGATTAGAAGGTAAAGGTGAGTAAGGCAAGTCTCAGCCCTTCAGAAGTTTCCCGTTCACAAACAGGAATCACACAAGCTGTAGATAACTGCCAAGTCACAATGGAATGGGTTCCATAAGAGACATACAAGCCCAGCAGGCGTGGCTCCGTGGCTGAGCCACAGTTCGATTCCCGGTCAGGGCACATGGCCAGGTGTTGAGCTCCATCCCCAGTGGGGGGCCTGCAGGAGGCAGCAAGTCGATGATTCTCATTCATTGATGTTTCTCTCTCTCTCTCCCTTGCCCTTCCTTTCTGAAATCAATAAAAATATAGTTAAAAAATAAAAGCAAACAGTCCTGATTCTTGCTTACCGGTCTCCTTCCCCACACTTGTGCAAAAGTGAGAAACCTGAAATCTTGAACCAGAAAGGGGGTCGCAATGCCACTAAAATTAATACCATTTACGGCACTGCAACATCACCTGGATATACACAGAGAGTTCAGACCATATTCCAGTTCTTCAACTTCATATCTCTCTCTCTCTCTCTCTCTCTCTCTCTCTCTCACTCTCACTCTCTCACACACACACACACACACACACACACACACACACAGAGCAATGGCCACAGGGAAGCAATACCACCTGACTCCTAACTAGAGAGTACAGAAGCAGTGTACCTGGAATTGCTAAGACGACTGTTTACTTTGCTAGGAAGGGTGGGGACAAACGAGGGAAGAGAAATAGAAGAGGGTGAGGGGTATGAGGTATGTGTGAAAGCCAAGTGCTCAGCAACATAAGCACACACGTCTCTTTCGCTGCTTTAGCAGAAGAATTTGTTTAGAAAGTGGCTGCGAGAACTACTGGCAGCTCTATCTGCATAAAGTGAAAATAAAACTGTGCATTAGAGGAGGCAGAATGTCAGAAAGGGCCATGAGAGAGATATGTAAGAGAAGCCATCTGACTGTTAGCCCAGAATTTCCCCTTCAGACATGAACTCACAACCTAGAGGAGAAACTATGAATCATCTTAAGCGCACAGTGCCATAAAGCTGGAATTTGTTTGATATGATTATAGGCTTGCTTCTTTTTCAAAAGGAAAACTGAGGATTAAAAGAGGACCGGAGAACTGAGGGTTTCCTGGATTCGTCTCCACTAAACAGAGCAAATTGGAAGAGTTGCTACCGATGAAGATCCAGGGCCTCACCCTGCAGTCTGGAATCCAACCACACGCGGCTGGCAGGGGCCCTCTCCACGTTAATGTTTCCTGTCAGGCTCAAGAGCTTCTTAAGATTCGTTTTTAATCCTTCTCACCTTTCAGATCAAGCGTCTAGAGAAAAAAATCTACACTCTGAAAACAAGGTTACAGGGGTCTATAATACAATAAAACTAAAATCACTGCATATGCACACATAGCACCTCTGGCTGCCATAAACCAGCTCTGGAGACATGGCTATGTGCAGGGGCCGTTCGTTTCCTGATTGCCTTTGTGCACACAGAAACGCAAGGTGCCTACATCTACACTGCATATCCAATTCAATATAATACCCAGTTCCAAAACATCCACTGCAATATGATAATCACCACTTAACTTCTTTTTATGTGAAACAGAGGCTGCAATGGAGAGAAGAGGAGCAGGGTCCAATTCCACGGTGTTTCCCTTCCACTCAATTCTCCAGCAACAAAGGAAAATAAAAATCACGGGTCTTTTTAAAAAGGGAAGTTCTGAAAAACTGGCTGTGCTTCTTCTGAAGGAAGTTCGCCCAGGGCCGTGGTCGGCAAACTGCGGCTCGCGAGCCACATGCGGCTTCTTTGGCCCCTTGAGTGTGGCTCTTCCACAAAATACCACGGCCTGGGCGAGTCTATTTTGAAGAAGTGGCGTTAGAAGAAGTTTAAGTTTAAAAAATGTGGCTCTCAAAAGAAATTTCAATCGTTGTGCTGTTGATATTTGGCTCTGTTGACTACTGAGTTTGCCGACCACTGGCCCAGGGGATTCGGAGAGGGAAAGAAGAGAGATAAACTATTAAAGACACGTGACCTACACTGTAATTCCAATTTTTAAGATGCCTTCTGACTTTATCCCACAGGCAGGTCCAGTTCATTTACAATAGAAATATAAAGTAAATTATGGGGTGGGAGAGGGCTGTTCCTAATTGAATGAAATCAACGGAAGGGGTCCTAAAGCAGCAGCTGTAGAGTCAGAAAATATTAGCTTTGACTCTCACCCTCCGTGGCAGACAGTCTGGGATTTCCTGAAAGTCATTCAACCATGAAGCCTGTTTGCTTGTGCACAAAGGTATGCTATCGCCAGACGTAAAACAGGTATCTAAAACTGTTAGCTGCTATTATTATCCCTTACTAAATGCTCGCTTGGCTCACTCCAGAAAACAGCCCTGAGAGTCTGCAGAGCTCTGTAACAATGGCCCATGAAGCTTCTAGAGCTGGATGTTGCCTTTGGCAGAACAGGAAAAATTAAGCGAAGGGGAAGAATGCAGAATAAACAAAAACACGAGAGAGAAACAAAATGTAACTGCTCATGGTCCTCTTCAAAGCATCTAACCCAAACCGTTTGTAGCCTGCGGGCCAGAAGGCGTGTGCTCGTGAGGTCGGAAGAGCTTTTCCACAGGTCTCTTATCACTCCAGGAAGCACCCGTCGCCATGGAAACGAAATAGTGCTACAGATAAACAAACTGCTGAAGCATGGCCCAAGAATGACTTCATTTCCTGTTAAGCTAAAAGCGGCGCACATCCCATCCGGGCCTTCTCTTCTGGGGATGGAACAATGGGGACTTTGTTTCCCCGGCTCTCCAAAAAGAAGCCCTCAAAGTGCTTGCTGGTTCAGTCAAGCCCAGACCCACTCTGAACACCTTCTAACAGAAAGGCTGCATTATTAGTCAATGGTGGAAAACAGAAAAATAATGTCTTTTTCTTCCCTTTGAAGTGGCTAAACAGGGTTAAAGGAAATTTTTAGTCTTCAACCCAGACTCTACCAGATGAGATGATATGCACAAGTATGCACCCACTGCAAGTTTTTGGTAGCCTAATGATACATGCCCAAATTTGGTGTGTAAAACGTGTTTGCATGTACATGAGAATTTTTTAAAATTTATTTTATAAATATATAAATATAAATACATATTAATTGATTTCTAAGAGGCAAGTCATCAATGATGACAGAATCATTGATTGGCTGCCTCCTGCATACCCCCGCTACTGGGGATCAAGCCCACAACCTGGGCATGTGCCCTTGACCGGAATTGAATCTGGGACCCTTCAGTGCGCAGGCTGACGCTCTATCCACTGGGCCAAACCAGCCAGGGCGAGGTGGTGTTGTTTTTAAGGAGACTGTTTAGAAATGTCTTATTCCCCTCCAAATAAAAGGTTAGAGACGAACATCAGGAAGTAGCTGCCTCAAAGGTCAATCAATCATCTCGTTAGTACAAATTAAAATATTACAAAACATGGACAGCAAAACACACAGAAAACTCAAAAGAGACACCAGAGCCAGCAGTCGGTCTGAAACATGACATGAAAAGCAAGAACAAGGCACAAAGCTCTTTTTCTTCCCGTGGTCAGCAAACTGACCAGGACTGCAGAGCTAGTCCCACACATGAGCAGAGAGCACGCAGCGACACCCGCACAGCGGCAGCGGCAGGCAGACTGCACATCTGTCCAGTAGCTGGGACGCACAAAGCAAGTACAGGCCTTCCATGAAGCATCCTGACTAACGTGACACTGCCCTCAGCAGACAGGAAATCGGAGGCTATCAACGCGGCTCACTGACGCACAGAATGATCAGAGGTAGTTCTGGGAAGAGGGCACAGACTCCTGCCCGAGCCAGAACTCAATTCAAGAAAGAGACTCCCTTGCATTTTTCAAAAGAAAGAGTGCATGTGTGTGCCCATGAGTGTGTGCGCCTGCACCAGTGCACAACGTTCTAGAAGACTGACTTCTAAGAACCAGAATGAACTGGGACACAGTGAAAACCCTGTGCCATCGCGTGGCAGGGGTTCCTAAAACAAGCCTTTCTTAGCGTACACCAGTGACCAAAACTGACAAAATCACATGCTGGCGTGGCTCAGTGGTTGAACGTCAACCTATGAACCAGGAGGTCACAGTTCAAGTCCCGGTCAGGGCACATGCCCGGGTTGCAGGCTCAATCCCCAGTGTGGGTCATGCAGGAGGCAGCCGGTCCATGATTCTCTCTCATCATTGATGTTTCTCTCCCTCCCTCCCCCTTTCTCTCGGAAATCAAAATTTAAAAATCACACACCAATGAAGGTGAAGGCCCGTGGGACATAACCACCTCCAGCCAAGAGGCCAGACTCTCCTGGTCCTCGTGACTGAGGATCTCAGCGAGGGCCCAGGGCTACACCCGTTACATCTGTCCTTTCTCATAGCTGCTTGCACTCGCCTTGTAGGTGATGCTTCCCTGCACTCTCTCTCTCTCCCTCTCCCCACCCCCCGCCCCCAAACTTTGACTCCTAAGGTCTGTATAATTCAGGAAGGAATAATTTTATAAAAATTACCTCCGTGCCTTTCTCAATCAGATCCTCCCCACTGAGGAGCTGCTCCCCGTCACCCCGCACACTAAAATGCTGGCCAGTGGTGACACTACAGAACCTGCGAGTGAGCAGCCCTCCACCTCCAGGTCAGCCTTTCGGACAGGACACACATCACAGGAAACAAGAGGAGTGCAGCTTCAAATTACAGAGAAGGAGACTTAATACTCTTTAGAAAGAAATCAGTATCTATCCTGAAGTCCTTGTTAAATTTCCACTCCCGAAAATTTTTTTTGGGGGGGAGGGTGGGGAGAGAATATTCACAAAATTGCCCCGTATCTTTAAATCCTTTACTTTTAAAAAATCTTTTTGCCAAGTAGAAGGATAAATACAGATTTCAACTGTCATTATCCCAGTTCTTGAATGTGGTATAATTTCCAGGATTTGATATGAAGTTAATTTAGATAAAATGGCACAGCAACAAAACATTGGCAATCTGATTCAATACTGGCAAGACCAGATTTTGAATAATTTTTACAGCATTTATTTTAATAAAGTGGAACCAGGGTTATATAAAAACACTAGTAAAAAGAAATGTTTCCATTAAAATTAAATCTATTTTATTCTCTAAAGAAAAAGAGTTCAATTGTCAACACTTCGTAGGGATTCCCCCCCAAATGTGTTTGCTTTTGTTTTCTGATAAAAACTGGCCAATTAGCCCTAACCGGTTTGGCTCAGTGGATGGAGCGTCGGCTTGCAGACTGAAAGGTCCCAGGTTCAATCCTGGTCAAGGGCATGTACCTTGGTTGCGGGCACATCCACAATAGGGAGTGTGCAGGAGGCAGCTGATCGATGTTTCTCTCTCCTCGATGTTTCTAACTCTCTATCCCTCTCCCTTCCTCTCTGTAAAAAAAATCAATAAAATATATATATTTTTTAAATTGGTCAATTATGAACTTTGAAGCAAGGTCAATTAAGGAGAGCAGCTCATCTCCAAACACAAATCAATGCATCTTCAGATGTTAGGATAGGTCAAGAGATAGTCCTTATTTTATCAGCCATTTCTGTGGATACAGCATTGACTTTGGGGAAAAAATGTAATAAGTAAACATTTTTCTTTTAACTCTGTTAAAATTATAAATGTAACAGCAACAAAGTACTCGGTCTACCGTGACTATAATTAGTTAATTTGGGGCAAGTCCGGCTTGTATGGAGATTTTTTAAGCCTTTCCCCCACAGACACTGAGGAATGTGTTACGGATGTTTCGACCTCTGTGACAGAACCAGACACGCGTCACACCGGTGACCTCAAGAGAGCGTTCGCCTTCCCGTGTGCTTTAGTTTCCCCAAATCTCAGCATCCCAATAAACTGATATTTTTGCTGAGCCTGATTTTTATCTTTTCATTTATGACACCATTTTATTTCATTTATTTTTAGGAGGCTCCAATTTTTGTGGAACAAGCAAGGTCTGATAGAAACAGTTAATTTTAAAATGTATTTAAAATTGAAGATGTGACCATAGTTCTATCACCCGGATGCACGTTCCCATCACTCCATACTAGTGAGCACAGAATAAAAGTGTTGGAGAACTCGTAAAGGCTGGTGAAGACTGCACTCCAATACTCACCAGGAGTGATGGTCTCCAGCGTATCAGAGCTGACCTTCCGGGTACTGGTACAGTGATGGAGGGTAGACCCCGAAAACACCAAGTAAAACACTACATCATCCTCAACTTTGTCCTCTTCAGCAAGCAGCACAGTGACAACACAGTCGCCCTAGGAAAGGGAGAGATGAGCAAGGAGGCGTTAGTAAGGCTCCTCTCGGGAGTCTCTCTTTACAAAACACCACGTTTAAGGCGAAATCGCACGTATCGTCTCAACTGTGCCCCCCTCTAGGAGGTTCACACGAAGACAAACACTGACTGAGCACCGACATACCAGTCAGTATTCTAGGCACCGAGAATACGAAGTGACCTAGAAATAAGATCTCTGCCCTCTTTAGGCTTACATTTTATTGCAGGTCATTAGACAAATAAGTAAACTAACAAGGTAACAGGGGGCATATTTACTTGATGAATTTGGGGGGAGGGGAGTGAGAGGCAGAAATCAAGACAAATCTGAAAATAAGGCAGAGAGGATGGAGGAGGCATATGATGAATTGCCCTTAACCTGTGTTCCAGCTGCAGGAGTCATTCTCTAAATCCTAGCCCCTAGAAAGCACTGCCGGGCCCACCCTTTCCCCAGCAAAGGTGGGGGCGTCTGACAGAGCTGGCCTGGCAGCGGTCGAGTGCAAAGAGCATAAGCTTGGGCACATCAATGAAGATAACACCTCTCTCCTAACAGCTAAAACAGGATGGGGCCAAAGGAGATTTACAGGTGTACGTACACAAAACACAGTTCTTTCTGGTATTATTATTTATTAATTATACGACTGTTAACCTACTTTTGCCCCACCAGTTATATAAAAACTTTTGGAACACATTCAGATTTATGATAATATTCTTAATCTATAAGGATGGGGGGGGGGGCGGTTTTCTTACAATTTGTGTTTCCTGACCATCTGGAATCCCTACTCCGCTTTACACATCCACCACTAAACTCTTGGAGTCAGACAAAAATCCTGGGCCAATAACTTTGCCCACGACTCTGCAACTATTCAGAGATATTCTTTTATTAGTTTTATATATTAATTTTTTAAATGGAGGCCAGTGGCTACATTAAACACAGTCTATGAAATACAGCCCTAACTACCATTCTCCCAACCATCAACATTATATAATTCGTGTTGTAACCATAAACAAAAGATTTTAAAGCACGTCGGCTCAGTACTGTGTAAATCTTAATAATGCACAGTGGAAAAACCAATTTAGAGAAAGCCATGCCATGTTAAGTAGGGGAGAGAATTCTCATTACTCACAGTATGTTTTAAGCCTTTCCATTTTAGCAACAAGCAAGCCATGCCCACAGGAGAACCATGCCACCCTGTGGCCACAGCTATCTAAGCCCAGCAGCGTAACGGGGCAGCCGGTAGTGTGTTACCAAACACTGAAAACGAAACTCGTCGAGTCAAACCTGGACCGAGGCTGTTACCAGAAATGCTGCAATAGGCTGGCTGTGGAAACACAGTTGAAAACACTCCCCAAAGCCCTGTGCAAGGCAGGCGCTCGTAGCTGTAGAATGCAGCAGGAAGCAGCCAGAACGAAGGACACATCCGCTGGCACTTACTGGAAAGCTGCAAAGCACCCTGACACAAGGAACAGCGCAGACCTCAGCCTACGGGTACTTTAGACCTGGAGACGCCTGAAAAGCTTAAGCTGGTAGAACCTTTAGTGTCCTTTGCCATAATAAACCACAGCCGGTTAAAGTGTCTGCAGCACATGAAATGGGCCAACTGCTCAAGGCACTGAGATGCCATTACAACCTGGAAAGAGGTGTAATGAAAGTCCCCAAGCTTCCTCCTCTGACTACGGGGTGATCGGGGGCCAAAATCAGCCCTTTGCTTGACTTTGTATGGCTCACAGCTGACAAAGGGTTTCACATTTTTTAATATTTGAAAAAAATCAAAAGAGAAAAAGCTTCAACATTTTAGCCCAGCCGGCGTGGCTCAGTGGTTGAATGTGGACCTGTGAACCAGGAGGTCATGATTCAATTCCTGATCAGGGCACATGTCCAGGTTGCAGGCTCAATCCCCAGTAGCAGGCGTGCAGGAGGCAGCCGATCAATGATTCTCTCTCATCATTGATGTCCCTCTCCCTCTCCTTTCCTTTCTAAAATCAATAAAAATATATTTTTTAAAAAGAAAAAAGATAAAGTTTTATTGAAGCACAGCCACACCCATTTGCTTACATACTGTCTACGGCTACGTGTGCACTAGAATGGGCGGGCCACAGCAGTGTGGAGTGGTGGCTACAGACACTCCCTGGCCCTCAAACCTAAATTATTTACAATGTGGACTTTTGCAGAAAAGAAGTTTTTCTCACTTAGGTATCTAGCCGGAATTCTAAGAATATAGCTTCCTTTTCTAGATCAAGGATTTTCTCTCCAGGTTCTGCCTTCTTTGAACTGGGGACAGGAGAATCGGTTAATACAGTGGTTGTCAACCTTTCTAATGCCGCGACCCTTTAATACAGTTCCTCATGTTGTGGTGACCCCCAACCATAAAGACCATCGGAAAACACAGATATTTACATTATGATTCATAACAGTAGCAAAATTACAGTTATGAAGCAGCAACGAAAATAATGTTATGGTTGGGGGTCACCACATCATGAGGAACTGTATTAAAGGGCGCGGCATTAGAAAGGTTGCGAACCACTGGGCTAATAGGTAGTTGAAACACTTTTAACGGAGCTCGCAATATCAACCTTTTTTCATTCTCAAGACAATAGTAAGTAAGTTTCAAATTGCTTTCACAGCTTTATTTAAGTTTCTTTTTCTTTTTCTTACGTTAAGACAAACTACCCCAAATATGAAGTAGAATGGCACACACACGGCTCAATCACTTTAAAGCCACTTGAAATGGATTCCAAGGGGGCCTGGATTTAGAGTCCCTGCTTCCCCTGGAGGAGTATCCTCTGCATTCTGATAAAATCACTGACAGTAAAAAACAAAAATTCTTACTGAGTTTCCACCACGTGACTCCCACTTTACTGCGTAAGTGCCAGGCACCTACTATTACTTCAGATGGCCTTGAAAGATTAAGCAAGTGGAGTGGTGATTAAAAAATAAAAATGAAAACCAGACCTAAGTAAGAATTTTTGCTGAGGGGGTTGCTTTAATCGCACCCTCCTTGAGGGATACCCTTGGCAAATGATTTTGCTGCCTCAGGAAGGCCAGCCCCATGGAACAGATAGATAAATCAAATGGCTGTCCAGTGTACAAGTCTGTCACGTTTCTAACTACAACAGATAAACTTATTAACAAGGGCAACTTCAATACGCTCTTGATTAACATATTAGCTGGACCCAACCCCAGGAGAGAATGCATCTGCGCCTCTACTTCGCCAATAATCTCAACTCAAGAAACAGGACGCTATTCTTACAATAGATGTGATGTACAGAATGGTGACTATAGTTTTAACTAGTTAAGAACACTGTATCGTATATTTGAAAGTTCCAAGGAGAGAGATCTTAAAAGTTATAATAAAAAATGCTGCAGCCCTGGCCGGTTTGGCTCAGTGGATAGAGCCTCGGCCTTCGGACTGACAGGTCCCAGGTTCGATTCCGGTCAAGGGCACATGCCCAAATTGTGGTCTTGATCCCCAGTGTGTGGCATGCAGGAAGCAGCCGATCAGTGATTCTCTCTCATCATTGATATTTCTATCTCTCTCTCCCCCTCCCTTCCTCTCTGGAATCAATAAAAATGTATTTTTTTAAATGCTGCAACTGTATGTGGTAATGGATGTATTCACTACATTTACTGTGGCGACCATTTCAAATTACATACACGTACCAAAATCATTATGCTGTATACCTGAAACAATGTTATATGTCAGTTACATCTCAATAAATAACTATTATTTATCAGAATGTAAGCGCCATGCGAGCATGTTTTCTTCACTGAACTATCCCTTTTGTCTAGAATACGTGGCAAATGCTCAAAACACACACTTGGAAAAAAGAAAAAAGAGACACTAAAATTTTAATAGCCGTTATCCCTAAACAGTGATTGAGAGGCCGATTTTAATATACTCCATGCTTTCCAATTTTTTAAAATAAAACATGATTCAGACAAGAAAAAACACAGCTTTGTGAGGTATGTGTTGGGAGAAAATTGGGGTAAGCGGGGTAGAGAATGCCATGTTATAAGCAGCAAATGTTCTAGAAAGGTTTATCTCACAGCAGTATCCTAACAAGAAAAAAAGAGAATAGAGACAAGGAAACCACTTAAGGACAATATTAGCTTTTGGCATAAACGGAATTCATTCCAGATACACAGACGGGTTGATTTCAGTGTTAGAAAATATTTGACAGGTGAGTTACCTTTTACTTCAATCAGGCTAATCTTCTGCCAGACAAAAACATGGGTCAGTGAGATCCCTAGAAGTTGCCTTCTTCATTCGTAAAGCACCACTTTCCTAACGCTAACACAAAGCGATTATTTACAATGTTACTACCAACAATCGTCAAAATTCACCTTGACTTCCAGCTTTGTAATTTTGTAACACTAAGATGTGTGTGCAAATTCTTAAAGATTTCCAAGCAGCACCTCTTCGGCGCATTAACATAAAACCAGCAGGTGGCGCTCAATCAATCTGTTGATTCTCTGTGTGGTTTTACAGACCATTCTCCCTAATGGGGAAGAATCTTGAAACTTCAGCTGGAAAAGGAATCAAATTACAAAAAGTTTGGAAATCATTTAATGTAGGGTTTCTTTAATGGGAAGGTTCCTTAAAAAGAAGAGAGTTTTTAAAAGTCCTAAGAGCCAAAGTCTTTTATTTCAATGTACAACCCTGCTTCTCAGTCTATCTACTCTTGTTTAAGCAAAGCTAAACTGGTCGGAGGGTGTTGCCTGGTGTCAAAAAAACCCCAGCCTCTCCCTCCCACAAATGTTTCACAACCCTGGAACTGCTA
Source organism: Eptesicus fuscus (assembly GCF_027574615.1). NCBI lineage: Eukaryota > Metazoa > Chordata > Mammalia > Chiroptera > Vespertilionidae > Eptesicus > Eptesicus fuscus. The sequence goes on along the minus strand of NC_072497.1, from coordinate 9,155,310 downwards.
GAATAATTAGGTCAACACTTAAAGAGACAGCCTTCCCTTTCCTATTGGGACCAGATATTTGGTTAAAATGCAGAGAAGATAGGATTTTTATTAATTCTTGGTAGAAATTTAATGAAAGAATTGGAAGTGATTAAATAAATCACCTCTCTACCCTCTCTCCCCTGAAATGGGGACAATCTCTAACATCTATCAGCTTGACTTCTGTTCTCACCCGTCTCACACACTCACTCACCAAGCTTCCTCGGTCAGTTCCCTTGGCTTTCCTCTAAAAATCACCATGAAATCGGTCTCCAGGCTTCTGGGTTAGCCCTACACACACTAGGAAGCAAGAGAAGAGTCTCCACAATTCAACGTGACCAGGTTACCCCCCTGAAACTCTTGAATGGCCAACAGGACATGTTGACTCTTGAGCATGTCCCTTCAAATCGTGGCAAACAAGTCCCTCCACAACCCAGCCCAGCTGCCCCCCTCCAGCCTCCTCTCCCTCCCAGAGCCTCCTCCGACACGCACTCACTGCTCACTGTGACAGACCACAGCACTGTCGGTTCAAGAACACACCAAGAGTGTCCAAGCCTCACTCTTTGTTGTTGTTGTTAATCCTCACGGGAGGGTATCCTTCCCATTGAGCTTTTTTTTAGAGAGAGTGGAAGGGAGGGGAAGAGAGAAACATCAATGCAAGAGACACGTCAAAAGGTTGCCTCCTGCATGTGCCCTGATCAGGGCCAGGGATCGAGCCTGCAACCGAGGTATGTGCCCTTGACTGGAATCACACTCAAGATCCATCAGTCTGCAGGCTGATGCACTAACCACTGAGTAACCCAGTGAGGGCTAAGCCTCACTCTTACTACTCGTCTCACTGCTTGGCCATGCTGCTCCCTTTACCTGTCACTTCCTCCTCTCCGCTGACGGATGGTTACAGCAAGACAGTAAAGCATGAGACGAGACAATGCCTTCCCTTCCTGAGTGACGCTGGTCCCTTCCTCAGGGGAAAGGCCTCCTTCCCTGGTCTAACGCCATGCCTCACCCACCGCATGTGCATCAAGGTCTCCTTCGCTTCCCTGAGCCTGTCCAGTGGGGGCCAGGGTATGGGCAACGCCTAAGGAGGGAACCCAGCGGGTCAAGCTGAATCACACCTGCTCACATCTCGTTCCCAACCCCGGCACGGCAAGCGGCGAGGCCACAGAAAGGCATTCAGAGCTGGCGGGCAGGACCCGGTCAGCCACACAAGGTAAGAAGGGAAGATGCAAATGCAAGACCACCGGCTTTGAAATCTGGGGTGCCAGCTGCACTGATACCAGCTCTGGCACTGTTTTGGGAACTAGCCCTCATGTTTTTGGGGTACGGCTAGATTGTAAACTCTTATTGTACTCACATACCTGAAGTGCATGCAACAATAATAATGGCTCTCTCACCAACTGCTAACTCAACATCCTGTTTTCAGTGTCCTACACAGATTAGAATACCACTGAACCCCTCAACAATCGTAAAAGCAAGCACTGGTATTTTAACAAGTATCTAGCAAACAATACTCGGCACAAAGTAAATGTTCCCACCATTCCCAGGTAAATAAAAATATCCCACGTTTCAGAATTCCTATGTCTTTGCTTTCCTTAAACTCTCAAGTAACACATGTTATTTCTCAAACAAAGCCAAATAAAGTAACAAAGTTTACTGTTTGGGGGATTTATTTAATTATGGGTAACAAATGTTCACTAGATGGCAAAATTGGCTTTATATTATAAAACTCTGAAAAGCAGTCATCGGGAGTGCAGAGAGAGTAAGAAAATATTAGTTTTAAAGGTAAATTACAAAGCTTTTTGAAAGCTGACTAATCTTTCTAATTGATAACCAATAGCTATTTTGGCATTAAACAATCCAAAGTACTTAAAAACCCTAAGGGTAGGAAGAACTATTCTATCATTTCAGATAACAGTAACATTTTCCCTATTCACCATTATGGGTAAAACCGTTTCCCATAAATATTACAGCTTTTGTAAGTTTTCTTTCAAGGTGTAACTTTTTAAAGAAGAAGTGAACTAGCTTTATGAAAACCTATCTAAGGTGCACCACACATTCCCCGGCCTCTTTAAATACAGACAGGAAGGGAGGGGCACTGACTGAACAGCTACCATGTGCTAGGACCTTTATTTTTATTGATTTTTTTTTTTTAATATATTGATTTCAGAGAGGAAGGGAGAGGAGACAGAAACCTCAATTATGAGAGAGAATCACTGATTGGCTGCCTCCTGTATGCTTCCCCCCCCACCCTCCGCTTACTGGGGATGGAGCCTGCAACCTGGGCATGTACCCTGACCTGGAATTGAACCATGACCTCCTGGTTCATAGGTCGGTGCTCAACCACTGAGCCACACCGGCCAGGTGCCAGGACCTTTATATGTGGGGAATATTTAAGTGTTGAAGAGTGAATGATATATGAGAAGCACTTCTCAAAGTACCTGGTACTTAATAAATGCTAGATATTATTGTCATTTTAATATATTTAATCCTCACAAAAACCTTGTATTATGGGTATTACTCTGCTGGATTTTACAGATGAAGAATCCAGGCTCCCACAGCTGGTTAGTACCAGTGCAGGAATTTAAACCCACACGCACGTGACTCCTAAGCCCCTGAACTTCACTTAGGTTCTCACAAGGTTGTCCCAGACCAGCAGCATCACGCCCTGCGCCTGGGGAACTTACTAGAAATGCAGCCCATTTCCGGCTCATGGTGAAGGAGAAGATCCACTTTTAATTCTGACACTTAGTAAAATATGGACAACATATAATCATGCGACTATCCTGTGCCAAGGATAAAATAACCCATTTCAAAGAGATATGGAAAATGGGGATTTGTGGAGGAAAGCTGCTGGCTAAGAGAAACACCACAGCAATCGCTTCTTAATATTATACTGCCGGGATCCCTTAACCACACAAGACAGGACGAACTAGAATGTCAGCAAAACCTCACGAACTTTACTTAAAGTAGAACTGAGGGGTGTGCGAGGTGACCGGTAAGAAGCTCATATTCGTGAGAGGAAGGTACGATCATCCCTGGCCAGTAACAGTGCAAGACGACAGGAATGGTGGGCAATGAGCCCCCATCAGATCGGTGGGTCTCGTGGACCTAAAAAGGAATGTAACTTTGCCTGAGGAGACAGATAAAACTCCCATTTCCTTGTGTGGACATAACAAAGAGAGACAGCTGCGAATTCCACCCGAGCTGCCAGATGCTCGTGTCTCCGATGGGCCAGCAGTTAACCCAAACAGAGCTTTGTGAAGGGCTCCGAGGGTGCACAGGAGCCCACAGCTCTTCTTGGTTTAAAAGCGAGTAAACAAACAAAACTCTTGAGAGCACAGATGACATTCTCTGTACTAAGAACAGGCCCCTTACGATCCCCTCATAAAAGGAAACAATTGGAATCTCTGGAGCAGAGATGTGTCCGAATGAGAAAAATTACTAAAGGTGTGCATTACCAGCCCATTAATTAATAAACCAATTAGTGTGCCCAGCACATGGTCCGTCTTGAACAGGTACTGCATGTGCTGTCATTTAACGCCTCCTGCATCGGAACCCCTGTGAAAGCATCGAGTCCTTAAGACCCGATCCTCCAATCGCTTCCCCGGGGTTTCACAGATACTGAATGAATGAATTAAAGGTACAGAGCGTTACACTTGGTCTTGCTTGGATAGCAAGACTTCTTCGCTAGAATCAAATGAAAATTTTAACTCCAACTCCCCTCCCCACAGCTGTTCTGATGCTTGAGGAACACCAAGTTATTGCAACAGCCTCCTAGAGACAGGCCCGAAGCCACTGACCCGTGGATCTTCATCTGCTCTGAAAATGCCCAGGAAAACTAGGAGCATGCTACCTGCAAACCCAAGCATGGTAACCTCCAAGCGAGTTTCTGGAGACTGGTTAAAAAGCCCAACAGGAGGAAACCGAAGTTCTGTGAAACCATCAAAGCTAGATTGAGGCCCTTGCTGGTTTGGCTCAGTGGTTAGAGTGTGAGTCTGCAGACTGAAGGGTCTGGAGTTTGATTCCCTGTCAAGGGCACGTACCTCAGTTGCAGGTTTGCTCCTCGGCACTGGTCAGGCGCATGGATGAGGCAACCAATCAATGCAATCTGTCACATTCTCTCTCTCTCTCTCTGCCTTCTCTCCCTCCCTCTAGAAATCAATGGAAAAAAATATCCTCGGGTGAGGATTAAAAAAAAAAAAAGCTAGATTGAGGAACACTTGACTTCCTTATTTCTTTTGGCACTAGTGATAAAGTGTCCTTATTTAAACACAGTCCTCAGATCTGGCTGGAAAGGCTACCAGTCTATGAAATCTTGGAGCTGACCCACCAGACATGTATTGTTAAGGCAAAGGCAGGTAATTCATTTACGAGATCGGAAGGCTGATAAAGCCCTCTTTGTGCAAGCAGTGTATAACCCAGCAGCCAAACAAGAGGCACCGCCAGGTTATTTCGACTCCGGCTATGGAAACACATTGCCCAGGAAGAATAAAATGCTACCATTACTGCCCGGCCAGTGTGGCTCAGTGGTTGAGCATCAGAGGTCACAGTTCAATTCCTGGTCAGGGCACATGCCTGGGTTGTGGGCTCAATCCCCAGTAGGGGGCGTGCAGGAGGCAGTCGATCAGTGATCCTCATTGAAGTTTCTCTCTCTCCCTCTCCCTTCGTCTCTGAAATCAATAAAACCATACTAGTATATTTTAAATGCTACCATTACCAAATAGGTCATCTTCCCTCCAATGAGCACAGTAAGCGCGGTTACCTAAATTCTGTGGCCCTTCATAATTTTGAGTATTTATACAAACTCCACTTATTCAAGAACAAATTTTTTTAATTGATAAAAATTTTAAAACCTCTTCTTTCTGAGCCCATCCCCACTCGCATCCTCTGGTATGTGCGGGCTCTGAGGTCTGTTCTGAGGATTAGCAGACACAACACACATCTATCCACCACCCTCACCCCCACCCCACATCTTCCCTGAGGCTGGAAACATAGGCCCAGAGTCAACATGAACCGAATGTGGGGGCAGGAAATGAGTCCAAGTTTTGCTCCAGGTCTACATGCGAGTCAAGTGGATGTGCTCCTCTGATTTCCCGGCATTCAACGGGCTCCAACATCACGCACAGGACGCCCTAGCGGTTCACCTGAGCTGTGCACCTCAGACAAGTTGGGGCTCCTGTGCATTCTCACTTCCCTGGCTATAAAGTGAAAATATTTACCACATCTTGTATGTCCGCTGAGAAGTTTAAATCAGGGGAATGTGTATCCAGTGCCCACCTCACCAGAGTAGGTTCTGAACCAATACCAGTCCTCTCACCTGCTTTCCCTTCCTTGGGAAAAGAGAGAGTATCATCATCAGAAATGGTCCCTATTCTAATTGAAACCATCGTAACCATTAGATGTTGCCTTGTTTTGTACATTTTCAATAAAGATATTTTTTTATGGTATTTCTCTATCACCAGGATATTTTTGCCTCCTCTCAGAAGCAGTTACAAGCAAAAACATTCAGTACTAAGGAAAAGGAAGAGAGGAAGGACATAATAAACCCGATCTGTTGGGGTTCTGGAAATTTGTTTTGTAATTGGAATGGCTCTTCACGTTGAAAATCTAATAAATGTGGGTTTTATCCAAACATATGGCAGGTAATGACAATTACCCCATATAACCTTGGAGCATAATTCACATCTTATATCCAAGAACCTCTCTGGTTTTTAGAAGTATTTAAAATTTGTAAGGGAAAATGCCTCTTGGCTTTCCAGAGGGAGACCTACAGATGTGTTCAGTAGAGCTTGGGGACACACAAAAACAAGTTTATAACGGAAGAATCTGAGAAACGCACCCCAAGTTTTCCCTCTTTAACTCCATTCGATGCTCGTGTTAGTTAGCGAATCATCAGCACCATAAACGCTCTCAGGCAGTGTCAGCCACGGCCACCACCCACGCTGAGAATCATCAGCCATAAAGTGCCCATGCCCACGAGAACACTTGAAACCGGTACAGAACATTCTTCTAACACAGAAAAGCACCAAAGAGCTGCAGGAACTGCGATCTACAAGAAAAATACTTTTACTGTTATAACCCTTTGACAAACATCAATCACTGTAGAAATAGGTAGATATAGAAATCGATATAGGTGTGTGTGGTCCTTCTACACACACACACACAACACAGTGTATATATATAACATATTGTGTCAGTTATCAATAGCTTAACATAACAAACTGCCCCAAAACTTAGTGGCTTAAACCTAGCAAATCGACTTTTGGGAATATAGCCAAAGAAACCAGAAACACGAATTCGAAAGAATATATGCACCCCTATATTCACTGCAGCATTATTTAAATAGCCAAGATTTGAGGCAGCCCAAGGGCCCATGAGTAGATGAGTGGATCAAACAACTATAGTACATTTACACAATGAAATACTACTCAGCTGTAAAAAAGAAGAAAATTTTACTCTTTGTGACAGCATGGATGGACCTGCAGAGCATTATGCTAAGTGAAATAAGCCAGTCAGAGAAAGACAGTACCATATGATTTTACTTATATGTGGAATCTAATAAACAAAATAAATCTATAATAAAAATGTAATATGCTAATTAGACCAGAGAGCTGAACAACCTTCCAGACATCCTTCTGGACTAAGCCGCAGTGGTGGGGGCCAAGGCAGATAGTGGTGATCAGGCAGGCAGGCAGGCAAGCAGTTAGGGGCAATCAGGAAGGCAGGCAGAGTGGTTAGGGACGATGAGGCAGGCAGGCGAGTGGTTAGGAGCCAGCAGTCCCAGATTGGGAGAGGGTGCAGGCCGGGCTGAGGGACCCCCCCCCACACCCCCGTGCACGAATTTCGTGCACCAGGCCTCTAGTTAACAAATAAAATAGAAACACACAGATACAGAGAACAGACTGACAGCTGTGAGAGGGAACGGGGATGGAGGCTGGGTGGAAAAGGTGAAGGAATTAAGTAAAAAAAAAAAAAAAAAAAAGTAAAAACTCATAGACACACACACATAAAACAATACATTTTATTTTTACTGCTTTTTCCACTTAAGAGAGATTCCAAGTAATAGCGGTTAACTATTCTCCAACATGTCTACAGCCCATAAAGACATTTCCTGTTCACTCCTCTGAAAAAGTAGATCAATGCTCTTTTCAAATATCCCTCTCTTCTTCCAGTCTTCCCTTTGCTACCATTTTTCCTGTTACTTAGCACATTTATTGAGTCTTGTACTATAACGTCTCTATGCATGTACTGGAACTCTTAACACTCTTAGGCATGTACTGGAACTCTTAAATTCAAGCCAACTGACGACCTGCCTCCTGTAACACTGCCTAAGCTAATTATTTGCTGATTCTGATACCTGACCAGTTCTATCACAACCCCCAGGAAACTTTAGGTTAATCCCTCGGTCTCTCTGTGGACTCTTCCAGAAGACTGGGTTCAACAACACCGAAAATAACAATGACTCCTATGACTCATCAAATTCTCCTCCAGCCTTCACCTCTCCCACAAAGTCCATTCCCACACATAGACCTGCCTGTGGGACACTCACTTGGCTGCATCATCACTCTTTTGGAGAAAAAGAGTACAGAACGATGACAGGGGGGGGGAAGTGACTTCCTCTGGTATGTGGAGTATGGGGTTAATCCAGGTCTCTATTTTTGACACATACTGTACCTCGTAGAGATTCAGGCCTGGCCTCCAGATCTCTTCTAGAATAAGCCTGGGCCTAAGATAAGAGGCATCCGAAGACCCTTTCCTCCTCCTCCTCCTCCTTCCGAAGTTTAAAAATCTTGCTTCCTTTTCAGCTGTTAGTCTGGGGGAGGATTTGTTTACTGTTGCTAGTGTCCAGTTGTTAGGTTGCTAGGTCAGTGGGGCTTACTGTGTGGGTGGTGATAGGGCCTATTTTATTTGTTTTATAAATAAATGCCAACATTTGTTTCACGTGCCTTTTTTTTTTTTTTTTTTTTTTTTACCATCTGACAGCATCCCTTGTCCCCTACTCCTCCGGGGGAAAGTGTATGCTTTTATCTCGACAGTGAGAAGGGCTATGGAGCCAAAGCGCCCACGAACTGTGTTCATAAACACGTATTAGCAGTCACGTGGTTTGTTGTGTGTAGTTTACTGTAAACAAGTGACTCAGATCATAAGTCCCATTAGGACTAGAAATAGTAATTCAGAAACAACATTAAAGGGGAAAGTGAACAATTACACCATCTTCTTTAAATGCCCAATTCCTCTGAAACAGATAAATTATGCAAACTCAACACCACAATAACCAAGAGATCAAAGTTTACATCTCTAATAATTAGACAAGAATATAGTATGTGTTCTCCTAATAGGATACACCAATCAGGGCATCATTTATGTAGTATTCCTGTCCCAATCAGGAGAAAACATTATACAAACCCAAACGGCTACAAACTAACAGGACTATAATTTTCCAAAATGTCAATATGACGAAAGACAGAGAAGCAGAGGAACCATTCAGAGACTAAACAGACATACGCACAATGTGTAATCCTGGATTAAATCCTGGATGGGGAGAGGCTAAGGAGGAGGATGCTATAAAGGACATTATGGGGATAATCACAGAAATTTGAATATGGACTTACATTATGTAAGAGTATTGCATCAATGTTACAATTCCTGTTTTTGTTAATTGTACGGTGGTTCTGGAAGAGAATGTCCTAGTTCTTAGGAAATATTTAGGGAAATAGGGTATAATGTTTGCAACTCTCAAACAACTAAAAAGTGTGTAATACAGAGAAAGATAAGCTAATGTGACTAAATGTTCATAAGAGATGAATAGAGGTGAGTTGTATTCCTGCAACTTTTCTGTAAATCTGAACTTATTTCAAGTAAAACATTAAAAAAATTTTAAACCATGAAATGGAAGATTAAACTTGGATTGCTTATTTTGAAAAAGGACTTTGATTGTGCAAGTCTCCACCATTAAGTGCTGTGAGATTTGTGTGTTTTTATGTTTCTCAGGATCCAGACTTTTTCCGTATTTACTAACAGTTTCCTCTCTTCTGCCGATACTCACCCCTGCAGATCCCAAATATAAACTGAAAGAAGACTTCCACATACATGCTTTGTCCTTCTGTGTATCATTTCTTCCTCTCGGGGCGGGGAACCGACCCCCTCTCCGATGGAGTGCCGTGTGACAGTTACTTTTCTTCACCCAAACAGCCTAAGTCCCTGTGCCCTGACCTAGATCATGGAGAACGAAGTACACTCACTCTCCTTGTGAAAAACGGGAAAACAAACTGCCCCCTGAGTGTCCTGCTGACAGATATACTTGAAACCTGAAGTTTAAAAATTCTCAGTAGAGCCTGCGCAACTAACCACACAATCACACTTACACGGAAAACTCTTAACCCTAGAGTCATATCCCTAAATACAAGGGCTAAAACTATGAAACTGCTGGAAGAAAACATAGGAGTAAATCTTTGTGACCTTGAGCTAGGCAAAGCCTTCTTAGATAATACCAAAAGTGCAAGCAATAAATGAAATAGGTAAACTGCACATATTCAAATTAAAAACTTCTGTGCTTCAAAGGGCACCATCAAGAAAGTGAAGTGTTGCCCTAGCTGGTTTGGCTCAGTGGACAGAGCGTCAGCCTGCGGACTGAAGGGTCCCAGGTTCAATTCCGGTCGAGGGCACAAGCCTGGGTTGCAGGCTCAATCTTCAGTAGGGGTCGTGCAGGAGGCAGCCAATCAATGATTCTCTCTCATCATTGATGTTTCTATCTTTCTCTCTCCCTCTCCCTTCCTCTATGAAATCAATATAAATATTTTGTTTTAAAGTGAAGTGTTAACCCATAGAATAGGAAAAATATTGTGCAAATCATATATCTGATAAGGGACTTGTATCCAGAATATATAAAGAACACTTACAACGTAATAATAAAAGACCCGTAACCCCATTTCAAAATGGGCAAAGGATATGAGTAGACATTTCTCCAGAGATATATAAATGGCCCATAAGCACACATAAAGATGCCTGAAATCATCAGCCATTGGGGAAATGCAAATCAAAACCACAGTCAATTACTATTTCACACGCACTTGGATGGCAACAATAAAAAAGTCAGGTGACAGAAAGTGTTGGCATGAATATAGAAACATTGAAACTTCAACATTACTGGTGGAGATGTAAAATGGTGCAGTTGCTGTAGAAAACTGGCAATTCCTCACATGTTAAAGTTACCATGTAGCGAAGCAGTTATATGCTTATGTATATACCAAGAGGAAAGAAAACATATGCCTGCACCTAAAAAAAAATTACTGTTCAAAGCATCATTATTCATACTAGCCCCAAAGAGAAAACCACCTAAATGCCAATCTATCAATTGATGAATGGACAAAATGTGGTATATCCATACAATGGAATATTACTTGCCAATAAAAAGGAACAAGTATGGATACATGCTCCAACATGAGCTTTAAAACATTATACTAAGTGAAAAAAGCCAGTCACAAACGGCCACATATTGCATGAGTCCATCTATCTGAACTCTCCAGACCATAATAACTCCAAATCCACTGGCCTCTCACAGCTCTAACCATCCATCCCTCTTAGCTGGTGCCTCACCGAACAGGCACTTTTCACCACCCCAATTCAGATAATTCAGTCTCATGAAAATTTAAAAAAAAAAAAAAAATCACCTAAAAATTTCTCTCTCCAGCCCTGATTCATTCATTTATCCATGTCATCTTACAGTTCCCTCCCTTCAGGGAGATGGTACATCAGCTTTTCATTCAGACTCCTAGAGTAAGCAGCTCTCACGCCAATGGCAGGGTGCCACCTAGTTGCAACACCGGGTAACACACTGGCAGTAGGAAGAGCACTCTACCCTAACGGAAATGCACTTAAGTGAAAGTAAGAAGCCACAAAATCATTTTGCAGAGCAATGCAATTGTTTCATATGTGCATCTTATCACCCCAATTAGTTTAGCTCACGGTCTTACAAGCATGTATTAGTCATTTCGAATTTACTAAATCAAATTTCATTTCCAAATTGTGTTAAGCCTATAAATTCATGTGTAGATGGTTAAAAATACTATGACAGTGTTTTGGGGTTTATTATAAGTAAGCAAGCAGGATAGATAAGTATAAAATGAAAAGAAATTTCATAATTTACTCACATATAATGGAGCTTGCTGTGGATTAAGTTTCATGACCCAGGACACTGAAAAAGAGAAGGGGAAGAAATAAATGAGAATAAAATTAAAAGCTATTGCCAAAAACATAAAAACCACCTGAAGCCTCAGATGCCGGGCGTGGCTATCTGAGCACAAGCAGAAGTCCAAAACTGTGGATTTCAGAAGGGAGGTCCTTTGCCAAATACCCAAATTTGAGAATAAATTGATCCCATCTTCATACGTCAGAGAAGCAGGCCAAAGTGATTTCATTATAATCTGGCCTAAGAAGTCTTACCTGTCCATAACAGGAAACTGAATTAAAGCACATACTAACCAGCAATATAAACAACAGTACAGAAATGTCATTCATACATGAAAAAATAGATACAATCCCACGCTTTGTGTTCCATCAGATCACAGAATCTCATTAAGAATCAACTGAAGTCCAAACAGAATAATAAATAAGAGGTTATCAATGACCAAATGTTTAGAATAAACAATGCCTTAGTGATAGCGCATACTTTAAAGAACAAAATCCTCTCACTATTACAATCTTCACGGATCTGCCCGTTTAGGCGGGAAGTGTACGTCTGAGATTAAGGCTCACCTAAGGAACAGCTAACACACTTGGGGGTGTCTGTAACCAGACTCCTAAACCCACTCACCTCCAACCAGAGGTGCAGGCTTCAGTATGTTCTGCCGGACAAAGGCAGGATGATGCCGACCGCCAGCTGGCTGACCACCCTAGTTCATTCTCTGGTCCACCCCACACACTCAGGGCCATCTTTCCTTCCTGCCTGCCTTCACTTAACATTTTTGTACCCTTAGGTGCTAAAATCACCTGCAGAAATCCACAATGAACGCCAAGCTTGAGATATGTAGCAAGAACCAACTCTTGTAGTAGAAAAATAAAGATTTCCAGCCCATCAGATTCAAATAGCAAGCATGGATTAAAAAGAGAGATTGAAGCGCTTGAGTACTTTCTCAGTGCATTAAATATCCATTTAATTTAAAATTAAGCTCACTGTGCTCACTGGACTTTTAATCAGCTTTCTAGGTCCTGTTCAGACTTGCCTGGAACAAAGGATTCAAAGAACCTATAAATTTATGAACCAATTTGCCTGAACTTAAGTGTTCTTGCCGTCACAAGCAGAAGAAATACCAGTGGAAACTAAAACATGAATTAAAACTTTGGTAATCTGCCCAGGCAGTGTGGCTCAGTGTCTGAGCATCGACCTATGAACCAGGAGGTCACAGTTTGATTCCCGGTCCGGGCACATGCCAGGTTGAGGGCTCGATTTCCAGTGTGGGGCGTGCAGGAAGCAGCTGATCATTGATGTTTCTGTCTCTCTCTCCCTCTCCCTTCCTCTCTGAAATCAATAAAAGTATACTGAGAGAGAGAGAGAGAGAGAGAGAGAGAGAGAGAGCGAGCGCGCACGCTTAAGGCTTGCAGTATAATTACCTGATACAGTGTTGGGAGCCTATGAGTCTGACAACCCTGGACATTGCATTAATTGTGGAGTTTCTGTTAAAAGCTTCTCTAGCAAAATGTGTCTGAACAAATGAATGCAAAACCTTAGAAGCCTAAATAAAAATTGGTGTCCACAGCAGCAGTCAGCAAACATTTTCTGCAAAGAGCCAGAAGGTAATTATTTCAGGCTTTGCAGGCCTGTTGTAATATGTAAATGAATGGGTGTGGCATGTTCCAATAAAGCTTTATTTCCAAAAAGGAGAAGCAGGCTAGATTCAGCCACTGAGCCATTGAATGCCAACATCCGGTCAAAAACAAACAAGCTATCCTATATGATAAAAGGCTAATATGCAACTTGTCCCCTCGGGAGTTCGACTGCTCACTCTGACGTGCACTGACCACCAGGGGATGGCGCGGAAGAAGGAAGGCTGAGATTGGCCCTGATCACTGGCCAGGCCTAGGGACCCTACCTGTGCACAAATTTCGTGCACCAGGCCTCTAGTTTCTTAATAAGTCAAAGAAGTAATGTGTCCTCATCATTTGACAGCTTTAGACATCTCAATATTATCCACTAAAAAAAGACACTTCTCAATACAAGAAAGGCGTAAGGTGCTACACAATATTCTCTAGACATGAAATCTAATTAAATGGGTAGGCATCCCAAGTTCTTTACTGATTAACTTTGAGCAAGTCACTTAACTTGCCTAACTCTGTCTCCTTATGTTGTTTCTACACATAAGGCACAGTAACCCCTGCCTATACTGTAGAGTTGGTGACAAAATTCTAATAGATAATCCAAGTGAAATGCTTAATTAAGCACACTGCCAGGCACAGAGTAGAAGCCACAGTTTCTTCTTCCTCGCGGAGTTTCTGGGCCTCACTGGAGACTACCAAGTAAAATACACTGGGAACCATAATGGTTAAATGAAAGGCTGCAGGTACATCAGAGAGGTATTTGTGTCTTAAAATATGCTGGTGGGTAAATTACAATTCAAACATATAACCAAATAATCATAGGAAAGAATCTGGAGGAACAAATACCAAAATGTTAAGTATGCATATTTCTGGGAATTACAGGGAATTTTCATTCCTAAATTATCGGTTTCTTAATCACAACTATTCAAACAATGAACAGATACTATTTTCTTGTAATCGGGAAGAAAGCATTACACACAGCACATCTCTTTTAAGTCCTCTGCCATTAAATGTATCACAACTGAACTCCAAGTGAGTAAAAAGACATTTTTTCCTGCATGTGCAAACTGAAGAAATCTACAATTAACAGTCCCTAAAGCTAATTTAAAAAGGCAATTAAAACAAAAATGTCTGTCCCGTATGTCGTACATAAACCAAACTCACTGTTGTTTAGCCATGCCCACACATTATACTAGGGAAGCCTTTAACAGGAGCTCCACAATTAATGAAATTAATTGAAGTCTGGGGTTGTGGGGTTCATAGGCCCCCAACACTGTAGCAGGTAATTATACTGCAAACTGTATACTCTCTGGAACCTGTTAGCTTGGTGAACTCGGCCCATTTCCTAGAACCAGCTGCTCCAGGTTTGACAAACCAATCACGTCAGTGGACATGGTTTTTGTCCTTCACAACAAAGACGTTTCCAAATGCACCCCAAAAAAACCTGTAAACCATCCCCCATAATGACCCCCAGTCTCTATACGAGGAGTGCAGCTGTTTGGGATCCAGCCAAGTACAGATAGAAATGCTTTACCTACAGGCTACCTGCAGAGCAGAATATGCTTCAAACGAATGTCCATGCCAGGGCTCCTGCAAAGACTGAGCTACAGTAAATCCTTCGAAACCCACAAACATTTGGATGAGGGGTAACATGAAAATGACAATACATACTCTGAATTTTTGTTTAACAGTCAATGTTCAGCAGTTTCTCAGTCAGAACTCTTCCCATAATAATTTCTTCAAGACTTAAGAAAATTGACTCCCATTGAAAAATCAGAACTCTGACTTTCTTACACTCATCTTAGAGCTTACGTTGAAATGGTAGGGCACACCATAACCTTTTCGTGCTTAGGGTCTCCTTTTCTTTATCTACGTGCATAATATCTGCCTGGCACACTAGCTAATTTCATATTTCTGAGCCCCAAGAATGTTACATGTATACAGCTAATTGCTGCGCTTTAGGGATAAATACTACATGGCAACCACCAGCTTACGGGACACACATGTAAACAGATAATGATATTATAGTGTGATAAAAATAATAAAAATTTTACAGGGATCGGGAAGGAGCAATAAACTCTCTAGAAGGTGGAGGCCCAGGCAGCTGCCCGGAGGAGGCCAACCACTGCCAAGTTTCACCACGAGGACACAGGCGACGCACAGTGACAAAGGAACACAGCACAGTGAGTTAAGAGCTACAGGGAAGAATAAGAGTGTAAGCAGGAGATGGTGGGCGAGGAGTCAGGAGAGAGAGCCCTGGGAATCCCCATACCTCACAAGCTGCTTGGCCTTAGAAGCCAAAGAAGGTAGATAGAAAATACACAAACCTCTGGCACAGATGTGGCCTACAGAAATTACAGCCACACCCAGCCGGCAGGGCTCTGTGGCTGAGCATTGAACCAGGAGGTCATGGTTCGATTCCTGGTCAGAGCACATGCCCAGGTTGCCAGCTCCATTCCCAATAGGGGGCGTGCAGGAGGCAACTGATGGATGATTCTTTCTCATCGTTGATGTTTCTCTCTCTCTCTCTCTCTCTCTCTCTCTCCCCCCTTTCCCTCTCTCCCTCTCTCCCTCTCCTTTCCTCTCTGAAATCAATAAAAATATATTTTTAAGAAATTATAGCCACACAACGGCTATGGCATCAACAAATCTCTGCTTTGCTTTTCCTTACTTTTTTTTTTTTTAAAGCCCAGCTCAAATGTTTGTGCATTCACAACTGCAGATTCAAGCTTCACAAACGGTAGCACTGGAGAAGTTGGGAATCATGTAGGTTAAACTCAAACCCAGACGCAGCAAGACTCTGTTGTGTTACAACCAGTAAGACCAGGCCGGACCCACTGTGACTTCCCTGAGGTACAGCCAGTGGCTCCCAATCAATTCCCACCTAAACCCTAGCCATACCCTGTCAGCCACAGAACTTTATCACCACAAGGGGTCTCGGAAGCAGCCCATATCCCGCCTCCCCACACAGGAGTCGCTGGCAGGCTGTCTACCTGCCTCTGCTTGCAGACGTGAGTGCCAAGGCCTTATCGCCTTGAGAAAATCTCTCCTGCTCCATCTGCACCTCTGACTCAGCCTTCCCACAGGCCATTTCGCTGTGGAGCTCCCCTCTGCCAACACGGGAGTAAGCAACCTTTGAGAAAGGTGCTTTTGGCGTGCCCACCTCTTTTCTTTAGAAAGTTCTAGGAGATAGCTCTAAAATGTGGCCTGGCGGGTGCGGCTCAGTGGCTGAGCATGCAGGAGGCAGCCGATCAATGATTCTCGCTCATCGTTGATAATTCTATTCCTCTCTCCTTCTCCCTTCCTCTCTGAAATCGATAAAAACATACTTAATAAATAAAGTCTAGTCCCAGAAGTGTAATCGAATAGCTCATTAAAGGTAGCATGGATCCTGCCAGGTGTTAAGAAATCTCGCCTGATCGATGTGCTTAATGGGCCAGAGAGGTGTTAGAGGGACCAGCATAGGGGAACTCGGCAGCATCTACCTGGACAATCTCAAAGCAAAGGCCGAGGAGCTGCTGAACACTATACTTAGCTCCCACAGGAAGGTGGTGCCTCTGGGAAGGGGAACTCATGCACATGTTATTTCAATTCTCTTTTGGTGTTGAACACACAGGCTTGTGGTTTCCTGCAAAAATGGCCTGCGCTGCTTTGCAGAGACCTCTGCTGTATGGAGAAGAAAGCTCCAAATGGCTGGCGATTCCACAGGTGAGGGCCCGGCCACCAGCTGTATCCTGTTATCCAAAGGAAACGGAACTATCAGCTGCAGGAGGTCCAGGCACAGGAGAGCAAGACCATAATTTGAGTAAGTGCTGACACTCCTATCCCTATGGCTGTCAGAATAAGAGGCTTTAAATTTAGAAATATCTGCACACAGCTGGGCTTTATGTAAATTAACTTCAGAGGGGGCTAAAATAGATATCCGGTAAAGAGACTGCCAAGTTCAAGCCTTTATACTTCCTTCATCCTCCCCAACCTTTATGGCCCAAAAAGCAAGCAGTCCAATGTATTAACCCAATTACTTAGAAATCATTTGGAAAGACTAACTACTCCAGGCAAGTAGGCCCTCACACAATGCGACATTACTGAGCTGGCTAACCTTACCTGGACATATGCCAGGGCCTGGAGTGGCCACTCTGTTGGGAATTATTCAGTGACATACAGCCCACCTTCTTGGACAAATTACATGGCAAAAGCACTATCAGATTACGGCCCTGAGTGGCAGGCAGGAGAGGTGGCAGAAACAGACAACAGAAAGGTTTCAATGTTTTAAATTGTGAAAATGGTTACTTTGTTTCGGGGATTTTGAGACATTGTCTTCAATGAAGTCGAAATCTTCCTCAACCTCTCACACAGGGGAAAGGGATCCCTCCCTAACCTCTCAGAGTCACACCCAGGCTGGGGCTACAGGAACCCAACCTGCACTCTTTCCGGCCACAGTGGAGGAGGTAAGGTTCCTAGGCATTTTGAAAACGCTAATGTACAAAAAGCTGGGGCTTATTCTGTTGGCTATTAATAAAGACAATTCCCTTTCAATTCAGACATACTGCTTCAGAAAACAAACATAACAAGTGTTTGACAATACTAAGATAATGGGTAAGATTAGATCTCAACTAAGTTTAAAATCTACTACCAGGTTAAAAAAAACATCCTAATGTATTGATCAGTGCATTGAAAATGGTTTAAAAAGTATGATTTAAAGGGCAGCTTTTCATCCAATTAAAAAGTTACTGCTAGTGTAAGTTTGGGTGGTATTACATTTGTTCTGTAATTAGAAATAACAGATACACATGAAACTTTAGAGATTATTCCTTGAATTTCCAATGTTAATAGGAAACTCTTAGAGGGCCACATATGTTCATAACTTATCAAACACTGCACAGATGGAAAATCAATTTCCCCAGTTGAACTAAGTTAAAAAATAAAGTTGTCTTAAGAAATACAAAACTGATGCTTTAAAACATTTTAGGATTTCTAGCTGTGTGTGAGGAGCTAAATGGCACATATCACAAAGGCATAATGATTATCATTTTCTGTAAATGCAGAAACAGACCAAATTATGTGAGATTCTAAATATCTAACATATTTAAGGGAGAAATAGTTAGGCATCTACCACACAGTACCCTTGCCTTTAAATTACACTTCAAAATTCAAAAGAATACATAGTATAGTTTCATGATATCAATGTTATAATAGAATGACCCAATTGTTAATAATTTGGTCATAATAATCAATTCAATTGGCTCCTTTTCCTGAGAATCTTTACAATAAAAACAAATTAATTTGGGGGGGGGGGGGGGGGGGCGGAGAGACTAAAGATTATCAGGCATACTGTCCTAAAAGTAAAACTTGCTTTGCAGGTTTGTTAACTGGGAGCGAGGGTAGAAGGGAGAAGCTGCCACCTGTGTCCTCAGAGAGCCCAGGCATCCAGGAAGCAATTCAGTCCAGAAGGGATGGAGGTGCAGAGCAAGCATGTCAAACTCTCGGCCTCGCAGGCGGCATGCCTCGTTTATTTGGCCCTTGTTAGCCTTTGAGTCTGACATGCTTGGCGTAAAGCATGAAAACAGAAGATACATGAAAGGTGACAACAGGGAATCATTCAACTCAACAAAAAGCTAAACGTGTGCTCTAGACCAGCGGTTGCCAACCTTTTGGACCTCACAGACCACCAGTGCTCCGCGGACCACCGGTTGGCGACCGCTGCTCTAGACAGAGACTGTGGATGGAACAACAAACTATAAATAGCCCAAATAAACTCTCCAGAGAGCTCTGCGATCTTGACTTCCTGAGATCTTGCTGCTGTGGGGCTCACTTACATTAAATGGGCCCCACAGCAGCACCTACACACACACACACACACACACACACACACACACACACCAGCAAACAGTCGGCTCAGCGCTAGAACAGCCATGGTCAGGAGACGGCCAAAATTCAGACTGATCTGAAAGACAGAAGAGCTGAGGTTGCTCCAAAAATCAGAGCTGGCCACAGCAAGGAATCACATCTTGTCCATCCAGCCCCAACTGAGAAAGGATGGGCTGCTGTGGCCACTGCAGGTGGGCGAGGTGGGAGGAGGGAGCTGTCGTCCAACCCCCTGCTCGCTCGCTAAAGGGCCTTTCTCCTCTGTCTGAAACACGGTCTCATCACTCGCCTCTGAGAACTGCTGTAGGTCAGTCAAACAAACCTGTGCAGCACTAACGTGGTGCGTGGCGACACAGAAGATGCTCTAACGTGTTGTCTTTCGCTGACAGCAGCCTAGCAAACAGGCACGCCTGGCGTAGGACACCCAACAAGAAAAAAAGGTGGAAAACTAGAAGCAAAATCCTACTGCTCACTTGCAGAGCCCTTGAAAAATAGGTCCCACTCGCCCTAGCCGGTTTGGTTCAGCGGATAGAGCATCAGCCCGCAGACTTCAGGGTCCTGGGTTCGATTCCAGTCAAGGGCAAGTACCTTGGTTACGGGCTCGATCCCCCACCCTGGTGAGGGTACAATCAACTCTCTCTCTCCCACACTGATGTTTCTCTCTCTCTCTCTCTGTCTCTCCCCCTCCCACTCTCTCTAAAATAATCAATGGAAAATATCCTAAGGGGAGGATTAACAAAAAGAAGACAAAAAAGTAGATCCCACTCAAATTCCCAGCACTTTGGAAGTTTCAAGTTCAAGCCTCAGTAAGCCCAGTTCTCCCTCTAAGATGAAAAGGGGTTTCTGACTAGCAAACTTCAGCTCAGAACAGTTGTCTCTGTGGCTGCCTCTCCATCAGCAGGAAGCAGACGGTAAAAACCACATGCCAGCCCAGCCTCAGTCCCTGCCCCGGGAGGTAAAAGCTCTTCCGTCAACTCCTCTCATAGTTTTAAAAATATACTCCTGATTCCTCTTTCCTTCCCTCCGTTCCCCTTCGCAAAAGCCGGTACAACCAAACCCAAGATCACATTCTAAATCACCTCCAGGAGCATTTAAATGGAACCCAACTGCCCCATACCTCCTCCAGGAAAAAGCTAAGCCAAGATGAAGGCAAGGAGTGACTGCTGGCTCCCCCCACATTTTCCCCCTCACCCCCGGGCTCCTCCTCCCCAGCCTGGCACATGACATTTGCATGGAGAGACCTGTCATTTTCTATCTCATCTGTCTGCACAGAAATAGAGACGCTGGTAAATGTTCAAAGAACAGAGGGAACGGATCGGCAACAAGCTCCAATTACACCAACTGATCTCATCCTCTTGTTACAAGCTGCTTCCTGGCATCTCAAATCCATTTCTGAAACTCAAGGGCATTTAAAAATCACCCCCACCCTCACTCTCTTTCTCAAGCACACGCCGGAAACACACATACTCGATGGCTTTCGGAATTCATATCTTTCAAAAACCACATAACATACATGTAACTCACTGACAGGGAAGTCAGTGAGTTACATGTGGTTGTACTCGCTGCGTGTTCTTCTCATTAGTTCATCCAAAAGGGGAACACCCTAACTCTACAGTTCTGACATCTTGTAGCTTATCAGCTACAGAGACATAACTACCAACATCATCCTCGCTGGCATTACTGTTCCAGTCGCCTCGCTAACCCTCACACAAATGAAGAGATTCATGGGTAAAGTCACCCGTATATGGTCACACAGCCTGTAAGTAGCGAGTGCCCAAATCTGAGCCCAGATCCGACTCAAAAATCCATGCTCTTAACCTCTCTACCTGCTGCCTCGTCTGGTCTGCAGCGGGACTCCGGACCTCCCTGTCTTATGCTGTGAATGAAGGAGCTGGATTAGGCAATCGGGGAAGTTCCTCCCATCTCTAGCATGGCACAATCCCACAAACAGAAATGCTGGCTCCCTTAGTGTATCACAAATGAGGCCGGGTGACTTCCTGAGGTGGGGACTAAACACAGTGGGATGAGAAGGAAGAGAAGTTCTTCTCATTCATTTAAATGGAAAACACTTTGCGGAAGAGGCCGCACTTCACAGATTGAAAGACTGAAGGGAGAAGAGAAGGCAGAGGCATGGATCGGTCTGTTTAAAGCTGCTCTGCAGACTATTCATGGGCCTCATCTCCCTAAGGTGCCCCGCTCTGTTTTCCCGGTACAGAGAATGGCCCACAGAAAAAGTCAGCTGCGAAGTTACCCAACAAGTAAAGCAACTCCACAGACCAACATGCTCCTACCCACATCCAGTGGGAATGTTGACGAGCTTGACAATCAGCTGGAATGGACTCCCTCCTGCACAAACGCAGGCGAACACCCCCAGCTGAAATCTGCCGCCCCAGTGACTTAGTTAGAGAAGCAACAGGACCGTCTGAGAATGTTTTCCCCCTGAAGCCTACAAAAATCTGGAGTGATCAAGCTTCAACACCAATACCCACGCTTACAGAGCATGAACAGGGAGATGTTCACATTCAAAAGTGCAGTGTTTTTATCGATACCTTATTGAAATGCAAACTGGAATAAGGAGCAGACGGCCGATCACTTCATGGCACGTATTGAAAGGGACTCTGACTTTTCTTACAGGGAATTAGCAGTCTTGAAGTTTGCTATAAAGCTGAACAGAAAATCATCAAACAAAGCAGTCACAAAGCAAGGTGGACAGACTAAAGACACACATACCACAACCTTCTATTACAGACCCTGATCCCTACCCCAGATGAGAGCAGGAGCCAATAAGGAATGCAGATGGGAGATAAAGAATACCAGAGCTGGGGAATCTGAAAGTCTCCAGGGAGACATCCTTGGTTAACACTCAGGCGCGGGCTAACCAGAGCCTCACCGCTTCTGAGATGACAGTCGTGGCAGCCCTATTGGACCTGTGAACTTCGGTCTCCTCTCTAAAGGGACAAGAGGAAGAAACTCCCCGTTTTCAACTCCCTCTGGAATTCATCCCTTAAAACGGAATGGCACACAAAATGTACAAAATGATAAATTACCTAGAATAACTGGTTATGATGAAACCAAGAGAAAGGCAAAGGAATAAATAATCATGTGGAGGGCGTATTACTCTATACAGATATTTTTGAAGCTTCCAAAACTCCTGAGAAGTGGATATTATCCCTATCCTACAAGAAAATGGACATCGGGGTTCAAAGTACTTGTCTGTGTAAGGACACCCCAGCTCAAGAGTGACAAACTCTGCAGTTTGGTTCCAAAGCTCTTCCTTTATTAATCCTAGGCTGTACAGCCTCCCAAAACCAGTAACTGGATTCCTAACACCTATGCAGGCACACACTGGTGCGCACACATGGATGAGGGTACAGGAGCTGAAGAACAGGCCAGGGAGATGTCTGAATACGCACAACCAGGGAACTCCCTGGTCTGATAAAGCCTAGTAGACAGAGGCACCCACCCCTCATGCCAGACTTCAACCTCTGGTTGTTGGATCATAGAATCTGTGTGGTACCTTTTAAAAAAGGGGACCTTTTAAAAAAAAAGTGTTGTGTGGTTTGTTTTTTTTAATTTCAGAAAGGAAGGGAAAGGGAGAGATAAAAGCATCAATAATGAGAGAGAATCATTGATTGGCTGCCTCCTGCACGTCCCACACTGAGGATCAAACTGTGACCTCTTGGTTCATAGGTTGATGCTCAACCACTGAGCCTCACCAGCCAGGCTTTGGGTAGGTCTAAGCAAGGAAGCGGGAACAGGGGCTTAGGGCAGTATTTCAAACTTGACCAATCAGGATAGCCTCATCAGTGCATGCTAGCTGTGTGTGAGCATGCAAGCCTGCTTTTCTGAAAGGTTAAGGTCAGAATCGGAGGACTCTGGCATCCACGTTTCATCCAAGGCCCGACCAACATCGTCATCCAGGAGAGAAAAGCCACGGCCCAACAGAAGCCTCCCCGAGGCTGCTCTGCCACAGCCGACTGGTATCAACAGAACTCCCTGCCTCTGATGTGGCCACTCCCGCTCAAACGCATCGGTCTCCCTTCGCCCTCTCTCAGAAACAAGAAGAGGGTAGCAGGAAAGGAGAGCAGAGAAGAGAGGCAAAGGGAAAAACAGCACACACAAAAAGAGCCGGTGTTCGCTGCAGACCTCCAGAAGAACCCGCCCTGGCACGTTTCAAAAAACCAGCATATTCTACCGTGCTGTGCAGTTTAGTCTTGGCTGCAACCTAATCTCCCCATCTCCTAACGGTGCAATCTGCAAGACCCAGAAAGGAGCACTGTGGGGCTGGAAACAGGCAGGCCTGTTAAAACCGGACATTTGGGGAAAAGTAGGACAACCAAGCCTCAATTCCTCCCGGGCTCTCTGCTCATCCCTTTCCTCCTCGTTATAAACAATGTCAAACAGTAATGATTTCTGCTGAATTCTTCCATTAAATTTAGGAAATGTTTATCCCAATTCCTTCAAAGATTTTTTTTCTATCCCATTCACCCTCTCTTCCTTCTAAGACTTCAATTACATGTATATCAGAGTCTTTTTTTTTCATTGTCCCACAGATCCCTGGGGTTCTGTTCATTGTTGTTTCAATCTCTTCTCTCTGTTCTTCAGATTAAATAATTCTTATCGATCTAAAAGTTCAGTGATTTTTGGGGGGTCATCTCTGTTAAGAGCATCCTATAAAATTTTCATTTCAGATCATTTTTCTTGTTTCACGTTTTTATTTCTATGCCGAGATTTTGTAGCTTTTCATTACAAGTAGTTCTTCCTGCGTACAGTAACACTAGCTGCTTTTAAATCCTTATCCGCTTAATCCAACACTTGGGTCATCTTGGGAGCAATCTCCATTGACTAGATTTCTCTTCGGAATGGGTCACATTTTCCCGTTACTTCATATTTTGCTTAATTTTTAGATTGAATCCTTAATATTGTGGTAGCTCTGGATTGTTCCATTTCTCCAAAGAGTCTCTGTTTGAGCAGTCAGCTAACTCACTCACATCAGCATTTGGCTCTTAGATGGCAGCTCCATCTCCATTCAGTTTCAGCCACAGGTTGGCTGCCCCATTCGTGTACAGATCACTCCAATGTTCAGTGATTGTTCCTGGGAGATTATGGGTCATTTTCATTTTTCATCTACTTCAAGTTCTAAGTTTCCATAAGTTAAGTTATACACATTTCCTTATTGAGCACATATTAAAAGTCAGGATAAAGAGGGTACTTACTTTTAAGGGATACTTAAAGGTTAATGGGACAGATGCTTCACCCCTTGAAGAGACCTACTTCTATTTGGCACACATTCAAATCTCTTTTCATGGCACGTTGACTTAGAAGGGTCAAATGTGGCCTGGCCGGCGTGGAGCTACCGAGTGTCAACCAGGAGGCCACGATTCCATTCCCTGTCAGGGCACATGCCTGTGTTGTGGGCTCGATCCCCAGTGTGAAGCGAGCAGGAGGCAGCCGATCTGTAATTCTCTCTCATCACTGATGTTTCTATTTCTCTCTCCCTCTCCCTTCCTCTCTGAAATCAACCTTCATCTCTGAAATCAATAAAAATATACTGGGGGGAGGGGGGGGAAAGAAAGGTTAAATACAGCATTCACTACAATTAAGCAATGTGGTCACAACTCAAAGTCATCCTTCACCCCGGGCTACAGCTCTGTATGTGAAGACAGACACAGTTCATGGAAAAACCTAATATAAAAGCAAAGCACTGTGTCTGTTACCACGCAGCAGTGTCTGCACTGGACAAGGCCTGAGGACACAGCTGTGCCCAGGAGAGTGACTACAGATCACTGCAAGGAGTCAAGGACTACAACTGGCCCCCAGGGCGCTGCGGCATCATCTCCACCCACTTCTATGGCTCCCACTGCACACCGATGAGCAGATTCGACCCGCTACCTCCCAGAAGAATGGTAGGTCCTCTCTTTAAAGAAACTCCTAATGGCTCCCCCGCTTTTATTTTTTAAGCCTTTAAAAGCCAAGAATGTATTTTCTTCAACTTCATATTCTCTAAAGCACCTGGCATAGTACCACACCACAGTGGACCCTCAATAGCAATGGGTGGGGGGGGGAGGAGAAACACTCACTTTTGAGGTGAAATAGACCTGGATTAGAATTCTAGGTGTGCCTCTTACTATTTTAGATTAAGTTACTTTAAAAGATTGATAAAAATGCTGATAGAGAATTATTTCTATGAGGTCTGAAGCATTTCATTTGACTTCTCTAACCTTCAGTCAAAATAGAGCAGATCATATTTTCTTACAACACTCTTGGGAGGATTAAGCAGAAAATGTAAGTAGAATGCTTAGCTACAGTCAGTGCCTGGCACACGGCAGATAGTAAATTACAGTGACTGTTGTAAGTATTGAATGGACTCAGAAAATACCTCCCCAGAGCTTAACCTCGCGGAACTTTAAGGGAGGCTCATGAGGAGGAAAAGCCAGTAACCTGACATGAGGTGAGGGCTCATGGTGGGAGCAGAGCTGCTACCCAGAGCCCTAAGAAAAGAGCAAGTGGGGGCAGCGCGTTTCCTACAGACTCTGAGGCAGTGCATTCCTTATTATTTGGCTTCTGATGAAGAAGAAGTGCTCAGGATTAGTTCTCATCTCTAACACCTCATTAACAACCATCTCCAACCAGAGCAGAAAGGCCTGTTTAACTGAAACGGTCCGTGTGTGTATCTGAGTGACTAACAATTAAACACTTCTGAATTTGCTTATAACAAGAAGGAGGACTTATCACAGTTTAGAGAAAGGACAGAAGGGTATGAGTCTTTACTCCAAAGGCGAAAGCTTAGAACATGCTGTGGACTATAAAAGGACTTTTCTCTTTCCCCATGTGCGAGGCAAGGCAAATAAGGAAGAATACAAAAGGAAGTACATCAAAGAATTCCTTATCTATTTTATTTCCTTCTTTTCTACCAATGAGAATGAACTTCAGACTACATGAAATAGAATCAATGACAGCAAGGAAAAAATAACAGCCCAAGACACGGATAAGGTTGCAATGTCTGGTTTAAAGGAGTTTGTCCCAGGCCAGAGAGTTACTTCCTGAGTCCTAAAAGATGATTTAAGAATAAAAGAGACAGAAGATTATTTTGCAGAAGGAAAGCAGAGTTCTTTTTTTCTTAGTAACTGTCTTCATCCACTGGATTGATAAGTGTGTCTAAATTTCAACAAATACCTGCCCAAATCTCCCATGATACTGTTGTGAAGAAATCTGGGTAAAAGGGACATGGTTTGGCTCAGTGGAAAGAGCGTCGGCCTGCGGACTGAAGGGTCCCGGGTTCGATTCCAGTCAAGGGCATGTACCTTGGTTGCAGACACATCCCCAGTAGGAGGTGTGCAGGAGGCAGTTGATCGATGTTTCTCTCTCATCGATGTTTCTAATTCTCTATCCCTCTCCCTTTCTCGCTGTAAAAAATCAATAAAATATGTATATTTTTTAAAAAGGACATGGTGGCCCTAGATATATGACTAAAATTTAGATTTTAGTATGATCAAAATTCTCTCTCCCCCAACACATGCTTTCATTTGTGCTTCTAAAGCCACAGTATATGCTTCTAGGGTAAAGCCTATTGTTGTTCTAGGAATTGGGGAAGCAATACAGGAGGAGGAGAATACGCCCCAAACCTCACAATTGCCATCCCCAACCCTATAATAGTTTCAACAACAAAGCAAAATTAATAACTGATGAATGCCTCTAAGAAACAAGGTTTCTATCAGAGGCAAATGCAACTCTCCCCCACCCCACCTCTGACCAATTCTGATGAACACTTTGCCAAGGTCTTGAATATCTAATAACAAAATGATTAAATATACAGACTATCTGAGATTCATTAAGAATGCTAATACACTGAAAGTTACTGAAGATCCAAAATCCCTGAATGGCTAAAAGCAGATACATGAGAGGCTAAATGTATCAAGATGAAATTTAATTCGGATACAAATGAATCCAACATTTCTACATCCACACCCAGGACTCAGGTCAAAACACCCAGTGAACAGAGAGAAGAGAGAAGAAAGCTGTCATATTGGCATATGCAGAAAGACCTGTTGTGGCTTTTGGTGGCCAACTTTCTCTCCTCTGTCAACAAGATAAATTAAGGTTATGGGTCAAAGAAGGGGATAATCTGGCTCAATTTTTTAATGACTGTTAGAAGTCCAAATGAAAAAAAAAAAGTGAATGACCTTCATTCAGATAGCTTAGGTGAGTTAATTCAAGATAAAACAGTGATTAAATGCTTGGTCAAGATGAAGCTCAGGGGGCAGGGGTGATGATAATGTTGTAAGATTAATGTGGGACTGTAAAGAACTCTGAACATACTAAAAGCCATGGAACTGTATGCTTTAAACAGGTGAATTGTATGGCATGTGAATTGTATCGCAACCAAGCTGTTTTAAGAGAGTTAAGAATGGAACCCAGGTCCATACCTTGTCCATTTTGTTGAAGAGCTCTCATTATTTTAAAAAGCAGAGCGGAGCTTGTCGTTTTCTGACCACACACCCTTGTTTGGCTTACCTCTTTCCCCAGCTTTTCCTTCCAGTTCGGAAAGCAGGATCAGGAACACAAAGTCCTGTCAAGTAGCACACCAAAACCCCGTGAAGTCACAGAAACCCTGGCTCAGTCCTTCCCGCTCGCTGTTTGATTTGGCACTGACTTTGCTCCAAAACAAAAAAGGAATCTCATTTACCTGACTTGCATTTCCAAGAGTGTGACCAACGTGCACAGTCTACAACAACATTATCCAACACACAGGGTCAATGTCATCAGTCTACACTATTCCACAACTCCATTTCTCTGCCTTTATTACAGGATTGTGGTTATTTCTATCTGGGCCACACAATTCTGTACTTGATACATATGAGAATGGTTCTTCTATGACCTCTAGTTACCTAAAGTTCACACGTTCATTTAACATATAATCACAGAGCTCCTATCACATGCTAGGAGACATACCAGACACAGTGGAGACAATGCTGAGTCCAGTGTCTCCCGGTGCTCAGAGCGTTGGCCGAGCACCAAAGGGTCACGGGTTCAATTCCCAGTCAAGGGCACATACCTCTAGGGTTGAGGTTTGCTACCCGCCCCACGTCAGGGCGAGTGCAGGAGGCAACCAGTCGATGTCTCTCTCTCACATCGATGTCTGGCTGTCTCCCTCCCTCCCATCCTCACACTCTCTCTGAAAAGCAATGGAAAAAATATCCTGAGGTGAGAATTAACAAAAAAATAAATTTTAAAAGGGAGGGGTCATGATTAGATTTTTATTTAAAAAAAATCACTTGTCTGTATAATGCACAACACATGAACTAATAAACAGAATGGTAATATACAGTGATGAAAGCTATGCCTAAGTCACTCCCCTCTTGAGCCAATTTTCTGAAAAATTCTAGCTGAGCAATAGAAAACAGTTTTCAGGAAACTCCTCTAAAACTTCACTAAAGGTGAGTGACTATCACACACTCCAGTTTTTAGGCAGACCTCAAAAAACCCACATGCTAAATTATCAGGAATAGTCCCCCCAAAACTAGAATGGGTTCCATACTGGATTTCTGCTTCCAGCACCATATCTTTTCCCAAAACCGTCTTCTCTTTTGTACTAAACAAGTAAGCCGTTATGACATTCTCAAATAAAAATGTTAAAACACCAATTATCTTACTTTAATCTTTAAAAGTCCTTTGTTTTGTACACTTATTGCTAGGATACACTATCTCTGGAGTCCCGCTTCTAGGAATGACAGTATCAAAGCTAAGAGGAAATGTTCACGATAGAGTTCCATCCCCTTTATCTCACAGAAAAGGCCACTGAGGCCCTAAGAAGTAACTTGCCCACTGGTGGAACTGAATAGCACTCAAACCCTGACTATCCAACCCCCCACCGCTGCCAAGGCAGGTCATTCCAACATAAAATATTACTTCTACTGATTGGACCCTTTCTGAAAAGTTCTAATGATGAACTGATGTGATGGATTTTAAATTAAATTCTCTTCACCAGAGCCCAAAGCTTTAGGAAGGGCTGAGCAGAGTGGGAAGGAAGAAAAGGCATGTTTACGCCCCGCTGGCGTGGCTCAGTGGTTGAGCGTTGGCCTATGAACCATGAGGTCACAGTTCGATTCCCAGTCAGGGCACATGCCTGGGTTGCAGGTCCAGTGGGGGGCGTGCGGGAGGGAGTCAATCATGATTCTCTCTCATCAGTGATGTTTCTCTCCCTCTCCCTTGCTCTCTGAAATCAATCTATCTATCTATCTATTTATCTATCTATTTATTTATTTATTTATGTTAAAGAATAAGGCATGTTTACCTAGCCAGACAACCCCTCAGTTTCAACTCACTCACACGTAGCTTGCTCCTGACGTGTTCTGTACCCGCCGCATCCTCTATGCTCCCATCTGTCCTTCATCCTCATTAACAGTCTCCCGTCAAGTTCTCGTGCAACTATTTCCTTCTCCTTAACCTCCTGCTTGTACCTCAACAAACCCTGTTTATTGCACCTCTACCGTGTCTCCTGATCGGTCCCTACTCACCCAAGCCCTCACCCTCTCCCTTGGACTGTAGCTTCCCTACTGTTCTCCCTGCCTCCGAGCAAAATCTGTCCTCCACATTATCACAAGTTCAAGTTCAACTCACCCCCAATGTGAATGTGATTCGTGTGTCAATTCTCTGATAAATCCTTCCAAGGACCGCTTGCTTTTTCACAATAAGGCCAAACCCCTTAGCCCCCACTTACTTCCTGCTGCCATTACAATTCCAACAACAGCAGGCTGCTCACCAATCATGGCACTTGTACAACTAAGTAAAAATAAGAGGAAAAACTTCTTTTCAGGTGCCGTGCCATTCCAATGAGACAAATACAAATAACTTCTGGCCCTCTGCATCCCTGGCTTAATCTCACTAATAGATTGAATTTCGTTAATGACCTCTTTCTCCCCAAGTCAGCCCACAGGTAAGGACTGTAATAAAGATCAATAACTGCCTATCGGAGCCCAAAGGAAGATGCAGTTCAATGAATCCTCAGCACAGCACACTGCTCCCTAAACTTCCATATGACAAGACAGGCAGACAGAATTAAATGACGTTTCAGGACACAGGATACCCTAAACAACAAACATCTTCCTTCAACGATCCATAAAAATCCTAAGATGTATCAGTTTATGATTCTGGTTTCAAAGTTAGAACATACCAGTCGTTGTTCTCTGGGCTGACTCCCGGGGGTGCCTTCTCGGCCTGCAACTCTCACCGGGAGCTCTCTCAGCGTAGAGTGGCGAGTTGATCACGTGTTCCTGCTATCCCAGGGGTCTCAAAAGCAAGGCCCACACACTGTGCCAACTAAGTATTCCTTAAAATTATCTCCCACCTTTTCAAACATGTAAACAACCCGAGGAGGTTCATTCCACAGAACTGTTTGATCAGATAATGCCCCAGTACTTTCCGAGATCGGAGGATAAGGGCTCTTTAATTGAGTCAGCCTATAGAGGATGAGGGAAAAGAAGTCACTTAAGGTCTTACATATTTCAGGGGGGAGAAATAAGTCGCATTTTAGGAGAAGACATTAAATGGAAAAACAATACACATGACCTTGAGCAAATTCTCCCTACCTTAATTTCCTCAGCTGTAAAAGCAGTTTTCAAACCAGCTGTGATGGCTGTAGCATATGAAAAGTTAGCTTCTGTGGTAAAAGAAGAGAAAGGCTCCAGGCACTAAGAGATCCAACAAGGGGAGTAGAAGGCCAAAAACAAAATTTACGCATAGGGAGTGTTGCTGGAATCCTGGTGTGAGCCCCACTGAGTATTTTATTTTTTATGTTTTTATTTATTTCAGAGAAGAGGGGAGAGGAAGAGAGAGAGAGAATCATCAATAATAAGAATCGTTGATTGGCTGCCTCCTACTAGGGATCAAGCCCACAACCTGGGCATGTGCCCTGACCGGGAATTGAAACATGACCTCCTGGTTCATAGGTCGACGCGCAACCACTGAGCCACACCAGCCAGGCAGCCTCACCGAGTTTTAAGTGAATTGTAATTTATGTGGCCATGTCTCTTGAAAAAGATTAAGATGGATTCTGTAGTCCCTCCTAGACATCCTAAAAGGATTATGTTTTGTTTGTTAGTGTTTCACTCAACCACTAACAGCTTTTCTTTCCCATTTTTCTGAACAAGTGAAAGCAAAAATAACAATCAATGCAAAGTAAAGATTTTACTTTACAAACAACTTATTCCCGTGTGGATTTCTTCTGCAACCAAGACAAAGGTTCATTGGCACTATTAGAGTAAGAGGGATGGAAACAACTCACTAGTAATTTTTTTTAGGGTTAGTAAACCACCTTGTAGCATCCTGCATGCTGATTAACTGGTCCAAACATGTTAAGATGGTCACTGGAACCTGTGACTTTTGGTTGTTTTCTGTTTTAATGCGTTGGTGTAGCAGCAAGAAGCTCCACTCTAGCCAGAGTTCTAATGTTCAGCCCAAACAAAACATTCATCAGGAATAAATGCAATTTATATAACAAGTAGTTGGCTTAAGTGGAAAGCCCTGAATCACTGAACAAAACAGTTTAGTGATTAACAGAGCGGTTAGGTTAATATAAAGAACTCTTCTTTTTCACTGTCCCGAGTCCAAACATTCCACCTCCCTTTGCACTCATTATACCCCCAAGCCTTCACCTGAATCAGTAAGAACCAAATTTCTGCTGGCAAATGTCAACGAGGGAGGGGAAGAGATCTGGATTCCTGCACAAACATATCATCCACCTTTCTGTTTCCAGACAGGATGCTATGGCAACAGCATAAGCAACAGATTAGAACAAGCCATGCTATTGGATACAGTGAGGGCTGTCAATGGGAAGTTCTGGCTGTCAGGAGGGCCGTCACTGTCAACACAACTCCTAAAGGGAGGAGGAAGGAAAACTAGACACCGAGATCACAAATATCCTACACACACACACACCCTCTGTTTACATAAAAAGAAGAGTACAGCCGAAACCGGTGTGGCTCAGTGGATAGAGCATCGGCCTGCAGACTGAAGGGTCCAAGGTTCGATTCCAGTCAAGGGCATGTACCTTGGTTGCGGGCACATCCCCAGTAGGGAGTGTGTAGGAGGCAGCTGATCGATGTTTCTCTCTCATCGATGTTTCTAACTCTCTATCCCTCTCTCTTCCTCTCTGTAAAAAATAAATAAAATATATTTAAAAAAAAAAAAGAAGAGTACACTATGATTGATGCTTCTTACCTATTCACTCAAATGCAGATAGTTTGGTGACTTAAGGGTACTCAGAGGAAGACAGAGGTTGATAAATACTGTTCCCTATGGCAGATACTTCTGACCATAACACCACAGTTCCACTAATGACAGAAACTGGGGATGCTGGTGAACCACAGAAAGGTCTTTGTGAAGCGCCGGTTCATTTCAGCCATGAAGAAACTGAGTGGTTTGCCTAGTCATCCACAACTAGTTAGAGTTAATGCTCAATAAATTAAAATTGATGATGAAATCAATCCAATTGAAGGACGTTTCATAGTTAAAAAGTCTCTTCTTTATCTTCTATTCGGCTAACAAGCGCCAAAGTTAAAAACTGAGGCTCTCAAAGTTGAAAGCACAGCACAGAAAGGAGAAGAGAAACAAGCCTTAATTTGAGCAAGACCTGAGGGGATCTTGGAACTTCTAGTTTTGATAGAGAATAAAAGGAAGGCCACGTGAGCGAGAAAAGGAAGAAAGAGAGAACTACTTGATCCTTTCTTTTTTTAAAGCCTTTCAAACCATGAAAGAAAACACAGGAAAATGATTTTAACCAAAAGATTCTAATGTTTTCCCCCTGATTTTCAGATTATCGCTGACTAGCTGAATGACAGTGGGCCATTTATTTAACTCAAGCCTATAAAAGAGAAAGGGGGAGGTAGGGAGGATGGGAAAAGGGAAATGTTTTAAGTAGGATTTTAATGTAACTGTAATACCTCATTCATACAGCTTTGTGAAGTATAAGGCCTGGCTTACAATAGATGATCATCAAATATTTGCACCTAACCTTTCTCTTCGTGCAAGAAAACAGGCCTGAATCCACCAGTAAATCCAAATATTGTTCCAAGGAACTGTGCTGTCCAGAGTCCATATACCAATCACACAAAATTAAAAGTACTCCTGGGACAAAATCAGGATGGTAGTGATGGGGCAAGAGAAGTTTTCCCTTATACTTTGGTAATTTCAAAAAGTTTTTGTAATAAACAGTTTACTTTTATGGTTAGGAATAACTGTTTGGAAAAAGAAAAGAAAATGTTTCAAGAAGGGTTTTATCATCTTGTGTTAGAACTATTTTTAACAAATGTTCAAGTTAGCTTACACTATTCTAGGCTTATCTGACCCAAACTATGTGTTAAAATAAGATTTTATAATCAACCCTCAGAAGGATAAGATATCAGAGCAATGTCTTAACTAAAGACAAACTGGCCGGTGTGTCTCAGTGGTTGAGCATCAACCTATGAGCCAGGAGGTCACAGTTCAATGGCCACTGGGGTACATGCAGAGTTGTGGGCTCGATCCCCAGTGGGGGGCATGCAGAAGGCAACTGATTAATGATTCTCATTATTCATGTCTCCATCTCTCTCTCCCTCTCCCTTCCTCTCTGAAATCAATAAAAAAAAAAAAAATGGACTTTTAAAAAACAGAAGATAAGCTAGCTAAAACTCTACTCACTGTTTACAAAGGCTTGTGGATGTCTCAATCAAATCAGAACCAAGCAGAGCAAACTATGGTACAATAAGGCTAAGACCCAAGACAAACCTTTTCCTGCTCTCCAAACTCAGAGAAGGAAGGCTTTTGCTCATTAGCATATCCAAGACTGAGCGGTAGTAATAATGGAGCTTAAAGGAACAGAACTTCTAAGAGTCTTTTCAACAAATGACAGAACAAGTGGATACCCACATGTTAAATAAAAATAAATATTTTTTTCAAAAACACACACAAAACTCTTGGGTCACACCACACATAAAAATTAACCCAAAAGTGAATCAGAGACATAAACGTAAGAGCTAAAACTAAAGACACTGTAAAGAAAAGGAAAAGACAAGCCAGAGACTAGGAGAAAACATTTGCAGGGCAAGGATCTGATAAAAGATGTGTATCCAGAACATATAAAGAACACACAGAGAGGAGATGGCATGTGACAACACGGGCAGAGACTGGAGGGATGCGCCTGCAAGCCAAGAACACCAAGGATGCCTGCAAATGCAAGAAGCGAGGAGGGAGGCAGGGAAGGCTCTTCCCCTACAAGTTTAAGAGGAAGAAACAGCCCTGTTGACCCCCTCGCTATGGACTTCTCATCTCCAGAACCATGAGACCATACATTATTATTGTTCTAAACCACCCAGTTTTGTGGTATTTTGCTATTGCCACCTTAGGAACCTGATAAAAATTATGATACACGTAATTTGGATTTTTGATAATTTGGACAAAATGTGTGATACATTTCACATTAAAGTTTTTCATTAAATAGACCCCCGAAAAATAAAAAGAATATACTGCTCAAAAAAATAAAAATAAAAAGAATATCCACTTGCACTATTTAAACTATTCTACGTTTTGTTTTGTTTTTTAATTTTTCAATTGAAAATTTAAAAATTTTTAAATTAAGTCACCATGATCACTTTGTTAGAAGCTAGGAAAAGAGACAAGCAAACTTGTTCAAACTGCACACGTGGCAAAATTAAATGGCTCCAAGAAGGGAGTTTTCCCAGGAAAAAGAGAGGTGTGTGAGAGCTGTGATGCACCACCCTGATGACACCTTTGTGACTGCTTAGCATCTCCCCTCCCTTCTGGTACCTCGCTGGCCTCACGTAAGTGAAAGCTGGTAAAACAAAAAAATCGCTTACTCAGTACCGGACAACTTCTCCCTGTGAATCAGAAGAAACCTCTTTTCTCTGTATGACAACTGCTGCTTAAGACTCTGCATCAGCCGAAACCGGTTTGGCTCAGTGGATAGAGCGTCGGCCTGCGGACTCAAGGGTCCCAGGTTCGATTCCGGTCAAGGGCATGTACCTTGGTTGCGGGCACATCCCCAGGTGGGGGGGTGTGCAGGAGGCGGCTGATCGATGTTTCTCTCTCATTGATGTTTCTAGCTCTCTATCCCTCTCTCTTCCTCTCTGTAAAAAATCAATAAAATATATTAAAAAAAAAAAAAAAAGACTCTGCATCAGCCCTCTCTTCAGTATCAAAGTCAGGTCCTTCCTGGGGGGGATCCGTGAGTTTACAATTTGGTCAGTAATTTAGAGCACATACACAGATTCCAGAAAAAGAGAAATCTAAATTAAGAAAATGTTTCACCTACAAAACAGAAATATGCCCAATAAATATGAAGCCAAAGTTGTATAAAACAAGTCTGTAACCTATGAACAAGCTGAGCATTGCGGGGAGGAGATGACCGAGGTGTTGGCTTTGATGAAGGGAGGTTAGAGAGCTCGGGACTGGTTCTTCTGGAGGCTCAAACTGGTTCAGCCACAGTAATTGCTAAATCTATAAAGGATGGGCCTAGAACACCATAAACACGGATAGCTTTGTTGGGTGTTCTTTTTCCTTCACAGGGAATTTCCAAATGCGTAACAATTCAGTGAGAACCTGGTTTTAAAGAAACCACTACCTGGTCTACCACAAACATTCCCCTGTTTAGGAAGCTTAGCTAATAATATAAAGGGATGATCAAGAAGTCCCCAGCATTCGGTTCAGACCAAAACAAAGGCCAAGGAGCTTATGAACTGACTAGGTAGCTAGTGGTAACATTTCCAAGACAGGTATAAGCTCACTGTATTTTCCCACCTATAAATGAATAAAGAGAAGGAAAACGAAAGTGCCCACTGCTGCTCAGCCGGTGTGGCTCAGTGGCTGAGCGTCAAACTATAAACCAGGAGGCCAGGGTTCGATTCCCGGTCAGGGCACATATCTAGGTTCGATGCCCGGTAGGGGGGTGTGCAGGAGGCAACCGATCAATGTTTCTCTCTCACATCCTTGTTTCTTTCTCTCTCACTCTCCCTTCCTCTCTCTTCCTTCCTCTCTCTCTTAAATCAATTAAAAAAAAAGGGGGGGGGGGGGGAACAAACAAAGCTGTCAGAAATCTGCCCCGAGCCTCTCTCAATAGTTTTCTGCTCTTTTAGAATAAACTGATTGCAAGTGACAGAGATCAGTCTGTGGCTTTTTTTTTTTTTTTTTTTTTTGCCTTCTAATAGCTTAATAAAGTCCAATTTTACAAAGCAAAGTAAATGAAAATGGAGTCGTATAATGAGGCTTACATTCACCTAGGCCTCTTACAGATAACCAAGTCAAGTTTTTCCTGGTTTCTATTCTGAAGTAAACTCTTAACTGACTCCTTCTAAACCTACAACTTTCCCAGAACAATAAAGACATCAACAGTAATCTGTTATCACCAGTAAGCTGCTACTGAATGATGCCTTGACAGAGAATTCAGTAGAAACCTCCCACAGTTCACAAACCACTCCTACATAAGTGCTTCAGTTATCCTCAAACTCAACCAACTTTTTAAAAAAAAAAAAAAAAAGACTGGCAGAGGCTTGAACAGAGCTCAAGGGGTTAGGAAAATAATGGGAGGGAGGGGGAGATAATCCAAAATAAGTATGAGTTAGCTTGCATTTTTCTCCCTCACCAAAAGAAAAATACATTTTTATAAAGATAAAAAGTGGGCAGTATTTTTGCAGCCAAAATAAACTATAAAGTTAGGCAAAGCTAGGAATGAGGTTAGAATGAGTTGAGACAGCTAAAAAAGAAAGCTGTTTTTTATCGTTCTTAGGCTAAAGTACATATTCCACTGAAAAGGAAGAAATGAGAACTAATCTGGTATGTAGCATACTCACCAATACAGGATCCCAGGAAGAGCTGGGAAGAGTTCTCATCGAAATGCCCTCCCAATGGCATTTGGAAGTCATTAGTCAAAAAGAAGTATTTCTATCAATTGAAGAGCTTTTGAAATTTTTCTCAAATGCTCAGCTATTATTTCAGTTATTATTAATATCAGATGGTGACAAAGAATCATAAAATCTTTGACTTGGAAAAATTCTTAGAAATCATCTGCTCCAGTCCATCCGCTGGTCTACACGCAATCAAAGAATGACATTTCTGCTGGGGCTGTAAGACTGCAACACAAATTATACCAACCCCTTTTCTGGTTAGTAACTGCCCCTTGACATCGCCTTTGCCTGCATCCATACAACCAAACACACAAGCACACACAACTCCACCGCATAGTTCTCAAGTTACAACTATTGTGGTAATTAATTTCCTTACCACCTACTTTACTTTCTTATTATCTATAAGCGAGATGATTTTGAGGCCTAACTGGTTTGGTTCAGTGGATAGAGCGTTGGCCTGCAGACTGAAGGGTCCCTGGTTCGATTCCGGTGAAGGCACATACCCAGTAGGGGGTGTCCAGGAAGCAGCTGATCAATGTTTCTCTCTCATTGATGTTTCTAACTCTCTATCCCTCTCCCTTCCTCTCTGTAAAAAATCAATAAAGTATTTTTTTTAAAAAAAGAGTATTTTGAAACATACACCACTTTTAAATGTTTAAAGTTTTTCGGAATTTAGAATTTTTATATTCCTAAAGCATATGTATAATACCTAAAGGCTGGACACAGACTTAGCACCTCTGACACAAGTCTGCTTAACACTAAGGGGCAACGTAACCAGGAGCTCCATCACTGACTATCCCCACCGTGGAGCATCTATAGAAGCAATAAATTTAATACAACTATGACTTTCCTATTGGGTCACAATAGCAAGGCAACATTAGCAGCTTACTACATACAAAATACTCTGCTACGTCCCTCACAGTCTTATTTCATCCTCACAGTCTCTCTCTGAGGAAGGTCCTGGTACTACCTTTGTTTAAGGTGAGGAAACTGAGGATTGGGAAGGTCATTTCCCTGGAGCCACAGAGCGGGCAGAGCTAAGGTCTGAATGTAAACAGCTCCCGGCCTACGCTCTTAATCACTATGTTAGCAAAACCAGAAGTGTCTTGGGTTTTTCTGATACACCTGGTTCCTACATTTATAACAAATGCGCTCAAATGCGCTTCTAAACGTTACTGCCCTAAGCTGAGCATGAGCCTCTACACCATCAGTGTGAACGAATGTCTGGGAAGTAATACTTCATGGTTATTCCATTCCCCAGAATCAAAGTCCCCAGTGATTATAAAAACGGTGACTGACTAGTCACTGACTATGGCCTTTACCGTCACCAGGAGAGCCCACTTGAAGAAGCAAAGGTACTTACTAATTTGACCTGATGAAATCCGGCCTGGTCCTGGCACAGCAAAGTTCAAGTATGGGCTCTGAAGGCAGGCATGGATTTGCATCTGGGCTCTTTAATTTGTTAGTGCTGAGACCTAAGTCAAGTATTTAAACCCTCAAAACTTACGTTTTCTCATATGCAAAACATGGTGACAAAAGTACCACCCACATGGGTCTTAGTATTAAGCTAAGAAGTGTAAAGCCATCAAGCATGATGCCTGGTATATAGCAAGTATTCAAACGCTATTTGCTATACGAAATGATTAAAATAGAAGTAAAGACGGCTAGGTAAATAGTGACTAACATTAAAACAGGATGAAAGGCAGAAACACTACATGGACCCACAGTATCACGCCAAGCACAGAGTAGGAATGACTAAGAACTTCAAGACAACAAAACTGTACAGCTGGAAATCAGTCTAGTTCAATGAAATACAACAAATGGAAGTTTTCAAGAAACAAGTCCACCAACAGCGCCAACATCCATGTCATGCATCTCCCCTGATGGAAAGGATTCTGAGTCAAACAGACACCATCTCCCTCTATAAATGAGAGAAAGTGTCAGAATATTCTATACAGAGAATAGAGTTGACAACTTCAATTAATTTCAAACTGCTTGGGAAAGATAATTAAGTAACAAATGTTAATGAACTAAAGAAAATTTTACTATTTGAATGTAGATAAGTTGAAACTAGGAACCAATAAAACACTGCCAAGAAGAGATTCTCAGTGACCTTCTACAATGATTAAAGCATGTAATTAGCACACACAAAAGTGCCCTTAAGGATAAGCTTTATCCCAGTCTGCCTCCAAAATACAAATTTAACAGTTAAAATTAATGAGGCTTTACAGAATATGGTGATGCTTTCCTATTAAATACACAAATCTACCCCCAAAGATATACATATCACTGAAGTCTACTTCACTAGGTTCTACAAAGAAGTCCTAGAAATAGACAATTACTTCCACATTGGAAATTATGCTTAAGGCAATCATAGATTACATTCACCGATCTAACTAGACAAAAGGCACCCCAAGTTCAACTATTCCCACTTCACAGTAAAGTACAGGAGAAAGTCCAGGGAAAATGCACAGGTTTACTGAGAGGATAAAAACAAACCTGTTTCTGAGAACTAAGAAAATAAAAGATTCTCCTTGATGGCATCAATCATGGTGCATATCAGAATCCCAGATTCCCGACCACCCCCCAGACCCCGTGAATTACCCTCTCCCCCCACCCCCCGCCAGGACATTCTGATTCTGAGCCAGGACTGAGAACCACAGCCTCCCTGCAGTAACTCTATACATTTTTTGCTCCTTTTCTCCTCCTAAACAGAGAGCGGTTTGTCTGGTTTTGGTTGGTTGGCTGGCTGGCTGCTTGGTTAGAAAATCTATGGCCTTGTGGCACTTATCACAAAGCCAATTGTGCATACTTGAACTCCCAAACTAAATCCTACATTTCCTGAGGGCCAGAAGGAAGGTTACCATTTTCCTGGGCACCTACACAAATCATGTCAGCAAGAGCACTCTAGTAGATGGTCAACCAGTGAAGTAAATTAGTCCAATAAAAACAAAATATGAAGGAACAGCTTAGGGAATGACCTCCCATGCTTTCCTCTTCCCTGACCTGAAAAACAACTTTCAGATGGACCATTAGTCTTGTGAGGGAGAGAGGAAGGGAGAAGATCAGCTGGGGAAACTCTAGAAGGAGCACATGATCCCAAGTTAGAAATGCAAGAAAACCAAGAACTCAAGAAAAGCCACTAGGGAAAAAGGGAAAACACAGATCAAGGGCCTAAGAAGTATGAAAGTAAACAATTAGGTAGGAAAAGAATGGTGGTTATTAGACCATTCTAAACAAGAGAAACATAATCTCTCCTGTGGTCATAAAATAAATGTCATGCAAGATCTTTTGAGCCAAGACACAATTGAATTCAAATTCCAGCTCCACTAGCTAATAACAATACTTCATTCATGTGCCACACTTTCTCTCTTCAAAATAAAAATAAAAAGCCCTTCCCAGTTGCTCAATGGTTAGAGCTTTGGCCCATTGACAGAAGGGTCACGGGTTCAATTCCTGGTCAAGGACACCTACCTCAGTTGCAGAGTCGGGCACATGAGGGAGGCAACCAGTTGATGTCTCTCACATAGATGTTTCTCTCTCCCCTCCTCCCTCCCTCCCACTCTCTAAATGAGAAAAAAATATCCTCAGGTGAGGATTAAAACAAACAAACACTAATACCCTTACTGGGATATGGAGGAGGAATGCCTATTTCACCAGAACGTAACACCAGAAAACTCTGCTGAGGGTCAACCGTAGGAACCAGAGGTACATTTTGAAGCAGGTCAAGGGCCAGCTATTTTATGTGAGAGAACTTATCTGAAAAGTATGGAATCTCAAAGTCCAAAAACCACTGGAAGCTCAGCTGGTGGATCTTCAAAAAGGCCTGGCCCTACCGAGGAAGAACATACTGATATTTCCAGTATCAATCCAGAATTTAATATCAGACAATCAGCATAAGATAAAAAACAACGAAAATGCCCTTTGTTTCTAAGTTAGCAAGCTTAGAAGGAAAACTTAATGCCAAAAAAATCAGTTGTTCAAGCATCAATTTTCCTTTTTAAAATATATATATATATTTTATTGATTTTCTACAGAGAGGAAGGAAGAGGGACAGAGAGTTAGAAACATCGATGGGAGAGAAACATCGATCAGCTGCCTCCTGCACACCCCTCTACTGGGGATGTGCCCGCAACCAAAGTACATGCCCTTGACCGGAATCGAACCGGGGACCCTTCAGTCCGCAGGCCGATGCTCTATCCACTGAGCCAAACCGGTTAGGGCCAATTTTCCTTTGATAAAGAACCGAGGAAGACAAACTGACTGGTGAACAGAATCCCTTATTTCATATTGAAACATAGCACATTTCTATAGCAAACTTCACCATAGATAACAAATGTCAATTCTGTAAGTACATAAGCCTTTGTGGACAGGCCAGCTTTCCTGTTACAGTACAATTTTAAGGGAGCATGTGTGTAGGATGCCTAAAATTTGCTATCTTTAATAGAGAGGGAGACTACGGCCTTGGTGAGGATGGAGTAGAGTGAACATCTTGGTTTTCAGAAGGGTTCATTTTTGGCGGAATGACCTTGACACCATCTCAAACATTCAAATATATACCAAGATTCCCATAATCATCATAGATGTAATTTGATATTTTATATGTCCAGTAAGTTAAAGCAAATTACCCAACTTGTTTAAAATTTTCTTTTCCCCACTAAAAACCGGTTAGCTGTAGACAAAATTAAGCACGTTGGACATACTCATTAACCACGAGCGTTCCCAAAATGATTGTGGCTATCAGTCATGCCCATGGATACTACGGGGGAGAGGTATAAGGTATGACTTTACACTAATGAGATGGATGATTTCCAAAGTGGCTTAGCAGAGAGCGAGAAGGAAAAACAAATCAAAACACAGAATGAAGAAAAAGGCACCAGCCTGCCACAGCACCTGGCTACCCATAAGTGAGTCTCAAACCAAACATTATTGAAGCTGTTCACCAAGTGCCCCCCAAAGTCACTGAGGTAGGACCACCATCTATTTCTGTTTTTTAACTCCTTCCCCAAGCACCCAGTACAGTGCTAACCATAGCTGCACAATGAGTAGAGTTCTTTATAGACTAATTCTTCTTTTGTTGTTGATAACCTCACCCAAGGATATTTTTCCATTGATTTTTGGAAACAGTGGAAGGGAGAGGGAGAGACAGAGAGAAACATGGATGTGAGAGAGACACGTTGATTGGATGCCTCCCACACACACCCCAATCGGGGCTGGAGGATGCAACCCAGGTACGTGAACTTAACAGGGATCAAACCTAGGATCCTTCAGTCCACAGGCCGACGCTTTATCCACTGAGCAAAACCGGCTAGGGCTAGACTAATTCTTAAGTGTCCACTTACATAATAGGCAGCTCAGTGAACTCTGGGTTTATAGAAGGGTGATCCCATCCACTCTTCATTAATGCTCTCACAGATCTAGAATGTCCTTCCCTACCCAACGCCTCATGGCAGACACAGCTGCTCTATCATCTGTTTCCACCTCACTCTGTCCAAATCTTTCTAAGTCTCTCTAACATGTACCATACTGACTCATTTTTCTGTTTAGCAAGTCTTCCTCGATGCATGAGTTCTGAGCTCAGGAAAAGAGACACACGTGCTAACTCCAGCGCTGAACCTCCTGTCACTTCTCAGAAGCTAATAGTCGATATGCTTATGTCTCACTTTAAAAGCCCATTTCTCTCGGAAATCTCTCAGGAGACTGGCCAAAGAAAAATTAACATAACCCTTTACCAGCCCAAACTTGAAACTAAAATTTAACACAACACTCCAACCCAGAGCACTTAACCCAAAAACTCACAACACTCAGTCACACTCTTAAATTACAGTAAGTCCCTCCCCCACCCCTCACGGTCACAAAGCTGCCATTCCACAAGATACAAGCCCAGAATGAACTTTAGAGAATAGATTCCTAACTGTTCTCCCAGACCATTTCAGTCATATCCAGTCACATACTCCCCAAACACAATGGGAAGGCTAAAAGGAGAAAAAGTTCCAAGCAGATGCCAGCAGTCTCGGAGTTAGAACATCCTTTCAATTTGTCATCTGCTCAAAGACGGACATTGAAAAGAACCAAGAACAAATTAACCATTCATCTTAGAAATGCATCCACACCAAGAGAAGGCATTCTGACATCAGAATTCACAAAACATGGAGTCCACCAACTTGCTTATCCAATTTTGGAGCTCCCTAACTTTTTCCAAGTTGCTAAATAAAAGAAAACTGGACCCGTAACATTTGTATGAATAGTCTATTTCCCGTTGTCATTCTATATGTCACCATCTATACCTCACTACTATATTTTTATTTATGTACGGGAATCTTTTTTGTTAATTAGCACTGGAATAAAAGCTATTGACTATTTCAGAGGAAGAAAAAGCAAAATGACCATATTCCTCTTCTGTCTTTTTACTGTGCAACTATTCATAAGTTCTTGCTTTGTTTTCCCCTCATTTTAAAGCTCCTTCACACAATTAGCAATTCACTTCTACCACAAAATACCATTTCAGAAATGAAAGGCAATCTTTACAACAGTTTAAATTAGCCCCCTGTCAGAGTCTATTTACATAATACAAATCTGAAAGGCAAGTTCCAATTATACACTGGCCACAGCAGCGCTGAGTGAAAGGAAGGCTGGATTTGAAGGCACAGGAAGAAAGTCAGAGAGAAATCTGAAATAAAGCCTGATTTAATCAAGACCAAAATATAAGCGTGCCCTTGACCGGAATAGAACCTAAGACCCTTTAGTCCAAGGGCCGACACTCTAACCACTGAGCCAAATTGGCCAGGGCTTGCAAAG
Source organism: Eptesicus fuscus (assembly GCF_027574615.1). Taxonomy (NCBI): domain Eukaryota; kingdom Metazoa; phylum Chordata; class Mammalia; order Chiroptera; family Vespertilionidae; genus Eptesicus; species Eptesicus fuscus. Next base: position 9,111,922 of record NC_072497.1, on the reverse strand, counting down.
ACAATTTTCAACTATCTAAGTAATGGAAAGCTGAGTTGCTTAAGCATGTGGGCCACTGAAATACACACACTTGGAGGTTCCTGGTCAGCAAGCCCACCAAGGAGAAAATGATCCCAAACGAGAGGGCCTGACAACACACCGCGCTTCACCCCCAGATGAACCCGCGGCAACTTCTGTTCCTGTGCAAGGTGCATGGGTCAAGGGCAGCCCTCTTCTCAGGCTGTGCTCCCACACCTGCCTTCTTCTCCGTAACCCAGGAGCCTCGGATCAGACCGACGGCTCTGCTCCTGCTCCTGCTCCTCACTGTCACCTGACTTCAACTCCATTCCCATTTCCTTCTCTCCCAGTGGGAAACCTCCTTTCTGATCTGAAATAACACTTTCAGGGGACCTAAGGGTTTTGCATCCTTGAAGGAAATCAAGAAGGGTAACTAGCACAAGCAGTGGCCTCTGAATTCTAAATCTCCCCAGCCTGAGCTACGTCTACACATTACCTACTACTGATCTCTAAGAAATTAAGCCTCTGGACTCCAGTAAGGGTCTCTTCTGAAGTTCTGCTCACCTTCAACTCAACAACAAAACAACCCAGTTAAAAAATGGGTCCAGAATCTGAACAGGCACTCCTCCAAAGAAGACATACAAATGGCCAAGAAACAGGTGAAAAGATGCTCAATTTATCACTAATCGTCAGAGAAATGCAAATCAAAATCACAATGAGATACTTACCTCACACGCTTTATGATGACTAATAATTTAAAAAAAAAAACTATTGGAGAGGATGTGGAGGAGTTGGAGTTCTTGTGCACTGCTGGTGGGAATGTAAAATGGTGCAGTCACTATGGAAAACAGTATGGTGGGTCCTCAAAAAAATTAAAAGCAGAATTACTACAAGATCCAAAAATAGTTGGCTCTTTCAGGGCCTAGCCCAGAATATGCTGTTTCAAATGTCTGCTGAACAGAATCCCCAAAAATTGAAAGCAGGGACCTGAAGAGATATTCGCACACCCATGTTCATAGCAGCATTATTCATAAGAGGAACAGGTGGAAGTAACACAAGTCTCCATCGATAGACGGATGAGTGATAAACAAAATGTGGTATATACATACGGTGAAATACTATTCATCCTAACAAAGAAGGATATTCCCACACACTGATGACCCTTAAGGACATTACACTGAGTGAAATAAGCCAGTCACAAAAAGACAAACACTGTATGGCTGCATTTATGTAAGGTACCCAGAATAGCCAAATTCCTAGAGAAAGAAAGTAGAATGGTGGTTGCCAGGGGCTTGGGGTGGGGGAACGGGCAGTTATTGTTTAATGGGTACAGAGTTTTAGTTCTGAAGATGGATGATGGTGATGGTCACATAACAATATGAATGTGCTTAATACCACTGACCTGTATACACTTAAACATGATTGGTAAATTTTATGTTATGTGTATTCCACCAACGTTTAAAATTAATGTAAAAAATAAAGATTACTGGCACACAGTACGCAGATGCTGTTTCCTGCATGAATAAATGAACTCTAAACAGACTGCAGGCAAAAGCAAACAGCCGCTTTGAAAGAGGTAATCTAAGCCAACCTCAGAAGTCACCTCCTCCAGGAAGTCTACTGCATCCGCATGCCAGCATGAATCATGCCCCTCAGTACACAATCATTCACCCAGCAGCCTAAGCTGGGAACCCAGTCATCCTGGACAAACTCAATCCACGCGACCTTGAAAATGTCCAGGGGATCTGCTAGCACCCTCTCCTCACTGCACTGCCACTCAGGCCCTGGTCACCCCTGCCCTACACTACTGTCATGGTCCCCGCTAACGTTTCTCTGCCCCCCGAACCACTATCCATAGTGCTCCCAGAATGAGCTATCCAAAATAAAAGCAGACTGTCCTGCCCTGGCTATTGTGGCTCAGTCGGTTAAGCGTTGTCCCATGCACCGACGGGTGGCTGGTTTGATTCCTGATCAGGGCACATGCCCAGGTTGCAGGTTCAGTCCCAGGTAGGGGTGCATGTGGGAGGCAACCAATTGATGTTTCTCTCACTTGGATGTTTCTCTCTGTCCCCCCTTCCTCTCCCTAAAACATCAATTTTTTAAAAGTTTGAATTGGTTAAAACATTTGACCCATACATTCATAAGCCCTAGACGTATCCCATGTCATATTAAGAAACCCTATGGTAACGCTTTAAGGAAACACAAAACAAACCTTACACAATGGCAAAGTAAACTCACCCGTGTGTCATAGGATACAGCATTCTAGATACAATAGAATGTATCTTTATTTCAAAAAAGCCACTGCCACATAAGGCCCTGCTTCACAGCCCTATGTAAGGTTACTAAGAATGTACAAGCACAATGACAATCGCAGGAAGGAGGCAAGTGCAACCAAGGAAAGCAGAACTTCAAAGGTAACTAACAATTTGCCCAACAAAAGCAAATTAAACATTGTTTTCAACACAGCTACAATCTAACAAGTCATTAAATACCACTGAGTCCCTACCATAGGCTGGGGGTTAGGGCTGGGGCAATGTGTGACACTAGCCCAGCAAAGGGCCTAAGACATAACATAAAATTTACAATACAGGATAGAAAGCAGTGTGCCAGAAAAGGTTTGAGAAGTCAGAAAAAGAGATTACATACAACTATAAGAATAAAGGAGGGTTTATATAGGAAATAGCCTTCAAGACGCGTATCAAAAGCTATGGCAAATGTGAAAAAGAATAAAAGAAGCCCTAGCCGGCTTGGCTCAGTGGATAGAGCGTCAGCCTGCGGACCGAAGTGTCCCGGGTTCGATTCCAGCTGAGGGCACATGCCTGGGTTGCAGGCTTGATCCCCAGTGGGGGGTGTGCAGGAGGCAGCCGATCAATGATTCTCTCTCATCATTGATGTTTCTATCGCTCTCTCCTTTTCCCTTCCTCTCTGAAATCAATAAAGAAATATATTATATAAAAAAAAGAATAAAAGAAAAGAAATTAAATTTAAAAAAATTTTTAAAGCTATATCAAATGTGGACGTGCAGAGATAGGAAGGAAAACTGTGTCCCCAGAGTCCATCCTCAGCACTGGCATGCAAAGTGATCAATACCTATTTCTCAAATGGATAAGAACAGAACCCGTATCTTGTAAGGATTAAGATGAATAAGGGTGTAGAGAGTGCACTGTACTAATCTTGGCATACAAAAAGAGTAATCAGCCCTAACCGGTTTGGCTCAGTGGATAGAGCGTCGGCCTGCGGACTGAAAGGTCCCAGGTTCGATTCCGGTCAAGGGCATGTACCTTGGTTGCGGGCACATCCCCAGTAGGGGGTGTGCAAGAGGCAGCTGATCGGTGTTTCTAACTCTCTATCCCTCTCTCTTCCTCTCTGTAAAAAAAATCAATAAAATATACTTAAAAAAAAAAAAGAGTAATCTGATGGTAATTATGACTATTATTATTGTCACCGGCATATTAATCAAGAAACAAAATCTAAGTGCTTTAAGGGGAGTGATCAAGTCTTATTTGTGTTCATCCCTGGGTCCCTGGCACCTAACAGGGCCCCTGAGAGCAGGCCTCCAATAAATGTTTGCTGGATAAAGTACACCTAAAATCAATTAATTAAGCTCCTTGCACCTCAATTTCCTCTTATGGCAAAATCATAAAAACATCTTGCAGAGGTGAGCATGATAAACATAAGACACTTAGACATTTATAGGTCCTCAATAAATGACAGCTATTAAATCAGTGAACTTGACCCTGTAGATTTCAACAGGCATCAGGGCTAAAGGGAGAGAAGAGCGAGAACATTTCCTCTGAATTTCCTTTCGTATTTGGGTCCTGAGGTACCACACAGATGAACCATTACTTTTATTTGGACTCAGGAGAGAAAATTTTCCACTTAACGGGCACACATCCTAGCGAGCTAACTATTAAAGTGGTAAGCTTTAGACGGCCACAATCCCTTTTGGCAAAGCGGCCAAAATAGTACTTCACCACAGAGAGGGGGGGAAAGTGTGGTATTTCAGAGGATCCATGAGCTTAGGACAAAATATATACAAATGGGGCCATGAAAAACAGTGGATCAATTGTTCTTGGGCTTCAAAGGAAAGCTTTAAAGATGATGATCTGAATTACAAAGCAACACTTTGAAGAGACATTGCCAAATGAATTATTAAGGAAGTACAAAATTTATGAAGGCACCCAATTACCTGAAACTATTTTCTTCACAAAAATCAAAATAAATGGGAATGTATTTTAAGAAGAAAAACAGATCTCCGGGGGGAAAAAGAAATCACGAAATTCTATGAGGGGAGGTGGAAAAACTACTCACATAAACCAAAAATAATCTTTTATAAATCAGAACATTTTTATACTAGTATTTAAGAGGAACAGTCATTAAAAAAAAAAAAAAAAAACCCAACATACGGGAGAATAACTGAAAAACTGCAGAGATCAGTAATTTGTGCAGCTTTATTTAATTTTCCATGTCTAATTTGATAGAAACCTCAGATTTCATACAAAAGTGCTTAATATAAGGTTTATGGTTCTATTCATGTAATGATTCTGTTGAAAGGAAAAAAGGCTACTCAGCACTCATTTGCTGAGTTAAAGATGTCTGTTCCGAATCCTGGCAACATACCATGCCATGATGTACAGAGACAGTTCATGGTTACAGCATTATAAACTGGAGTAAAAAATGCCATAAAAAATCACCAGTGAGAAGATAATAGTTCGGTAATGACTTTCAATACAACTAGAATAAATACATTAAAGTTTAGCAGAAGTAAATGTTATTGTATATGAATTATATCTCAATGAAACTGCTATTTTAAAAAATGACATATGCAGAGAATGGCAAAAATCTTACTAATTTGCAACCAATCGATATTTCTCTGCCTCCCTCCTTTCCTCTCTCTCTAAAAATAAAAAAAAAAGGGAACAGATCCCCATTCGTGATAAAAATTTAATTAAATGTGCACGCCACGCTCTCAGAATTCTCCTTTTGCCATCACTTACTAAGATTTCTCTGGCCGGGGCAAGCGGACAAAGATTCATGAACAGGTTCCTCTGAAGGACCAGGCTACACACAATGACAAAAAGGAACCTGCATGTCCTGTCCTAGGAAGTCACCTAGACTCAATATTTATTAAATGGTTCTATTTATTGCTCCGCAGTAAAAAAAAAAAAAAAAAAAGATGTTTAAAGTCGAGTAATGTGGTTGGCAACAATAGCAAGATAATAAATTAATTATTCCAACCATAGTAGGAAGGAAGAAGTCATTGCAACAACTTGAGGAATTCTCACTGATGTAAAAATTTCCTGTGTCCCATTTCATGTCCAAGATCCCAAGTTTAATATCCTCCTCCAGCCAGCCCTCTTGGACTCAATGAAAAGTGCGCCATTCACATTATTGCACAGAACTGAAGAATTCAAGGGCAGAAGAAGAGCAGTAACCTGCTCAAGGTCACACAGCTAGGTATGTGACAGAAACACAGCTGAACTGGGACTAGAGTCTCCTTCCAAATCCTCTCCCAACCATACAACCTTGCCAAGGAAAAGCCATTGTGTTGGGCGAGGAAGGGAAAAGAGAGGGAATCAGGTGACAGACAAGTGGTGGTGAGGACACTAGCAAAGTATTCAGTTCCAGTTATTATCTCCTAAGCAGGAGTAAAAAAGAAAAGAATCTTTTTCCCAGAAATTAGCATGTGTAATGACGGTTTATTTGCCAGAATCACTTCCTGAGCCTCAAAACCCCCACAGGAGTTAATAAAGAACAATTCGCATTTAAGGGACCACAGAAAAAAAAGGCTGAAAAAAAAGGGATAGCAAGGCCAGAGCCTAGCGGTAGTCCTTCCACTAGAGGTGGCCTCCCGCCTGGCCCCTCATATCCCCAAATTAAATTTAAAAAAAAAAAAAAAAAAAAAAAAAGGCTGTATTACAGTTCATTGAATCACCCAGATCTTTCCCCAAACATCCTGAACCTGGTGTCTTTTTTTCAGTCTACACAATTCCACCCCCTTTGCATTAAGCAGATACACCCCCCAAAAAAACACACACATGCTTGATGTGAGCTAAATTGGGCACGAAGCTGGGAAGTGAGAGAAGTTATTTAATTCTGCATGGTGTTTGCCTGCGTTTTTCTCACTGGAGACTTGCTCCTTATCCCCTTCACACTTCAGTACTGCTAAAATGAGCCCCAAAAACTGGTTTTTCAACTTCCAAAATAGGTTAAGCATGAACTAATTAACTGTTTGCAAAAACACTTTGTGGATGTGAAAGAGTGTGCGAATGTTAATTATTAATGTTGATCCACAAGGCTCCTGCATCTGGAAACACAATTCTATGCTGGCAAGTTTCTGCTACTTTCAAGGCACAAACTCAAGAGCCCTGCAGGTTTTTAAGAATTCTAGGAAAACTTTAAGGGCAAACCACAACGATTTTCTATTTACAAGAACAAGCTGGATTTCTAAACTGGCTGTTTTGGATATAACTATATCAGTGGGGGGAAATGTGACTTTAAGGCATATACAGCAAAACTAGAGTATGTTGATAGCCACAAGTCCTGGATGAAAATTATGGTTAACTGATTTGAGAGAAGCAAACTAAAATCTATGACCCTCAGTTTTCTCACCAAAAAAGGCGGGGGCTTGCCGTAGCCGGTTTGGCTCAGTGGATAGAGCGTCGGCCTGCGGACTGAAGGGTCCCGGGTTCAGTTCCGGCAGGAGGCAGCTGATCGATGTTTCTCTCTCATCGATGTTTCTGACTCTCTATCCCTCTCCCTTCCTCTCTGTAAAAAATCAATAAAATATATATATTTTTAAAAAAGGCGGGGACGTGGGGGGAAGCGTACCTATTTTATAGAGTTACTGTAAGGAATTAAGAAATGTAAATGAACATACAATATGCAGACAGGCACCCAGGAAGTACAGTTTCTTCTTCCCTTTAATGACTTCACTTTTTAGAGAATACCTATTAGGAAATAGCCTGCCTCGAAAGATCTCTCTAGACTGGGAAAGTCTTTTAAATACTCACTATCCTAGCCTCTAAGGTCTAAGCATATATACAACACCATTTTAGCAGGAGGGCCTAGGCAAAAGCTAGGTCATTCCTGTCCACTGACTCATAGACATCCTTAGTCCTCAAACAGAGAGAGCACCTATCTACAAAAAAAATCAGATATCCTTAAGAGACTGGAAATATACAGCACATCTCACTAATACTATTTTTATCGTGCTCAGAGGAGAAAAGTTTTCAGCGTGTGTGGAGTCCTAACTGCTATGATAACACAAGGTATTGTTTTAGGCCACCTTCCTTCCTTCCTATCTAATTCCCCATAGTTCTACCTAGTTGTTGATTACCACTGTCATTATTATTACTAACTACCATGCCATGTACCCTCCTTGTGCCAGGAGCTTTACATATCCCTAATTCCCACCCTAACCCTACCCCAGCCTCCCCTCTCTACAACTGTCTAATTCTTATATCCAGTCCAGACTTCATCCCTGAGCTCCAAGTTGGCACACCCAAATACTAGTATCTTCACTTAAAAGTCTCACACATCAAACTCAACATGTCCGAAAGAGAAATCACAATTCCTTCCTCCCAGCAAACTCACTCCACATCTTCCCCAACTGGGAATCACCCATTATTCCTTTCTTTCCTTCAAAGCCTTCTTCCAATTCGTAAGAAATCCTATCAGTTCTATCTTCACATTGTGTGTTGATTCCAATCACCTCTCACCAGTTCCACTGCCACCACCCTAACCCGAACCACCACTCTCTCCAGCTGGACTCCTCCTGCGCAGCCCTGAACCAGTCTCCGTTTCCACTCTTGCTTCCTACACAGCCACAGAGAAACTCCGAAAACCTAAATCAGCCCTGGTCACTCCTCAATCAAACCCTTCAGTTCTTCCCATTGTACTTACCAGCCATCTGACCTGGTTTCCGCCTACAGACACTGCGGTATGGCCTACAGTTAGTTCTCTGTTCTCACCCCATCCCCGCCGCATGAGCATCCCTGGTCAGACTCCCACCTAAAGCCCTCTGACCTTGTGTTCCTTCTGCTCAGAACACCCAGGGATCTTCAAGTGGCTCTCCTCCTTCACTTCCTTCAGATCTCTGCTCAACTCTAGCTCCTCAGAAACGCTTTGTTTGACCTCCCCAAATTCTGCTAATACTCTTCATTTTCGTCCTAGAATTATCACCACCAGACATCACCGAAATTGTTTGTGCATTTATGTTCTGCTTCTCTCACTAGAATTTCAGCTCCTTGACTGATGGCAGCAACAACTGTTTGTCGTTGAATCCCCGTCATCTAGAACAATGCCCAATGTACAGAGGGTACCCAAATCTGTGTTGAGTAAAGGAACAGCCCTACATAGAATAAATGTTATAGGCCCATCTTACAAAAAAACTGAACTTCACCCCTAACCAGTTTGGCTCAGTGGATAGAGCATTGGCCTGCAGACTGAAGGGTCCCAGGTTCGATTCCGGTCAAGGGCATGTACCTTGGTTGTGGGCACATCCCCAGGAGGAGGTGTGCAGGAGGCAGCTGATCAATGTTTCTCTCTCATTGATGTTTCTAACTCTCTATCCCTCTCTCTTTCACTCTGTGAAAAATCAATAAAAAAAAAAAAAAATAAAAACTGAACTTCAGAGACAAACAACTTATCCAAAGCCACACAGCAAAATGTCACCAAGTGCATCTGAAAGAGCCAATTCTCTAGCTACTCACTCATGACCTTTTTTGTGCCATAAAACGGAACCGTACATACATACGAAGAAACAAGTGTAAAAAAGCATTTCTATTTGAAAATATTAGACAACAGTGACCTTTCTGTTCACTACTAGACCATTTCATGGCTGTGGTTAGTCATATGTAGAGTATGTACTATGTATGTACCTCTTCAACTGGAAGAGATCTAGTTTTTTCATAATCCCCAGAGCATAAGGGCTAAGCTATAGACAGCAGACATTTAACAAATGTTTCTTTGATGTTTATACCCCAAAGACTTAAAGACTTTTGTAACGAAACTTTCAGCACCACCACTCTTCCAAGGACTTCAATTTCCAATCATGATGGAGTAACTGAATCCAGATTTATCCTGCCACACCCCTCCAACCACCAGAAAAATGGATACAACATATGAGGCAACATCTTCTAGACACTGGACAACTGGCACAACAGGACTGCGATCCCTAATGGAAGGGAACAGATGAGATGAGCCCCACAATTGGACCAGCTTTCTCAGCTGGAGGCACATCCTGGCCCTGGATACCGTGAGGAGGATCCCAGGCAGCACATGGCAGTCTGGTAGGGTTGGGAATCAGACATGAGAGTTTGGAAGACTGAGGAATCTAAAAGCTGCAGGGTACCAGAAAGGAGAGAGCTCCATGAAGGACCCCCAGAAATCAGAACAGAGGCCTGCTGGAGTCAGACAGTGAGTAGTAAATTATGCACGCATATTGTAAAAAATCTATGAGGGCGGCAAAGAATGACCCAATGCCCAGCCAGCATGGCTCAGTGGCTGAGTGTCCACCTATGAACCAGGAGGACACGGTTCGATTCCCGGTCAGGGCACATGCCCAGGTTGTGGGCTCGATCCCCAGTGTGGGGCATGCAGGAGGCAGCCAATCGATGATTCTATCTCATCATTGATATTTCTCTCTCTCTCCCTTCCTCTCTGAAATCAATATATATATTTATATTATTTATTTTTTTAACCACACACACAAACAAACCAACATTAAAAATAGGCAGTAGGCCAGTTTTGGCCTGTGTCCATCTGATAGTCTGAGGATATAGTTTATCCTAACGTAGACAAAACTACAGTTTCAGAAAGTAGAATAGTGGTAGCCTATGGTAAGGTAGGCAATGGGGTGAGGGCTGTGGCACAAGGGAACTTTCTAGAGTAATAGAAATGCTCTCTATCTTGGTTGTGCTGTTACATGCATGGATACATTTGAAAAATGAATCAAACTATCTACTTCTAATGGGCATATAAATACTATCTCAATAAACATGATTTATTTTTCAGAGGTACTCTTTCAAGCTGATAGTACTGATGATGTGAAAAGCATTACCTTTGGAGTCAGAATAATTTGAGTTCAAATTTTGGGATCATAAAAAAAAAAAATTTGGGATCATAGTTTAATAGCTTAGTTTAATGTGACCGCTGTCTAATCACTTTTGGGTCTATTCCCTCATCCTAAACTGATTAATAATTAAATAAGAAATGTAGGGAAGACACAAAGTGTAACACCTGGCACACTCCCCTGATTTGCGTAAACCAATTTAAAAACAATAATAATTTAAGAAAATGAGTAAGACTGAGACAACGACACTGCCTTCCTTTGTACTCTTCTGAAATATTCTGACAGTCTTTGTCATTGTTTATTGTGGTTTCGCCCGACTTCAAGTACTGGCATCCAGTGTCAGTTCCTGTGATTTCACAGTAACTTGGGCACGTGCAGGAGGCAATCAATGGGTGTGTCTCTCTCATCTCTCCTATCTCCCTCCGTCCCTCCTTCCCACTTTCTGAAAATCAATGGAAAAAATATCCTCGTGTGAGGATTAACAACAACAAAAATAGTTATCTTGAAGGGGAAGTGAGTGATTCGTTCATGTCTCTGAACTATACCACGCTACATTTAACCCCCAGTCCAGTTCTATCTGAAGCAAGTTTGAGAAATGCAGTCAAAATCCTTATCTATCACTTTTCAAAACTAATGTAAAATAAGGAAGAAAAGCCGGAACTGTCCAAATAACGATTACAAATGTTGAAAACAATTTCCTAAACACTATAAATGCATAGAGTTCTCCCCAACCAAGCCACTCTGCCAAGTTCCACTCAAATCAAGTGATTGAGAAAGTAAAAGCTGTTTCTATTAACATTCAGTTCAACAACCACCTTAAAAACTTACATCTGATGAAGACTAGATTAGCAGAAGGATCCCTTATGACAGAAGTATCTAACTAAACTCCTATACTCACAGAAGCATCAGATTTTTAAAAATACATTTTTAAGTCATACAAAATGTAGCAAAAGTATTAGGCACCTACTTGATGTTAGGCACACAATTTCATTTATCCATAAAAATACTGAAAGTATGCCAGTACACCTTCCACAGTAGGAAAACCAAGCTCTGAGAAGTTAAGTGGCCTGCTCAAGGCTACACTAGTCGTGACACCTTAATCAATAAAGAAATTATAAAAAAAAAAAAGGCTACACTAGTCAATGGAAGGTGGCGATTTAAACTCAGACTTACCTAGCTTCAAAGAATGTCTCTTCTTCTCAACTGCGCTATCTCCCCATTTCACAACAGAGAAGTAGGCAGTGTGTGAATAAATTAATCGTTTCACCAAAAAAGGGAGAAAATTTCTAAATCAGAACTACTTTTGGAACTCCATAGTGCACTATTTAAGCCTCGCTTCTTTTCAAGAATTAACAGATTAAAAGGAAAAAGTAGAAACTCTTTTAAAGTAAACTAAATTCCTGCCGTGGCCGGTTTGCTCAATGGTTAGAGCCTCGTCCCGAGGACAAAGGGTCTCGGGTTTGATTCCTGGTCAAGGGCACATGTACTTCAGTTGCAGGTTCGATCCCGTTAGGGAGCGTGCGGGAGGCAACCATCATGGATGCGCATCTCTCATATCTCCCCCCCCCCCACCCCCCGCCGACTTTCTCTGAAAAAGTCAATGGAAAAAAATATCCTTGGGTGAAGATTTAAAAATAAATTCCATCAGAGATCTGGAAGTGAACTGTCACTCTGGACAAGTCTCCGGAGTTCGTGTTTCTATGTGCACAACCGCCATTGAAGACAAAGCACTTCACCGAATGCAAACGCATACTGAACACCTGCGTTCGTTCTAAGACTCCTTCCTGGCCAAGAGGGTCCAGAGTGAATTCAGGCACATCACAGGCCCCGAGGAGTCCAACTAGAGGAGGAGTCCATTTACACTACATATGTACAGCTAGCGTTAGTCAGGCAGATAAATGATGCGTGAGGAACCCTAAAACAAAAGTATGCACAACAGGCTCACAGCTGAGAAGGCAAGCAACTGGCCTACTTGTCACGTTGTGTTGTAATCGTGTCTGTTTGCATTTTGTTCCTCCCTGACAACCCCTTCCAACCTCCTGCCTCACAATCCCCCTACACATTCACGCCAAACCTACACCTTGTTGTAGTTTATTTAGTTTACAAGGCTTGCTTTTTGTTGATACGTGCATTTTACTGGATGTAAGCATTGAAGAAAAAAGCACCATGCTGACGCACCATTAGGGCCTTTTTCTTTGGCCTCATCAGGTGAAGAAAGTTGATTTCTTAAAGCAAGATGAGGCAAACCAACCAGAAAAACCCACAACACTTCTCTAAGGTACTCACTCAGCAGGAGAAATCAATCAAAGCACATTGACAGCGCACACACTATTTCTCCAAAATGTTCTTTTTAGGTTAGCAGATGGCAAAGGGAGGTAACAACGGATACTAACAACATCCTGGTCATTTTGTTTCACTAAGAATTTCAACATTTAAACCAGTTCCGACTACAGGATTTAAACAGAGTATCACGATAGACTAAATGAACCAATTTCAGTAGAATCACGCACCCAAAATCTGACAACAAGGCCGGTACGTAAAGCAGTCTGCAAACCCCCAAGAGACCAGGAAGGAATACAAGAACTTGCAACAGTGCTTTATCTCAACCAACCAAAAATCAACTTCCCAAAACAGCAGCATGTGTCCTGATCCGGGCAACCCCATGTTTTAGAAAAATGGAATAAGCTGCTGCTTCTGAAAATAAAGGGGAACCAGAAGAGGGAAAAAAAAAAGGGGGGGGTGGGGGAGGCACATGGCTTTTCCTTTAGTTCTTTATGCCTGAGGCAATAAAACGCTCAAAGTACCTTCACTGAGTGTAAAAGCTGAGAATGAACCCCAGGAATACAATCCAACTTTCACTGTGAATCCTAACTTCACAGTAAGATAAACGTGATGGAATCATTTTTGCTCTAAAGAACTATTTCCTAAACAAACAAATAAACAAAACACTAAAACTAAAACACAGCCGAGACCGGTTTGGCTCAGTGGATAGAGCGTCGGCCTTCGGACTGAAAGGTCCCGGGTTCGATGCCGGTCAAGGGCATGTACCTTGGTTGCGGGCACATCCCCAGTAGGGAGGTGTGCAGGAGGCAGCTGATCGATGTTTCTCTCTCATCGATGTTTCTAACTCTCTATCTCTCTCCCTTCATCGCTCTGTAAAAAAAAATTATAATAATAAAAATAAATAAATAAAACTAAAAAACAAACAGCCCTAGCCAGTTCGAGGGTACCGGTTCCATTCCGGTCAAGGGCACATGCCCGGGTTGTGGGCTCCATCCCCAGTAGGGGGCGTACAGGAGGCAGCCGACCCATGATTCTCTCTCATCACTGATGTTTCCATCTCTCCATTCCTCTCCGAAATCAATCAAAATATATTTTAAACAAACACACACACACACAAAACAAATCTATGTTTCTCTTCTTCTGATGTAAAAATATTTTGAGGGTTTTCCCCAAACTGTTTTAAAACTCTTCACAGACTGGTTGGCTTCGGGGGTGGGGGGAAAGAAGTGTCCGAAATCCATGTTTACAAATAAAAAAAGTTTTGGTTGGTCTCAAAGGAAGGCTGCACTTGAAGTCGTACAGAGTTGAGCCCAAGGCACTCTGCACGGTCCCAGGGCGGGTCCCCTCCCGCGCGCCCGTCTCCGACCCCCACGGGTCCCCCCGGCCGCGCCCCCCCCCCCCCCCGAGAGCAGGCGCCCAAAGCGGCCCCCGAAGGCGGGCCCGGCCCGGCGTGTGGACCGTCCGCGTCCGCCCCGCACAACAGCTCCCCCGCGTCCCTAGCACTTGGAAGCGGACTCGGTCGGCCGAGAGGGACCCACGGAGCAGCCGGCGTTCCCCGCCCCATTCGGAGCCCACGGGGGGGGGGGGAAGCACGGGGCTCAGAGGTCCGGGCATCAAAAGGATGAAGGGGCAGCCATCGCGCGGGAGGCGGCCGCGCCCCCCACCCTGGGAGCTGGGGCCGCCCCGAGGTTGGGCTGCGACCAGACAATGCGGGAGGTCGGACGCGGAGGGAGGCGGGGGCCGCGGGACCCGGGCGGGGGGCGCTCCGCCGCCGCCGCCCATTCATCCCCGCCCGCCTGCCCGCGCGCGCGCGCCCCCTCCCCGTCCCCGCGGCCCTGCTCCCCTCCCCCTCCCGAGCCCAACAGCAGTCGCAGGGGGAGGGCCCCGCGCTCCGGGCCGACCCCCTCCTCAAATCACAAAACTTTCCCCCCAACTCCCAACTAAGTTGCGCTCTCACCGTGCGGCGCCGGGGGCTCCCCCGCGGACCGAGTCGGGGCAGCTCGGCACCTTCGCCGCGGAGAGAAACAATGGGCGGCCGCTCCCCCGACGGACGGCTGGAGGCTGCAGCGGCGGAGGCGAGGAGCGAGGAAGGCGCTCTCGGCGGAGACTCTCCGCGGCTGCTGGGTCCGCGCTGGCTCTGCGCACAGCCCGAGCCCGCCGGCGCATGCGCTACCGGGCGCTCTTAGAGGGGCGGGCTACCCCGGGAGGGCGGGGAGGCCTACGGGGAGCCCAGGGCTGAGAGCTGGGATTGCCTAGCAAGGCTGTCCGTCAAGCTCCATGGGACCAATAGGAAGACGCCTGGGCGGTGCGCTCAGGTTGCTAAGGGAAGCTGAAGTTGCAAGCCAAGGCTGCGCTGCGCCAAAGTGATCGAAGTGGGGTGGCTGCTTGAGGCTGCTCAGGAAAATGCCCACCCCACCCACCCTCTCCTCTCCGTCGTAACTCCGGAAACCGCACTTCCTCTGGGTGCTGGTGCCTACCTGAGCTGTGGCACTCCCCACACATACTGCAATGATTTGCTTTTCTATTTCCCTCCACTTAAAATCAGGAGGGGTTTAGTGCTCTCTGTGTCCAGTGCCCAGGAGAGTTACTGCTAGGTATTCAACAAGTGTTTTGGATGGATGGATGGATGGATGGATGGATGGATGGATGGATGGATGGATGGGGTATATGGCCGCATCAGGACTGTGACAATGTATTCCAGGAACTTTGAGCTACTCAGTAACGACAAAATCATACAGTCTTTGAGTTGCAAAGGACCTCAGAAATCATGTGGTGGGCATTTGATAAACAAAATGTGGTCTGTTGGTACAGGAAGAAACTTATTCGTTGTTTTTAATATATTTGTTATTGAGTTCAGAGAAGAAGAAGGAGGGAGAGAGAGATAGAAACATTGATGATGGGAGAGAATCATTGATTGGCTGCCTTCTTCACGCCCCCTACTGGGGATCGAGCTGGCAACCAGGGCATGTGCCCTGGGTCAGAATTGAACCCGGGACCCTTCAGTCCTCAGGCAGAAGCTCCACTGAGCCACACCAGCTAGGGCGGAACTTACTGTTTTTATTGTTGTGTGTTTATTTTAATGCAGATGGGAGATGGGCAGGGAAAATGTCAAACCGTCATTTCACTGACTTCATTTCTTAGATCAAATAGGACGTTATAAAAAGCGAGTCTACTTAAGGAAAAATATTTTTTAAAAAGTGATTGAGTGAGCCTCGACCTGTGAAACAGGAGATCATGTCGGGACACAAACCTGGGTTTCACACAAACCTGGGTTTCGGGCTCCATCCCCAGCGTGCAGGAGGCAGCTGATCAATGACTCTCTCATCATTGTTTCTCTCTCTCTCCCTCTCCCTTTCTCTCTGAAATCAATAAAAATCTATTTTTTTAAAAATTTTCTCTTTATTGTTGAAAGTATTATAGATGTCTCCTTTTTTCTCATTGACCCCCTACACCCTGGACGGGTACAACCCCCTCCCCTACCCCATCCCCAGGCCTTCACCACACTTTTGTCTGTGTCCATTGGTTATCTGCATATAAATTCTTTGGTTAATCTCTCCCCACCTACCCACCCACCCCCGCCTAATCTCTTTTGTAAAGCATTAGAACAAATTTGTACCAGGGCTTTTCTTTCACAAGCAGTGGACATTTTATTGCTTTTAAGATACACACAGTACCCTGGGGTTGCTTTGAGGGAATTTCTACTTTTAGCCCCTGGCTTGGGGGGCAGCCATATCCACCAAGACCTCAACTCCAATTCCGTGGCTTCCGCGCATGATCACACCTGAGGCAATCAATTCATCTTATCTACAGGCAACAATGATTAGTTCAGGGTTGGGCATCTGACCTCAAACAGATCAGTCCGGGGCAACGGGAGTCAATTCTACTCTGTTTAAACTATCAAGGTAGCTGACTTTTTTCAACCGGAATGGGAAAGGCTATGCTTCTCAGCCATCTTGTTACCATGAGGAAAGAATCTCTTCAGCCCTGACTGGTTTGGCTCAGTGGATGGAGCGTCGGCCTGCGGACTCAGGGGTCCCAGGTTCGATTCTGGTCTGGGGCATGTGCCTTGGTTGTGGGCACATCCCCAGTGAGGGGTGTGCAGGAGGCAGCTGATGGATGTTTCTCTCTCATCTATGTTTCTAACTCTCCCTCTCCCTTCCTCTCTGTAAAAAATCAATAATATATATATATTTTTTAAAAAGAATCTCGCCCTAACCGGTTTGGCTCAGTGTATAGAGCATCGGCCTGCAGACTCAAGGGTCCCAGGTTCGATTCCGGTCAAGGGCATGTACCTTGGTTGCGGGCACATCCCCGGTGGGGAGTGTGCAGGAGGCAGCTGATGGATGTTTCTCTCTCATCGATGTTTCTAACTCTCTATCCCTCTCCCTTCCTCTCTGTAAAAAATCAATAAAATATATATTAAAAAAATAAAAAAAATAAAAAAAAAGAATCTCTTCAAATGGAGACAACACCGTGGAAAGGTTGAGAGATAAAGAAAAGCAATGTTTGGTGACATGGATTGAACTGCTGAATTGAACAACACATAGACTTGTCAACTGCGTACGCCAATAAAGCCAGTGGGAGTGTCTGTCACTTGTATCCACAAGAGTTCTAATGGACACACGGGACCCCATGAGCTGATGACGCCTGACCAGCTTCTCAGTTCAATTAGCAAATAGCTATTGAGGGCTGACTGTGCTCCTTAGGGTTGGTCCTGGCATTAGAGACACAGAGCAAGGTGAAGTAGGTCTTGGAGGACAACCCACCCGGCGAAGAAGAAGAGGGGGGTCGTGTAGGAGACTTGGGTGTGCGTGTGCACCCGAAGCAGAAGACCTTCCCGGAAAAAGGGAGAGCAAATGCAAAGACGGGCTAGATCAGAAACACAACACGCAGGAGAAAATGGAGAGGAAGCAGGGCAAAGTCAGGTGTCGCTGCCCTGCTAAGGAGCGCAATGTTCATTCTGCAAGGCCGAGGGGAACCCTCAAAAGACTGAAGCAGTCTGTTGGGAACAGATGTTCCGCTGAGATCACCCTAGCTAGCATCATGTACTTCGGTTGGACGTAAGTGGGGGGTGAGGAGGAGGGTGCAGACAGAGGAACAGCTATGAGAAACCTAGCTCCAGGTAGGAGGTTTTGCAGTCCAGAGCTACATTTTCACGTGTTGAGTGGCAGAGGGAAACTTTTTTCCTTAATGTTAAGCTCAATGCTGTCCAATCAATAGAAGTATATGGTAGCCCTGGCCAGTTTGGCTCAGTGGATAGAGCGTCGGCCTGCGGACTGAAGGGTCCCAGATTCAATTCCGGTCAAGGGCATGTACCTTGGTTGCGGGCACATCCCCAGTAGGGGTGTGTGGGAGGCAGCTGATCGATGTTTCTCTCTCATCAATGTCTCTAGCGCTCTATTCCTCTCCCTTCCTCTGTAAAAATTCAATAAAACATATATTTTTTTAAAAAAAGAAGTATATAGTAAATATATATGATTTAAAACTTTCTAGTAAACGCCTGGTCAGTGTGCTTAAGTCGTTAAAGCATCAGCCTGCACACCAAGGGTCTCGGGTTTGATTCCCAGTCAAGGGCATGTACCTAGGTTGCAGGTTCAATCCCTGGCCCCATTTAGGATGTGTGCATGCATGCGTGTGGGAGGCAACCAATCAATGTGACACATGGATGTTTCTCTCTTCCCCTTCCAGAGATATGGCAGCTACCTAGCCTCCTGCCTTCACGTGGTTCCCCAGCCTTTAATTAATATGTGCCAGATGTACCACTTAGTGATAGAACACTATTTAATTTCTGAAACCCTTGCTCTTCTCCATGATGGCCCTTTCCAGGAATACGTTTGCTTAAAGACTTCTCATGGGATCAAATTAAGCTTCTAAAGTCATATATTTCCAACTAGAGATCTGGTGCACAAATTTGTGCACAGATGGGATTCCCTCGGCCTGGCCAGTGATCAGGGCCAATCAGGGCATCTCTCCCAGTCCTGATCAGGCCAATCAGAGCCAGCCAGCCGGGGGGAGGGACTTTGGAAGGTTGGCCGGCCATGGGAGGTTGGCTGTGAGAGCACACTGACCACCAGGGGGCAGTTCCTGCATTGAGTGCCTGCCCCCTGGTGGTCAGTGCACATCATAGCTACTGTCCGGTCGTCCAGTCATAACGGTCACTTAGGCTTTTTATATATATATAGATGGTGGAAGAGTTAGGGGCTGCTGGGTTGATGGAAGGAAGGGAATCACAAAAGCTTCAGGAGCAAGGAACCACCCTGACCTCAAAAAATAAGTTATTGTCATATTTCTTAGTCAGGAGTCAAGGGGATTTAATTTTAGGATGTAAAAGAGTCCAGAGACTTCCTCCCAGTAACTGCAAAAAGACAAACACCAATACATCGGTCACTTTTGGGAGTCACCTTCACTTTGTTAGGTTTGGTTTGTGTTTACTTTAAGCGGAGGTCCTAGTGGAGAAGATGGGGGCTGTGATTCTGATTCCAGAGAGGTTTATGGGCTGGCTCAGGAACTGCACATTTCGTCTGATTGCTTTTCTCTTTATGCCCAGCCTTTTCCAGTTTATTCAGCTGCTCTCATAATTATCCCCAATTATTTATAATAGTAGGTTTCTGAAGCTAGAGTTAGAGAAACACCATGTTTTTTGAGCCCTAAACACTATTTAATGGAAATGACTCCAGCAACACATGTGAGCCCCAAACTCAGGTTTTCTTGGGCAGATTTTTTAAAACCTTTTGGTTTCATCTCTAATATAATATTTTTCCCCCCAAATTACATAGAGTTTGCAATATTAAAGAACAGAAGTCCATATGTGCACATAACAGTTACCAATAACTACAGTTTCAGCACAGCTTAAAATAACTTTTTCGTTTTTTTCAATGGGATGAACATAGCACTTGTAATTTTTTTTTTTTTTGGGGGGGGGGGGGGTTGGGGGTCTTACAATATATAAATTCCCAGATACCAAAGTACTTCAGGAAAGAGCTGGTCAATTAAAATATAATTGAGGCGGAGGGAGGAGCGCGGCAAGGGGTGGGGAGAAATAAATAAATAAATAAAATATAATTGAGTGAGACTCTTGGGGGTTCTTTTTTCTACTTTTTATTATCCAATGTACAATTCATATGCAAACTTCACCATTTGCCCCAGTAAGGATCTTTAGAACTACGCTTATTTTTCCCCTAGAGCAGTGGTCGGCAAACTCATCAGTCAACAGAGCCAAATACCAACAGTACAACGATTGAAATTTCTTTGGAGAGCCAAATTTTTTAAACTTAAACTTCTTCTAACGCCACTTCTTCAAAATAGACTCGTCCAGGCCGTGGTATTTTTTTTTTTTTAATATATTTTATTGATTTTTTTTACAGAGAGGAAGGGAGAGGGATACAGAGTTAGAAACATGGATCAGCTGCCTCCTGCACACCCCCCACCACTGGGGATGTGCGGGCAACCAAGGTACATGCCCTTGACCGAAATCGAACCTGGGACCCTTCAGTCCACAGGCCGAGGCTCCATCCACTGAGCCAAACCGGTTTCGGCCAGGCCGTGGTATTTTGTGGAAGAGCCACACTCAAGAGGCCAAAGAGCCGCAGGTGGCTCGCGAGCCGCAGTTTGCCGACCACGGCCCTAGAGGATGTTATTAAGACTCATGCGTTGCATTTATTAATGTCTCCTTACACTCCTTCAATTTAGAAAAGTTTCCTTATTGTCTTTTCTTTTTCTGTTGGTCTTCCTTGGCATTGACTTAGTCTAGGTCAATTGTTTTGTAGTTTGTTGTACAATCTGGATTTCTCTGATTGGCCCTTCACTGGTAGAATCAGGGAACTTTTTTTTTTTTTTTGCAAGAATACTATATAGGGCCCAGCTAGTGTTGCTCTTAAAAAAGAATATTACAGGGGAGGGTGGGGGTAAGGGGGAGAGATCAACCAAAGGATTTGTATGCATGCATGTAAGCCTAACCAATGGACACAGACACCAGGGGGGTGAGGGCATGATGTGGGGGGGGGGGGGCAATGGGGCGATAAGGACACATTTGTAATACCTTAATCAATAAAGAAAAAAAAATTTTAAAAAGAATACTACATCAGTGGTATTATATCCTTTTGGTCACATCACATCACAAGGTTCTGTTTGGCCCTCATTAGTTTCTTTTAAAGTGCTTTCCTTGAAACATTAGTTTCTGGATCTATTCCTTAGAAAAGCATTGTCTGTTTAGGGAGTACAAGAAATGCTTTATTTATTTATTTTTAAATCCTTACCCAAGGATATTTTTCCATTGATTTTTTTTTAGAGAGAGTGGAGGAGAGAGGGAAAAACAGAGAGAAATATCAATGTGAGAGAAGCGCATGGATTGGTTGCCTCCTGCACAAGCTCCAACCAGGGCCCACGTAAGAAATGCTTTGTATCACTGTGCGTAGTATCCTTATATATTAAGGCTCTGAGAAGTACTGCATTAAAAAACAAACAAACCGCCCTAGCCGGTTTGGCTCAGTGGATAGAGCGTCGGCCTGCGGACTGAAGGGTCCCAGGTTCGATTCCGGCCAGGGGCGCATGCCTGGGTTGTGGGCTCGACCCCCAATTGGGGGCGTGCAGAAGGCAGCCGATCAGTGATTCTCTCTCATCATTGATGTTTCTATCTCTCTCTCCTCTCCCTTCCTCTCTGAAATCAATAAAGAAATAAAAATAAAAAAAAAAAAAAACCATTTAGCTTTGTTCAATTCCTTATTTCTCAAACTTGTTGGATCATGAAGCCGGTTTCTCGGAAAGCACATCAGTATCTCACTGAGGAAAACGGAAGGACTGTGGACAGAAGCAGGTGGGAGGGTGCCGGGGAGGCAGAATCCGCAGCTGCCCACCTCTCTCACCTTCCCTCGCAAGTTCATTCTTTGTCCTATGTTCCGGCCTCAACCAAGGTTACCGCCTGCGCCGAAACCTGTAAGTCACCGCGGGCATGCTCCTAGGCCCTGCCCCGAACATCCAGACTGATGCCAAGGGCTTTGACTCTCTAGCTTCACGTGGCACAACATGCCTTCTGGCTTCTCCTTGCCTGCCCCTGTTGATACCTTACCTCTACCCAGAATACCCTCCCATTGCCCCTCTTCCTGGCTAATTCCCAAGCTCCTAAAAGCCAACTCAAGAACACCACTGCCAGGAAGCTCCCAGCTTGGAAGGAGTCTGGCGAGTCACCAAATTATAGGGAGACTAGAGGCCCGGTGCATGAAAATTCATGCACTCAGGGGGGTCCCTCAGCCAGCCCTGTCCCCTCTCACAGTCCAGGACCCCTCTGGGGATGTCAACCTGCTGGCTTAGGCCTACTCCCCGGGGGATCGGGCCTAAGCTGGCAGTCAGACATCCCTCCGGCAGCCCGGGAGACTCAGGGGATGTCTGACTGTGGCTTAGGCCCTCTCCCTGCAGGGAATGGGCCTAAGCCTCAGTCGAACATCCTTAACACTGCCAAGGAGGTGGGAGAGACTCCTGCCACCGCTGCTGCACTCGCCAGCCGTGAGCCCGGCTCGTGGCTGAGCAGAGCTACCTCATGTGGGAGCACACTGACCACCGCAGGGCAGCTCCTGCATTGAGCGTTGAGCATCTGCCCCCTGATGGTCAGTGTGTGTCATAGTGACTGGTCGTTCCTGGTCATTCTGCCATTAGGGCCAATTTGCATATTACCCTTTTATTATATAGGATACTTCTGGGTCTCACTTTTTTTTTTTCTCACCCAAGGATATTTTTTCCACTGATTTTTTTTTTTTTTTTTTAGAGAGAGTGGAGGAAATGAGAGGGGTTAGGAAGAAAGAGGGGGAGAGAGAGAGAGAGAGAGAGAGAGAGAGAGAGAGAGAGAGAGAAACAGACATCGGACACACCGACTGGTTGCCTCCCACATGCACCTGGATCAGGGTCGGGGATCAAGCATGCAACCCTGCAACCAAGGTACATGCCCTTGACCTGAATGGAACCTATAACCCTTCAGTCTGAGGGCCGGCACTCTAACCACTGAGCCAGATCGGCCAGGGCCTGGGTCTCACTTTTATGTGAGAGTTGCTCTCACAGTCAAATATAAACCTTGGAAGATGCAGGTAAAAACTGGCCCTGCACCTCCTCCTACCTCCCCTCCATTCACACAGTCATGTTCCCCTTCACATAAAGCAAGTGCTTTGAAAATGCCAGAATTCTAAATGCAGAAACAGCTATTCGTCCACAGCGAAGGCGTCAAGACATGTTTTTAAAATTTCACATCTGGCCCTGACCGGTTTGACTCAGTGGATAGAGCGTCCGCCTGGGGACTGAAGGGTCCCAGGTTCGATTCCGGTCAAGGGCATGTACCTTGGTTGTGGGCACCTCCCCAGTGGGGAGTGTGCAGGAGGCAGCTGATCCATGTTTCTCTCTCATCAATGTTTCTAACTCTCTATCCCTCTCCCTTCCTTTCTGTAAAAAAATAAAAATAAATGAATAAAATATATTTTAAAAATAAAAAAATAAAATAAAATTTCACATCTGTGCCTCTCAATTTGTGAAACTTCACTGAAGTTTATGAAAGAACTATTTAATTGTGCTTGCTTTCCTCCCTTCTGGCTTCAGTGTGATGGGTCTCTGTCACATTAGCTCTGTTAATGCACTTAAATCTTGACCTACAGACCCCCGTGGGTGTACAATTCCCGGCTGAGCTGTGACCCGAGCCTCGCACGGAAAGGCCTTGGCCTCGGCATACATGAGGAACAAAGCTTGTGACACAAGACACTTTCACTGGGGTAATTTTAGCCGGTCTCTTACAGGGGGTAGCAGGTCTATTTGCAAATCTGCTTTACCTCTCTTTGTTTTTCTCTCTGGATCTCCGTCTCTCTCTCTTCTCGTTTTAAGTACAACACTCCCTCCTGGTTTTCTCTAAGTATTCAGCGACAGAAAGACAGCAGCTGTATAAAACACATTCTCTCTCTCTCTCTCTCTCTCTCTCTCTCTCTCTCTCTCTCTCACACTCACACACACACACACACACACACACTCACTCACACACTCACAGGAGACGGATTTGAAAAGTAAGCCCAGACCTGCCTCACTTCTGCAGGGTTGCCAAGTCAGAGAGGAGCCTTCAAAATAGCCTTTGTGTGAGGACCTTGGCTTGTCTGTGCTGACAGTTACACATTCCAACTTGTCATTTGTCTCGGACTTACGTTCCCAAATGCTCCCATCGGAGCTATGCCACTTATCACCTGCTTAGTATGTGACACTTTATCTGCCAAGACAAATGACATGTTCGAAAAGCCTTCTGGTGAGCGAGGGCAATACAGGATTGCCACACACAACCTTTGGGCATTTTCTTTGAATCCGCTTTTCAAGTCTGCTTTCCAGGTCTTGCCTGTTGCTGGGGTTAGTGGGGTTTTCATTATAGGCGGGCGTGTTGTACTTAGGTTAGAGACAGAGCCTCGGGTAAAAGTATCTTTTGTTGTTGTTTTTGTTTTGTTTTTTTATTAACCCTCACCCAAGGACATTTTTCCATTGAATTTCAGAGACAGTGGAAGGGAGGGGAAGAGACAGAGAGTCTCTTAGATGTGAGAGGGACACATCGATTGATTGCCTCCCGCAGGCCGTAATCGGGGGCAGGGATGGAACCTGCAACCAAGGTCCGTGCTCTTGACGGAAATCAAACCCTGGACCCTTCAGTCAGCGGGCCAACCCTCTATCCACTGAGCCAAACCGGCGAGAGCCAGATAACTGGATCTTGATTGGTAGCACAAACTGCCCTTGAAAACTCCAAAACCCTGACAGTAAATATGATCAAAAGAAGTGTCAGTGATTAAAAACAAATGTTTTGGAGCTACCAAAAACTGAGGTCATCAGATTTTCAGGGCACTTCGGTGGACTTTTCACATGCATAGTATCTTTTTAATTAAACGAACGACATGCTTCTGAAAGCGAGAGGCTGACAGCTTTGGTCGGGGCCAGAAATAGAAGGCAAGCACTGGAGTGTGCCTTCACAGCAAGACTTTAGAGTCCTGAACTGCTTCTGCTAAGAAATTTCAGGGCTGGGTTACAGCCCCTATGCTCTTTCATGCCCGAGAGGCCTCTGAGAATCAGTTTTCCAGACTGAAAATGACCCTCTCCGCATTGGGTAAAAATCTCAGACCTCCAGTGCACGTTGTGATAACCGTAGATTTGGCTCTCTGGTGAAAAGAGAGCCAAACGATTGAGTTATAGTGTCGATATATATATATATATTTAATATATTTTATTGACTTTTTACAGAAAGGAAAGGAGAGGGATAGAAAGCCAGAAACATCGATGAGAGAGAAACATCGATCAGCTGCCTCCTGCACACCCCCTACTGGGGATGTGCCCACAACCAAGGTACGTGCCCTTGACCAGAATCGAACCTGGGACCCCTCAGTCCGCAGGCTGACGTTCTATTCACTGAGCCAAACCGGTTTCGGCAATAGTGCCAATATTTCTATTCAGCCCTAGCCGGTTTGCTCAGTGTTAGAGCGTGAGCTCATGGACTGAAGGGTCGCAGGCTCGATTCCGGTCAAGGGCACACATACCTCGGTTGCGGGTTGGATCCCCAGCCCTGGTCAGGGTATGTACAGGAGGCAGTGAATGGATGTGTCTCTCTCACATCCATGTTTCTCTCTCTCTGTCTCTCCCTCTCCATTCTACTCTCTCTAAAAAAAAAAAAAAAAAAAAAAAAAAAAAAAAAAAAAAATCAATGGAAAAATATCCTCAGGTGAGGATTAACAACAATAACAAAAAATCTATTTGGTTCCAATCTCCCCCAACCCCAACAAACAAAACCTAAATCCCATCCAGCATGAGGTCTTTAACAATTTTAATTTTTGAAGATGTAACTTTCTCTTTTCCGTGGCAGGTGGGTTAGGTAGTGTCTTGAGTTCGTATAAACAAGTCCATCTGCCGACGTAAGTTTTCATGGCAATTTAAAAAAGCAAATCTGATCATGTTACCCTCCTACTGAGAGTGCTTCAAAGACCCTGTGCATTTCATGTTAGATCCCCAATTGCATAGCTTAGTTCCCTCTGACCTCTGAGCAACCTCTGCTTTGGTTCCCCTGCCTCAATAGTCCCTCTGGTCCTGCTGGTCCAACGGTGACTTTACACTCTGGGCCTGTCCATGGGCTGAGCCCATCCTCACCTTCTCTCTTTGCCTGGTCTACTCCTGTTTGCCTTCAGACTCTCAATGCCCCCACTTCCCATCATGCCTTACTTCCCAGCACACACACCCCTGGAGAATTTCCCAGGCATCCCATTTAGATACTCTTCCTGGGACATGCACAGCACTCTATTTTGCCCTAATAGATCTTACCACAATAGTCCTATTTATCTGTTGCCCTCTCTAAACTGAGACCCACAACTCAGTGATCTATTCCCCAGCTCCTGGTTCAGTCCCTAACACAG
Source organism: Eptesicus fuscus (assembly GCF_027574615.1). Lineage (NCBI taxonomy): Eukaryota > Metazoa > Chordata > Mammalia > Chiroptera > Vespertilionidae > Eptesicus > Eptesicus fuscus. The sequence goes on along the minus strand of NC_072497.1, from coordinate 9,086,170 downwards.
AAAACGTGTTATCCTTTTTATCACATAAAAGAAGAATGGAATTACCCATCCTGTATCTGAAGAAATAAGTCCTATGTTAGGAAGAAGAGAAAGTGCTAGGGCTCTCAGAAGAGAACTTGGTAATAGAGAAAGAAGTACAGGTCAGTCCAGGAAATTGAGTGTCCCAGATATAATTAACTATAAGGTGATTCTGAAATCCTCTGACCCTCTTGCCCAGAATTTATTCACAAAATTCAGATTCAGAGAGAGAGGTGGACATGCTGATGCTGGGGAGGACCTGGACCAAAAACAAACTTGTGACAAACCTTCATTTTGCTTAAGTCTCTACAAACCCATGTCATTGGTTTTAGTATAGGCTGCTGTCATTGTACTGACTTTTTATTTTTGGCTAGCTCACATGGCAGACAGTATATAATAATATAAATGAACCTCCGCTTTATTTTGGGCGGATTACACCCACTTTCATGGAGGGCCTGGGTGCAGTGAAGAGCGGTTAGGTAGACACACTTTTACCTGTGTGACTGTAGGACTCTCTCCTGCCATAGAGGCGCCAATCATGTTTAGTCAGCAACCACAGTGACTGTGATCTGCCCAGCTCATCCCTCTCAGGCCCAGGAGAACGGCCATTTCTGTCCAGGGCAGTCCATTCCAGTCCTCCTCCCGAGCTTGTGAAACCAGCTGTACCTTGGCAAGCCCTGGCCTAGGATTAACTTGGCCCAAGGTTATTTAGCGATTTCTCTGACTCACAACTTTGGGGCCCGCTCTGAGCACCAAGCCCCAGCCCTGCCCGCTTTTGCTTTCTCTCTGTGCTGAGTCACACTGGGTTGGGATTTTATTGTCAGAGGTCGTAATTGTGCATGGGTGGGACTGGGATTTTAAAGATGACAGGAGGCCAAGTCTAGGGCTCTGCTAGCTTTCTTTCTTTCTTTTTTTAAAATATATTTTATTGATTTTTTTTAAAGAGAGGAAGAGAGAGGGATAGAGAGTCAGAAACATCGATGAGAGAGAAACATCGATCAGCTGCCTCCTGCACACCCCCCACTGGGGATGTGCCCGCAACCAAGGTACATGCCCCTGACCAGAATCGAACCTGGGACCCTTGAGTCCGCAGGCCGACACTCTATCCACTGAGCCAAACCGGTTTCGGCTGCTAGCTTTCTTATTTACTGTGTCATTTTTTTAAAATAGATTTTAAACTTTATTTAAATATATTTTTATTGATTTCAGAGAGAGAGAGAGTAAGAGATAAAAACATCAATGATGAGAGAGAGAATCATTGATCAGGTGCCTCCTGCATGCCCACACTGGGGATGGAGCCTACAACCCAGGCATGTGCCCTGACCGGGAATAGAACCATGACCTTCTGGTTCATAGGTCAACTCTCAACCACTGTTCCTTTTTCAAAAACATAGATACCATCCAAAAATTTCCTGATATCCTTGTTTTTATTTTTTTTTGTTAAACCCCATCCGAAGACATTTTTTCCATTGCTTTTCAGAGAGAGTAGAAGGGAGGGAGAGACGAGGAGAGAGGGAAACATAAATGTGAGAGACATGGAGACTGAGTTCTACACTGATGTGACTGAAGTCCCTCCATAGGCACCTCTGGGGTCCTTCACAGTAACTGTGTGTCCCTTCAGAGTGATGTCCACATTTGCTGGGATGTCGACAGTCTGATTGCTGAGAATGGTCTTCACCCTCACAGTAGAAGTGGCAAAACAAAAACAAAAACAAAGCCACTTATTTATTTATTTTTAAAATCCTCATTTCAGGAATGAGGATATCTTTTTTCCATTGGTTTTTAGAGAAAGTGGAAGGGGTGGGAAGGAGAAACATTGATGTCAGAGACACTCACAGATGGGTTGTTTCCTGCTCAAGTCCTGACCAGGGACCAGGGATCAAACCTGCATCCAAGGTACGTGCCCTTGACCGGAAATTGAACCCATGACCCTTTGGTCTTCCGGTCAGCACTCTAACCACTGAGCAAACAGGCCAGGGCCACATTTTTTTTTTTTTTTTAAATTGGCAGCAGTCAGTGAAGTGTGAAGGTGTGTCAGCCTGGGTCAGTGGTCGGCAAACTCATTAGTCCACAGAGCCAAATATCAACAGCACAACGATGGAAATTTCTTTTGAGAGCCACATTTTTTAAACTTAAACTTCTTCTAAATGCCACTTCTTCAAAATAGACGCGCCCAGGCCGTGGTATTTTGTGGAAGAGCCACATTCAAGGGGCCAAAGAGCCACATGTGGCTCGCGAGCCGCGGTTTGCCGGCCACGGGCCTGGGTGAAAGACTTGTGGAGTTCTGGGTGGACACAGTCCTTCCAACTAGCCATGGGCCCCAGGAGAATGGCACAGGATCACTGTAACAGCGGGTCCCGCTTCCTGAGCTCCCCAGACCTGGGACCTGAGGAAAGTGACTGTAAACCTTTCTGGGGAGTGGCAGGGGGAGGAACAGGCTTGCGCAGGGAAAGCCTGGTCAAGGTAGGGCCAGGACCATTAACAAGGCCAACTTAGCCGAAACCGGTTTGGCTCAGTGGATAGAGTGTCGGCCTGCGGACTGAAAGGTCCCAGGTTCGATTCCGGTCAAGGGCATGTACCTTGGTTGCGGGCACATCCCCAGTGCGGGGTGTGTAGGAGGCAGCTGATCGATGTTTCTCTCTCATCGATGTTTCTAACTCTCTATCCCTCTCTCTTCCTCTCTGTAAAAAATCAATAAAATATATTTTTAAAAAAACACAAGGCCAACTTATGAGTTGATAAGAAACTGTGGCCACTGCGGCTGCTTCTGCTGTCTTTGTTGCACAAGCGGGCCGGAGAGAGAAATATTCAAATTCCAGCGATAGAGCCAACTGTGCAAATTCCTGCCAGGCAAATTGAGGCCCATTATCTGTAATTACAGTCGCCTGAATTCCATACCAGAGAGACCCTGCTTTCTAGCCGGCAGTCAGCGCAGCTGCTGCTCCGGGGCCAAATGCTTGCAGGGACAGCCCCAAGAATGGAGATGAGCAGCACTCACAGGGTATTCCTGGCAGCCGCTGTCAAGAAAGCCAAATCTCGCCCCGACCAGCGTGGCTCAGTGGTTAAGCGCTGACCCATGAACCAGGAGGTCACCAGTTCGATTTCTCATCAGGGCACATGCCTGGGTTGCGGGGTCGACCCCCAGTAGGGGGAGTGCAGGAGACAACCGGTCAATGATGCTCTCATCATTGTCTCTCTCGTTCTCCCTTCCTCTCTAAAATAAATAAACATCTTTTATTTTTATTTAAAAAAAAAAAAGAGGAAAGAAAATACACTGGTGGGGAAAGTCCTTACAGAGGAGATAGTTAAGCAAAGGCATGAAAAAGCTTAAGTTTTATCTGACTGTCATTAACTCTGAGGCTGGCCCCAAAGGCTCCAGGGAAAGTGACCTTTTTTTCCCCTTTGCCTTCTATTTTATTTTATTTTATTTTTTTATTGTCTAAAGTTTTACATATGTCTCCTTTTTCCCCAGTTGACACCCCCTGCCCCACCCATTCCCACCCCGGGCAAGCCCCCACCGCCCCAGTGTCTGTGTCCATTGGAAAGTGACTTTTTTTTGAAAAGCCATTTTGTCAGGATGTTTTCTCTTGTAAGTGACTCAAATTGACTTAAGCAAAAAGTGGGAACTTATTACATCAGGGAATTGAAAAGCACAGGCCAGGCTGGATTCAGGGGTCAAACAATGTCATTAGGATATAAGCTTCTTCATTCGATATCTGTCTTACTCCATTTGGGCTGCTGTAGCAAAAACAGCATAGACATTGGGAGCTTAAAAAGCAGCCATTTAGCCCTAGCCGGTTTGGCTCAGTGGATAGAGCATCGGCCCGCAGACTAAAGGGTTGCAGGTTAGATTCCAGTCAAGGGCATGTACCTGGGTTGCAGGCTAGGTTGGTTGGGGCGCCTGCTGGATGCAATGTTTCTCTCTCTTTGTCTCTCCTCCTCTCTTACACTCTCCTTTAAAAACACACACACACACACACACACACACATATATATATTATTGATTTTTTTACAGAGAGGAAGGGAGAGGGAGAGAGAGTTAGAAACATCCATGAGAGAGAAACATCGATCAGCTGTCTCCTGCACACCCCCTATTGGGGATGTGCCCACAACCAAGGTACATGCCCTTGACGGGAATCGAAGCTGGGACCTTTCAGTCCGAAGGCTGACGCTCTAGCCACTGAGTCAAACCGGTTAGGCCACTCTCTCCTTTTATAAGGACACTAAATTCCATTGATGAGGGATCCACCCTTATGGCCTAATCATCTCCCAAAGGTCCTACCAACTAATACTAATACCATCACATTGGGGTTAGGGTTACAACATATGAATTTGGAGACACAAACATCAGTCCATAGCAGTCTCTCTGCTTTCCTCTGTGGTGAGTTTCTTTTCTAGCTTCACACATAGGTAAAAAAAAGACTGCTGACAACTCCAGGCCAACATCCTGCCAGGCTCGAACACAGAAGGAAAGACAGTGCCTCCCTACCTACCATCCAAGCAGAAGTCTCATTGCATATCATTGGGTTGCATGTGCATCTGGACGCAATGCTGTGTTCAGGAAGGGAACACTTGGCTCTGATTGACTGCATCTGAGGAGAGTCAACCTGTCACCAGAAGAGGAGGGCGGGGCCAAAGGAAACTAGGGGTGTTGCTAAAAGGGAAGGTGTAACTGCAGAGTGGAGAAAGCAATGAGTTCCCACGATCTCTCTTCTCTAAAAGCGTTTTTTAAAAATTCATTGTGTGCAAGGTTGAATCAGGGTGCCCCGGGCCCAAAGGATGGTTAAGCATAGATTTCTCCCTAAGGGATGGTCTGCAGAAGTGTTTCAGCTTGTTCAGTGGGACTGGTGGTTTGGAGGGTCTCCTGTCACCTTACAGAACGTGTGAGCAGCATGTTCATGGGCAACTGGCCCCTGGGAGATGTGTAGTTTTGGCCTGTGACCTCTTATGTTTCCTCTGTGGGCTCCAGTGAGCCACATCCTAAGTACCTGACATCACCAATGTCAAAAGTTCATGGCTTTTAGAGAGTCTTGTTCCATTCGTGCCGACTTATCACCCACTGGGCCTGACCACATGCTAAGGCCAACAGTCCTGAATTCTAAAAACAGAGCCTACCGCTTTAGTAGAATGGCGCTATTTTTCTATAAAGTTCCATGCTTGTGCTTTGTCATTAGATCCTGGGGCCGACTCCTGACTCCACCACTTACTTGCTGTGCAACCCTAAGCGAGTCATGTTGTAACCGGACAAGCCATGGGACGGTCCGTGCTGCCTGTCACTACTTGAGCCAATTAAGCAGAGACAGGGTTGGATCATTTATAAGCGTTTATTCCAGTACTGCCAGCAGTGTGGGAGGGCAGCAGGTCACCCACAAAAATCTGCTCTCCCCTTGGAGGATGGGCCCCATTTCCAGGTGAGCTCCCGGGTCCCATGTGTATAACTCCCAGCCAGGTTAGAATGTGCCTTCTTTAGCCCTAACCCAGTTTGGCTCAGTGGATATAGAGCGTCGCCCTGCGGACTCAAGGGTCTCAGGTGGATTCCGGTCAAGGGCATGTGCCTTGGTTGTGGGCACATCCCCAGTAGGGGGTGTGCAGAAGGCAGCTGATGGATGTTTCTCTCTCATCGATGTTTCTAACTCTCTCCCTCTCCCTTCCTCTCTGTAAAAAAAATCAATTAAAAATGTATAAAAGAGAATGTGCTTTCTTTAATCAGAACAAAACCATCACAGTTAACAGAGGATGATTAGTATTTCTTACAAGTGTAGCTGGTCTATACTATTTCTGACCCTTTCAATGTGACTCCCTGAGCCTTGGTTTTTGTCATTTGCATGATGAGGTTATGAAGAAGTGTAAATAAATGACCTTGTAGAAGGAAGCTAGCATAATACAGCCTGGCATGGAGTAAGGGGCTCAGAAAATTTTGTTGATTTTTTTTTTTTCTTCTTCCCTGATCCCTTTTCCCTGAGTTTACTATCCATCTCTCTTGGAGTCCATATAACGCAGCTTACAGATAAACCTGTCACATACAAAGAAAAGAAATGAGAGGGATGGGCAATTAAACCCTGGGCAGAACTGGAGCGTGTACAGTTGAGTAGGAAATCATCCTTTGGAATCAGGTTGGGTTTGGAGTCCAGAAGGCCCTGGGAAAATTCTTAACATCCCAGAGTTGTTTTTCTCATTGTGGAGATGAGAAAAACATGACTTGCTATTTATGGTTGTTGTGAGGATTAATTGAAATAATGTATGTAAGAAAGCTGGCCTAGAGGTCTTCAATGAGTCTTAGTTCTGTTTTCAAAAAGTCATTAATGCCTGAGTGATATCTGATTGACAATCAAGACACTCACATGAAAATTCCCCGAGAGATTATCTATTTTTTGGAAGACTGGAAAAATCCAGTCTTATTCTCCTAGCCTAGCTCTTTGCTTGTGCATGTTTTTCCTTATGTTGAAGGCTGAGCAGAAGGAAAAGTCAGTAAGCAAGGTGTACTGCTATGTGTTATGGGTGGGGGAGCCAAATAAATAAAAAATATGATCCCGACTTTGAGAAGCTTCTGAATCAGGGGAAATAAAACATGCAAAATAGGCCATGTAAAACACTCACAGTCCAGCTGGTGTGGCTCAGTGGTTGAGCATCAACCTATGAACCAGGAGATGATAACTCAATTCTGGGTCAGGGCACATGCCCAGGTTGCGGGCTCAATCCCCACTGTGGGGCGTGCAGGAGGCAGCCAATCAATGATTGTCTCTCATCATTGATATTTCTATCTCTCTCTTCCTCTCCTTCCCTCTCTGAAATCAATAAAAATATATTTCTTAAAAAGCCACTCCCAAATAAAATAATAGCCTATTAGCCAAACGCCAAGGTAGACCATGAAGGCGTGACCAGAGTTGGGTGTGAAAAGTCAGGAAGATTTTTAAGGGCAGAGAGGAGCAGGGAGCAGAGGCCCCAGAAGGGGAAAGAAAAATCTCCTGGGTGTGGGATGGTGGCCTCCCTCATGGCTGCATACCATTAAGGCATTGTGTAGAGGAGATGAGATAAGAGGTTCTTGGGCAATAGAATGAGGTCAGTCGCAAGTAGGTGTTCTTTACCTGTTAATACTGACACTGGTAACGAAGTCAAACCATCTCCCCAAACTGACCAGTTGGAAGAAGAGTTGAAACTCTCTTCCACACAAGGTGGAAGGACCATTCCTGTTATCCTAGTTTTATCTGCGTGTGAACTTTCTGGCAATGCTTATAGAACGGCAAGGCCAGCTTTCTCTGGGTAGGGTTACATTGAAGGGGTCACAGTGCCACCTCTTACTGGAGCTCAATGAATGGATCTGTCACCTCCACAGCTGAGGACAGAGGACTGTGAAGGTGAGGCTCCTACCTACGGACACTGGTCTGCAGTTTTAATCTTCCAAGCCTGCCTTAACTTCTGACCAGAACCTTCCTCTGTGCTGTTCTCTGAAGCTGGGTGAAGTCATAGCCTGGCGATTACGGGCATGACTCTGTCTCTTACTTGCTGGGTGGAATTTACTTGCTAGCTAAATATAAAGATGATGCTAATAGTGGTGATTCTCTCCTATGATTGCTGGGAAGTAATTAATTCAAAAGGCACGCAAGTGTCTAGCACACAGCAATCCCTTACTACGTAGTAACTTTCTGTTGTTGTAAACTAGTTTGGTGGCATCGGGATAGTATTCATCTCTACAGCACAAAGCACAGGTTTATGTGGCTCAGAATGGACTGGAGCTCAGGTTAAATCCAGATGTGATTCAGGCTTGGTGGGATGAAGGAATCTTCTGCCTTTAATTTGATGGGTGATTTCAATGTTTGAAACATTCTTCAGAAGGAAGTTTCACGGAGACTGGGTGACACAGAGGCTTGTGTGTGTGTGTGTGTGTGAACTTTATTTTCTGGGTATTCAAAGTGCAGTTACTTTCCCCAGGCATTGCTTAGAAATGGACCTCTTGTGTATGTCTATTAGGCATAGAGTGATATATACACAGAGCTTATACATGTACCTAAACTACGCCAGGTTTGTTACTCTTCAATATGCTGGGCCAGGTGCCACAAGGAGACAGGAAGACTCAACAAAGGCTTTCCCACATGCTAAATGTGTGATCTGGAGACAGTCATCTCCTGCCTCTGCTTCCTCAATGGCAAATCGTGGCTCAGTTAACTCACAGGGCTGTTGTGAGGATTAAATGGGATACCAAATGGAATGTGTCTGGCACATAGTAGTATTTCTTTTTAAAAAAATATTTTTAAAATTAATTTCAGAGAGGGAGACAGAGATAGAAACATCACTGATGAGAGAGAATCATGGATCCGCTGTCTCCTACACATCCCCTACTGGGGATCAAGCCTGCCACCCGGGCACGTGCCCTGACTAGGAATCCAGCCATGACCTCCTGGTTCATAGGCCGAGGCTCAGCCACTGAACCATGCCAGCCAGTCCAGTATTTCATTTTTTTAAAATTTTCTTCAGCCCTAGCTGGCTTGGCTCAGCGGATGGAGCGTCGGCCTGCGGACTGAAGGGTCCCGGGTTCGATTCTGGCCAAGGGGACATGCCTGGGTTGCAGGCTTGATCCCTAGTAGCGGGCGTGCGGGAGGCAGCTGATCAATGATTCTCTCTCATCATTGATGTTTCTATCTCTCTCTCCTTCTTCCTTCCTCCCTGAAATCAATAAAGAAATATATTAAAAAAAATTTTTTTCTTCAGATGTTAAATAAAAGTTAAACTGGGATATAGAGCATTGTCAACAAAGTCTTGGCATCTTACCCAGCTCTTTTACGCTCTAGGCTCTAGGGCAGTTTGGAAGAAATTATAGGTAAGACAAAGCCTGCTTGGGGAAGACTTGATGAGGAAGGGAACTGGATGGGTTAACATATTTGATCCTTGGTGCAATCCTAATGGGTGTAATGACAACCGGAACCTTCTTCAGACAGATGCTGATGTCATGCAGCCTATCTTGGTAGGAGGTTTCCAAATGAATTGCCTTGGCAGTCGAGCTAGGTTGTTTGGATAGCAGACTGCACTTATGACCTAGATCCACCCTCTCTCTGGACTGCAGCTGACAACTGGAAGCATCTGGATTCTCCAGGTTGTGGTTTGGAGGCTGGGAGGGTGGAGCTCTGTAGTTCTGGGCTGGGAGTGAAAACACCTGAGCTCTGGTCTCACTTGCTGCTTGCCCATGGACATGTCACTTCATTTCTGGATCTCAGCTTCTGTGGGTTCTAACTGATGTTCTCTAAATTCCTTCCCTGTTCTAGTATTTTATTTTATTGGTTAAATATATTTTATTGACTTCAGAGAGGAAGGGAGAGGAAGAGAGAGAGGTAGAGATATCAATGATGAGAGAGAATCATTGATCCGCTGCCTCCTACACGCCCCTTTCTGGGGATTGAGCCTGCAACCCGGCCTGTGCCCTGACTGGGGATGGAACAGTGACTTCCTAGTTCATAGGTTGGCGCTCAACCACTGAGACACACCAGCTAGGCTGTTCTAGTATTTTGTAATTTCTCCAATGTGTAACTTGGTTCCTGGCTCAAGAATATGGTCTTAATGGACTGAAGAAATACCAAAATAATATTGCTTCATTCCGTTATGAAAGGTCTCTGGCTTTCTTAAAGGGGCGGGGAAGAGTTCAGCCAGATTAATAATGAGGATCAGAAGATATGTCACTAAATCCAGGATGCAGAGTCTGGCCTTTAATGACTCAGAGGCGGGACCCTCTGCTGCCTCTACCACCCCACCCCTGTGGCTTGATTCCTCCTCGGGGATCCTTGATCCCTCTTGGGAAGAATCTTTTTCTTTATATACTTTAAAATTTTTTAAAATATGTCTCTATTGATTTTTAGAGAGAGAAAGGGAGAGGAATAGAGAGATAGAAACATCGATGAAAGAGAAACATCAATTGGCTGCCTCCTGCACGGCCCCCCACTGGGAATCAGGAATTAAGCCCACAACCCAGGCATGTGCTTTGACTGGGAATTGAACCGGTGACCTCTTGGTTCATGGGTTGACGCTCAACCACTGAGCCACACTGGCCGGGCTGGAAAGAATCTTTTTCACTCTCTGGCCGAGGTTGTTCTCGTGGACTCTGAGCTGGTTTTCAAGTCCGCATCATGTAAGAGAGGCTTCTGTCTGCTCTCAGACTCCCAACTAGGGCTGCCCACGACTTCCTGTGATGGTGATGGATGTGTCAGAGAAAGTCAAGTCATGGGGAAAGCATGAGCTCTCCTCTCTGCTTCCCAAGCAGGTCCCTGGGGCTGTTTTCTCTGGAATCAAGCTCAGTTATTTGAAAAAAAAAAAAAAAAAAATCTCCAAAAATCCATGAGGATTGTCTGTTCCCTGGTGAAGTATTTTGTTTGGTTGTGTTTATAAAATAGATAGGCCTCATCTGAGAGAAGGTACCCACTGAGTGATGAGAACTGCTATCAGAGTATAACTGGGCATTTTCTAGCACAGGCAAACGATAATCAACCATGTATACATTTTTTAAAAGTGCTTGGCCGGTGATGAAGAAACCCTTTTACGTGTCTTGTATTACCTTATGCAATGATTTTCAACCAGTGTGCCGCAAGAAATTTTAAAACATGCAATACTTGCCCTGGCCAGTTGAGCTCAGGGGATAGAGCATCGGCCTGCGGACTGAAGGGTCCCAGGTTCAATTCTGGTCAAGGGCATGTACCTTGGTTACAGGCTTGATCCCCAGCCCTGGTCTGGGCACATGCGGGAGGCAATCTATCGATGTGTCTCTCTCACATCGATGTTTCTCTCTCTGTGTCTTTCCCCCTGCCTTCCACTCTATCTATAAAAAAAAAAAAAAAAAAGGAAAAATATCCTTGGGTGAAGATTAACAAACAAAACAAAATAGACACACACACACACACACACACAAAAATGCAATACTTGACTACTTAGCCAGAGGCACTGACCTCTTTTCCCTTAGATGTCAAACAAAAAAATGACAACAGCCAACACAACAATAGCCATCTGGTGTGAATGCATCAAAAGTATGCCTATTTTTTTTTTTTTTGGTCAGATTGGCAAAATATATATAATTTGTGGAGTGCCGCAGAATTTTAGTAATTAGTTTATGTGTGCCATGAGATGAAACAGGTTGAAAATCGCTGCCTTACACATATTCCAACATCACTAACTGGTAGGTATTATTAAACCCAATTAACAGATGAGGAAAGTGAAGTTTAGAGAGACTTGGTTTTGTTCAAAGTCACCTAATAAATAGAGACTGAATCTGGGCACCTAAATCCAAGTCTTCTAATCCTGAATTCAGTGTTTTCAACATGAATACAGCCAAACCATGAAGTTGACTCAAATCCACATCCCAGCCCGGCTGGAGTGGCTCAGTGGTTGAGCATCAACCTATGAAGCAGGAGGTTATGGTTCTATTCCTGGGCAGGGCACATGCTTGGGTTGCAGGCTCAATCCCCAGTAGGGGCCGTGCAGGAGGCATCTGATCAATGATTCTTTCTCATCATTGATGTTTCTATCTCCCTCTCCCTTCCTCTCTCTGAAATCAATAAAAACATCTTTTTAAAAAATCTACATCCCCCCCCATAAGCAGGAAAAATTCTGTGAGCATTTCTCAGTCACTGATTTTGTGACTCATTGGCCCAACTTTTTTGCTAATACCATTTTTATCGTGGTTTAGTCATTTTCCTGATTCCTATATCGCATGCAAAATAAAATGAAGTAGACAATGGGGCTGCTCATGTGAAGTTTATATTCCAGAGAAACAATTCGAGTGAAAGGATAATGTTTTATGGTGTTTCTTTGTTTGTTTGTTTAATAAAGAATAAGGGGCAGGAGACTAAAAAAAAAAAAAAAAAAAACCCCACCACTCTATCAAATATTAACAGAGCATCTATTCTGTGTCGAGCTCTCTAAAGCAACTGGGGATACAGTGATGAATAAGACTTAGTCCCTACCATTAAGTAACTCAGTTCCACGGGGGAGACAGGTACATGAACAGGTCATTGCAATAGGGTGTGATGAGGGCCCCAGGAGAAGCACGTATGTAAAGGTTTGTGGTTACACTGAGTCAAAAAAGGCTTGACAAGAGGAGGTAATATTTTACCCAAGTTGTAAAGGATTAATATAATCCTGCCAAATAAATAAGGGGGAGATGATCATTTCAGAAAATTATCAGCATCCTCAGGACTACCCCATCACCATATAATTACTTCCTGTATGCCCAACCCCGCTCCAAACATTCTGTAGACATGAACTCATCTGATCCCCACAATTAACCACAAGGAGGTTTTGTAATTACCCCCATTTTTCAGAGGAGGAAAATGGACAGAGAGATTAAATGACTTCACCAAAGTCACCCAGCTGGTCAGTGGCGGAATTGGGCCATCCAACTACAGGGACCGTGGTGATGCTTATTCACCTCACAGATGACTCTGGCTCTGCTGGGGTTTGCCTCTCGTCTTTCAGGAGGGACAAGGTCGTCTCTGGAGAGGTTGCTAAAGCTTGCAAAAACAGAGCCAGTCAACTAATGCTTTAGAATTCCTGTAATCTGAGAGGGGAGAGGGTCTGGTGGCAGAAATCCCTGCTCTAGAATGTATCCACTGTGCATCTGGAAGCTGAGAGAAACAGGAGGACGAAATAGGAAAGGAGATCAACAAATACTGTCACTACAAAACATTTACTCAGACAGGCCTCCTCTCTTATCCTAGAGACCAGAAAGGAAGTAACTCCTCCCTTTAGAAAATAGGACTCCCAGAGCGGGGAGACACCCTTGGCCTTGGCCCAAAGCTTGGGAAGGCCCGAGAGAGAGAGAGAGAGAGAGAGAGAGAGAGAGAGAGAGAGATTGGCAAATATTCTACTCTAAACAAATCATCAACTTCTACCTTCTAAACAAGACCGATTTTGCTATAGAAGTATAATAATTATAACTATAAACGTTTATTAAGTTGTTTCTGTGTTCAAGGCATAGCTATAAATCTTTCCATGCATTACCTCATTTCACCTGCACAGTTCTTTTTTTTTTTTAATATATTTTTTATTGATTTTTTTACAGAGAGGAATGGAGAGGGATAGAGAGCTAGAAACATCAATGAGAGAGAAATATCGATCAGCTGCCTCCTGCAAACCCCCCACTGGGGACGCGCCCGCAACCAATGCACATGCCCTTGACCGGAATCGAACCCGGGACCACCCAGTCCGCAGACCGAAGCTCTATCCACTGAGCCAAACCGGTCTCGGCGAGTTCTTTAATGTAGATTCTTCTACTATCTTCATGCAAATGAAGAAATTTAAGCACAGAGAAGTTACATGATTCCCCCAAGGTCAGACAGCTCGTGAGTGGTGAACTTGGGAATGTGGAGGAAGTGTAAGGACTGAATTTAGGGAAACTTGGACTGGAATCTTGGCCCCATTATCTATTAGCTGTGTGACCTTTTGTAAGTTACTTAGACTCCCCGATTCACATTCCCCTCGTTGGAAAAATCAGGTTAATGGGGTGTACGTCACAGGGTTGCTGTGAAAGTTGGACAAGTCTTAGAATTTTGAGTGTTCTGTAACTGAAGGGCTAGTCATTTGGACCAACCTTACTACTGAAAATAACTACGCATGCTGATTAATTTTTCTTCCCATCTTCATAAAAGCGTCAAAGAGCTGATGAAATAATAATAAAATTCCAGTCCTAAATCTAAAAGAAAGCAAGAACCTAAAGAACAAAACCTCTTTTCTTCTGAAGGCATTTGTAAAATGGGATCATCTGATTTACAAATTTATCAAGCAGTTTTTTGAGTTTTTTTTTTTCTTAATTAAAAACATTTTAATATATTTTTATTGATTTCAAGAGAGGAAGGGAAAGGGAGAGGGAGATGGAAACATCAATGATGAGAGAGAACCATTGATTGCCCCCTTACTTGGGACCAAGCCTGAAACCCAGGCACTTGCCCTGACTGGAATCCAACCACTGAGCTACACCAGCCGCGCTATTTTTTAATCTTACTGCCTCCAGTTAAGTGGTTTGAGGTGTATTTAAGGCGCTTCTTTCTTGTGTTACTTTGAGAGAAGGGACAAGGGAACAGAAATAGCAGGATGAGCAATGGAAAAAGGAGGCAGTGGGTTTCAACCTTGGTTCCCAAGAGGCCGCAAAGGAAAGAGGACACAAAGCGAACGAGAAACACAGAACGTCATTGAAAGGAGAGGGAAATGCCTCAGGAAATGCAGGGGAAAGCAAAGGCGGAGGAGTAGGAAGCAGACAGAGACTGACAGTCTCAGGCATGGGCACTGAAGGAAGTGGGATACTCCCAGTTGGAGGTGAAGGCATTTTCCAGAAAGATGAAAACCTGTCACTGCTGGAAACAAAAAGGAAGTTGGAAGCAAAAAGCATGATGGGGTGGGCACCATGCTCTAGCATGGGCCATGTGACAGATGCCAGCTGTTCCTTCTACCTGGGCAGACCCATGCTGCAGAGCCTGGAAATAATCCCAACACAGATCCCGTAAAAAACACAGTGAGCCAAAACCGGTTTGGCTCAGTGGATAGAGCGTCGGCCTGCGGACTGAAAGGTCCCAGGTTCGATTCCGGTCAACGGCATGTACCTTGGTTGCGGGTACATCCCCAGTAGGGGGTGTGCAGGAGGCAGCTGATTGATGTTTCTGACTCTCTCTCCCTCTCCCTTCCTCTCTGTAAAAAATCAATAAAATATATATTAAACAAAACAAAACAAAACAAAACAAAAAAAACCACAGTGAGCCCGGCTGGTGTGGGCTCCGTGGTTGAGCATCGACCCATGAACCTTGGAAGAGGTCGTTGTTTCAGTTCCCGGTCAGGGCACATGCCCAGGTTGTGGGCTTGATCCCCAGTAGGGGATGTGCAGGAGGCAGCCGAATGATGTTTCTCATCAGTGTTTCTATCTCTTTACCCCTCTCCCCCTTCCTCTCTCTAAAATCAATAAAGACATATTTTAAAAAACACACACCACAAAGTGACATTTGGAAGTGGATTTCCAACGATTTACTAGGTGTTCAGGCCTGAGCTAGGAGGAGTCCCTATAGACTCATGGGGAGTGAGCCTCTGACCACAAAAGAGAAGGGTGTGGACTTCGGTTGAGCAGCACAACAATGCTATGAAAGGGTTGCTATCTTCCACTTTACAGGTGAACAAAAGGGTGGGGTATAAAGTGACAAAGTATTATTCATTCATTCCCCCAAGGTCACACGGCTGACCAGTGTGAAGCTGAGATTCCAACCCCAGTCTTTCCATGCCCAAGCCTCACCGCTTACATCATCCTAGGCATTGTTTCATTTTTGGAAAGCTCACCTAAGGCCAAGCTCTTTATATACTTTCTCTGAGCTATAACAGGATCCAGCCATGTGCTTAAGTGTCAGCGTGTCAGCATTTCAAAAACCTGCCACTTCCCCATGACCCAAACACCTAGAGCTAAAATTGAACTGGGTCTCAGAGCCCAAGCGTTTCTTTCCTTTTCTGATGGCACCAGGGTGGGGTGAGAGAGGAAGTTCTGAGTGGGGTAGAGTCCAGATTAGGAAATATATCCTTAACGGGCACTTGGGCTTGCTCTCATATATCCTTTCCTTATATTCAAAGCCTTGTCTAAGAAATATGACCCCCAAAGAAATAAAGAAGAAAAAAAAAAGAAATATGACCCCAGCCCTAGCCAGTGGTTGGAGCACTGGCCCATGGACTGAAGGGTAACTGAAAGGTACGGGGTTAGCCCTGACCGGTTTGGCTCAGTGGTTAGAGTGTCGGCCTGCGGACTGAAGGGTCCCAGGTTCGATTCCAGTCAAGGGCATGTACCTTGGTTGCAGGCACATGCCCAGTAGGGAGTGTGCAGGAGGCAGCTGATCGATGTTTCTCTCTCATCGATGTTTCTAACTCTATTCCTCTCCCTTCCTCTCTGTAAAAAATCAATAAAATATATTAAAAAAAAAAAAAAAAAAAGAAAGGTACGGGGTTAGATTCGGATCAAGGTCACGTACCTGGGTTCTAGGCTTGATCCCTGGCCCTGGTCAGGGCGTGTGTCGGAGGCAACCAATTGAAGTGTCTCTCCCATTGATATTTCTCTCTCTAAAAAAAAACCACACAAAACAATGGGAAAAATATCCTCTGGTAAGGATTAACAACAAAAAACAAACAGAAATAAAGATAAATAAATAAAAATAGCTATTTGGGGGAGGGGAACTAACATTCATTGTGAACTTATGTATCAGCTGTGGTAATCTATATTACGTCACTTCTGGGAGAAAAATATTATTACACTTTATAGGTGAGAAAACTGAGGTTCAGAGACATTACAAAAATGGTAGGTGGCAGGGCTGGGATTTGAACTCATGGACGCTTGAATCTTCACTAGACCACATGCCAGGCTTTCAGAAGGACGTCTGGAGATGAAAGGAGATAAAAACCTTGAAGGAGCTAGCTTAGAACCAAATATGGAACAAAGTAAACTTTACATAAATGTTAACTACAGTTACTAGCATTATTATTGTTGGAAGATCATCTGTAAAACCACCTTTCAGAGGATCTCTGATAAGTTTGTTTCTCAACCACATCTGGCAAATCCACCCGTACCTGGAGGTGACATTATTCTGATAACACTGGCGCGTTCTGTTTACAGAATGATTTGGGCTTTGTAGGCTTCCCAGTGTCTCCATTCTTGGGGGGCCGGTGGGGGGGGGGGGGATGGGAGGAGAGAAGGGCTGTCATATGAGTTTCCAGAAGGCTGTTGGCTTGTCCTTTCATCGTCAACAGCTGGAAGAACAGACATAGGAATTGCATGAGTTCAGGCTGCTGGTGGCGACGTGAAAAAAGGCAAACTCAGGTCTTCCCTGAGATGAACAGAAAACAGCCCTGGGTCAGAGATAAGAGACAGGAGGGCAGAGGCCGTTGAGAAAGGCCTGCCTGGAACTCTGCCTGCTTGAAATGCTCCTGAGGTTGGTGAAGAGGAAGAGGGGAGCTCCTGACAGAAGACCAATATCATTAAGTTAAGAACAGAAGGAAGGGCTTATATGGAAGGATTGTGGAATCAAATTCCCATTTACTTCAGTTCTTCCCCTTTAAAATGTTCTCCATGTGGGCTACTAGTTTGCTACTCCACTTTTCAAGTGTTTAAAAAATAAGTTACATGCCCTAGCTGGTTTGGCTCAGTGGATAGAGCGTGGGCCTGCAGACGGAAGGGTCCTGGGTTCAGTTCCTGTCAAGGGCACATGCCAGGGTTGCTGGCTCGATCCCCAGTAGGGGGTGTACAGGAGGCAGCTGATCAATAATTCTTTCTCATCATTGATGTTTTTAACTCTCTTTCCTTCTCCTGTCGTTTTATTTTTTAAAATGTATTTTTATGGATTTCAGAGAGGACGGGAGAGGGAAGGAGAGAGAAATATCAGTGATGAGAGAAAATCATTGATCGGCTGCCTCCTGCACGTCCCCTACTAGAGATCGGGCTCACAACACAGGCATGTGCCCTTGACCGGAGTTGAACTGGGACCCTTCAGTCCGAAGACCGATGCTCTATCCACTGAGCCAAACCAGCCAGGGCATATATATATTTTTAAAAAGTTACACTTTGGTTATGGCACCCACACTATTTCCCTCTCTGGGTCTTGCTGAACTGACTGCTCCCCTCTCTCTAATCTAGATGAGACCCTGCGCTTACTTCTCTACCTATATTATAGCTCGTATCACCTTGAATTGATCCTTTTCTGCATAGAAAATATCTGGTATGTGTCTGAGTCTCCTTTGGACAGGAGCACCAACCTGGGCCTTCTGTCATTCATCAACATAGTCAAGAATGAAGATTTGGCCCTAACCGGTTTGGCTCAGTGGATAGAGCGTTGGTTTGCGGACTCAAGAGTCCCAGGTTCGATTCCGGTCAAGGGCATGTACCTTGGTTGCGGGCACATGCCCAGTAGGGAGTGTGCAGGAGGCAGCTGATCGATTGTTTCTCTCTCATCGATGTTTCTAACTCTCTATCCCTCTCCTTTCCTCTCTGTAAAAAATCAATAAAATATATTTTAAAAAAAAAAGAATGAAGATTTGAACTGAGCTGCATCCAACACAGAGTGACCCAATCTCTCAGCTAACCACTCAGATGTTGTTGGAATCACATGGTTAAAAAATAGGCCTGGTCAGTGTTGTTAAGTGGTTAGAACATCGACCTTCGCACCAAAGGGTCTTGGGTTCGATTCCTGGTCAACCAAAGGGTCGAGGGTTCAATTCCCAATCAAGCGCAGGTACTTTGATTGCGGGTTCTCTTCCCTGCTCCCTACGGGGTGCGTGCAGGAGGCAAACAGTCGATGTGAGCGAGACACATTGATGTTTCTCTCTTTCTCTTCCCCTCCTTCCCTTCCTTCTACACTCTCTGAGAAGCAATGGGAAAAATATCCTCTGGTGTGGATTAACAAAAATAAATAAGTAAAAAGTAGTCAACCTTCACTTCCTCTTCCACCAACCCCCTCCCCACCAACTATTCTCTCTAATTGCTGAATCCTGTTTTGAGAGATAAAAATGGTATCATGAGGGGTGAATCCAAAAATCTAAAAAAGTGATGACAGGGATGAAATGTTGGGTGATGCATTTTGTCTTTCCCAGGAGGTAGACTTCCCGGGGTCTGTCTGATGTGTTGCCTACAATCAATTCATGTTCCTTTAGGTCAGTGGTCGGCAAACTCATTAGTCCACAGAGCCAAATATCAACAGTAAAGCGATTGAAATTTCTTTTGAGAGACAAATTTTTTAAACTTAAACTTCTTCTAACGCCACTTCTTCAAAATAGACTTGCCCAGGCCGTGGTATTTTGTGGAAGAGCCACATTCAAGGGGCCAAAGAGCTGCATGTGGCTCGCGAGCCGCAGTTTGCCGACCACGGCTTTAGGTCAACAGCCAGAAATGGTAGATGCTGGCTCATGGTAGACACAGGTTGCTCTAGCTCATCTTCCACCAGCTCCTCATGGGGATCCATGCCTGGTGTAGGCTATGGTTCTCTGGGTTTGAACTTCCCTGGCACGTGTATAAAGCAGTGTGATCCAACTGGTAGCAGAAATTCCATGTTTATGCAGAACAACATCTGCAGATTTTATCTCCAGCTCAGCCCAGTCATAGTCACACTCGGCATTTAAGGAATGAAGTGAAGCAACCGCAGAAAGAGATAAAATGACAAGTCCTCTCTGCCCGGAGTCTCTGTAGCTGTCTCAAATATGAGTAGGCTTCACAACTAGAAAAGGAAAAATAGGAAGATTGGGGGGGGGGGGTGAGGGAAAGACAGAGATATGGACACTTATCTATCAGAGCTGACGTATGGAACCAGTTCTGTGTTAGCTTGGGAGCAAAGGGAACAAATTATTTAGAGCTACAAAGAAGTGACTCCTGGCTCTGGCACGTACCAAATGATGTAAGCACTGCGACCTTGTTTATAGTAACAAAAGACTGTAAACAACCCAATATCCAACAATAGAGGGCTAGTTAATTAAATTGTGGTATGTCCATACAATAAAATACCGAATGAGGAAAAGACTGAGGAAGCTCTTAATGTGCTGATATGGAAAGATCTACAAGATATTAAAAAAATAAAAATATATATATATATGTGTGTGTGTGTGTATACATATATATATATGTATATATATATGTTTTATTGATTTCAGAGAGAGAGAAAGGAAGAGGGAGAGATAGAAACATCAATGATGAGAGAGAATCATTGACTGGCTGCCTCCTGCACCCTCCCTACTGGGGATTGAGCCCACAACCCAGGCATGTGCCCTGACTGGGAATAGAACCATGACCTCCTGGTCCATAGGTAGATGCTCAACCACTGAGCCACACCGGCCAGGCTACAAGCTATCTTAAGTGGAAAAAAAAGCAAGTCACAGAATAGTATGTAGTACAGTATGCCCTATTTTGTGTAAAAAAATGGAGGGGGAGAAAAAAAGTATATTGTTATTAACTGGTAAATGCATAAAGAAATGATGGTGGATTCCTGTATACGTGGCAAAGGAGACGAGAGATGAAGGGAACTGGATATTTGGGGGGGCTCAGCGGGGCAAGAGACTTTTGGATTGTATACCTTTCTACGCCTTATGATTTTTGAAATAGTGCTGTATTACCTATTCTTAAATAAATCAAAGAAAGAAGCACCTTAGCTCTGCCACTTTGTTACCTACCACCTGGCCCTGAAAAATTACTTCACATCTTCCAGGCTCAGTTTCCACATCAGGGGAATGGGGACAGTTCTACGGTACTTGCTTCCCTGGCTTGCTAGGTCACGGGACAACAGAACAGAGAGAGTACTAAGCGCAGTACCTGGAGAGGTGCTTACACATGCTGGGTGATTTCCTTTCCCTGTGACAGCGCCAGGGCGGGACTGTGATCCGTCGGCTTAGAATTTCTTCAAGGAACATTTTAGGAGCAGCTTTCTCCTGCTTGCCCCGTCGAGACTTTATCTGAGTCTTCACTCCGCCATGGAAAACGTCCAGGGACCTAAAGAGTTCAGCTGCGTACTAGCCAGTTAGCTCAGTGGTTGGAGAGTCAGTCCGCCTGTAGACTGAAGGGTCCCCGGGTTCCATTCTGGTCAAGGGCACGCACCTCGGTTGCAGGCTTGATCCCCGGCCCTGGTCAGGGCCTGTGCGGGGAGGCAATCGATTTGTCTCTCTTACATCGATGTTTCTTTCTCTCTGTCTCTCCCCGGCCCTTTCACTGACTCTAAAAAAATCAATGGGAAAATATCCTCCAGTGAGGATTCATAAAACAAAAAAAGGGAAAAAGACCGAGCTTTGAGCACCTGGCAGCATTCAGGTCCCTTTTCTCTCCAGATCAGTTCTCTGGGCTGCAGAAGCCTCGTGTTATCAGGGAACCAAATCTTCTGCACTGGGGCGGGCGGGCGGGGCGGGAAGGGATCTGAGAGGCAAGGCGGGGCTCTAAGGGGCCACCCAGCACTGCACCCTCCCTTGGTGAAATATTTAGGGGCCGCGGGGTGCCCTGACTTCGAGACTGGTATTTGATCTCCGGCAAACCGATGCAGAGAGTCGCAAGGAGAAGGCGTGGATGTTATGAAAGAACAAAGTCCTGGGGAAGGGGGGGAAAAGGTGGGGGGGAGGAGGCTGAACAAAGCCGGCTGCAAACCAAGTGCGGCCTCTAGCGGCCTCTCCTAGATCTGCTCTCCTGAGTCTTCACACATGGGGACTGTTCATTTTTTTAAAAAAATATATTTCTTTATTGATTTCAGAGAGGAAGGGAGAGGGATAGAGAGTTAGAAACATCAATGATGAGAGAGAAACATCAATCAGCTGCCTCCTGCACGCCCCCTACTGGGGATGTGCCCGCAACCAAGGTACATGCCCTTGACCGGAATCGAACCCGGGACCCTTGAGTCCGCAGGCCGATGCTCTATCCACTGAGCCAAACCGGTTTCGGCCTGCTCATCTTTTTATAAAAAAAATTATATTTTTTTATTTCAGAGAGGAGGGGAGTGGGAGAAAGAAACATCCATGATGATGGAGAATCATTGATCGGCTGCCCCACACTGGGAATGGAGCCCGCAACCCGGGCATGTGCCCTGTCCGGGAATTGAACCATGACCTCCTGGTTCATAGGTTCTCGCTCAACCACTGAGTCACGCCAGCTGGGCAGGGGACTGTTCATCTTAAACTAGGCCACAGCTCCAGAGCCGTGGGAAAGATGCTCAGGACAGCATGACATTGTCCTTGGAAAACCTTCGCCAGGCAGCCGTGTGGCCTGTCCTGCAGACAAGTGTGTGTGTCCTGCTGGACCTGCCCACCCCGCCTGCCCATGCGGCTTGGGCTGGGTTCCATGGTAAGCCCAGCTTCTTAGCCCCAGAACGCATCCAGACTCCCCTCCTCATCCCGCTCCTTCCTCCAGATCCTCAGTCCTGTTCTCCCCTCCCTCAGCTCCGTCCCTTTCCTCCTCAGTAACCAGGGGCTACCTGCACACAATCTCAGGCCATGGTTTGCAGCACTGGTTGCTGCATTCCTTGAAGCTCTTCTTTGCACAGATTCTGGGGCCTCATATTGAATGAATGAATGAACGAATGAATGAATGAATGAATGAACGAATGAATGAAGTCAAGCCAATTTGGATAAGTTGAGAGTGGACCTGAAGTTGAACCTGCTCAGTTCACCGCAACCTATTTTCTAGGTTATTTAAAAACACAACCTTGATTTTTTTTTTTTCTTTCATCGTTACAGAATTTCGGTATTGTGGGATGCTATGGTTGGAAATACTGATCAAACTGACATCACCGGTTTCATAGGTCAGTGAGTATAAGTTTCATCTTTGTTCCCTATTGGCGAAAACAACACGACAAACCAACTCTTGAGCACTCGCTGGACACATGAAACTGTTTTAGGAGCTAGGCACTACATTTCCGCTCACCCAAGGTGGGTCCCTTTAGGACAATTAAAAGGATATAGCATGGCATTAACGTTTTGCACGTATTCCTTCAGATTTCTGTTTTTCTATATTACAAGCTACCATCCACAGAGGGTCATAAATCCCCCAGAGAAGTCATCTGTCAGCCCGTGTGATTAAGCTTTGCATCTGTTTTGCAGCTGTTCACTTTGCAGTTTTATTTTGCCTTTTGGAAACCCTAGAACAGTGCTTCTCAAACATGAATGTGCATACAGATCACTTGGGGATTGTTTTAAAATGCAGATTTTGAGTCAGGAGGTCTAGGGAGGTCTGAGACTGTACAGTTCTAAGGAGGTGCCAGGTGGTGCCAATTCTCCTGCTTGGGACTCGGTAAGTAGACTAGTAAGGTGTTAAAAAGGAGAAACAAAAGGCCGTGGCGGGTTTTCTCAGTGGTTAGTGTGTCGGGCCATGGTCCAGAGGGTCACGGGTTCAATCCCGGTCAAGGGCATGTGCCTTGTTATAGGCTCATCCCTTGTAGGGGGCTGTGCAGGAGGCAGCCGATCAATAATTTTCTCTCATCATTGATGTTTCTATCCCTCTCCCCCTTCCTCTCTCTCTGAAATCAATAAAAACATATATTTTATTATTTATTTATTTTTAAAATATATTTTATTGATTTTTTTACAGAGAGGAAGGGAGAGGGATAGAGAATTAGAAACATCCATCAGCTGCATCCTGCACACCCCCTACTGGGGATGTGCCCGCAACCAAGGTACATGCCCTTGACCGGAATCGAACCTGGGACCTTTCAGTCCGCAGGCCGATGCTCTATCCACTGAGCCAAACCGGTTCCGGCAAAAAAAACATATATTTTAAAAAATGTCTCCAGGTATTTCCAGATATCAACTTGGGGGCCAAAATTGCCCCTGGTTGAGAACCACTGATGTAGGATAAGGTATAATCTGTCAGTTCTACGGAACATCATCTATCTCCCTTTGCATTATCTATCTGCCTTTTTGAAACTCATCTTATTTTCCCACTTTCTGGCGGAATGTTTCTAAGTGGGATGCCACAAAATGAAATTTCTAAACAAGTTAAGCTAAGGCATATGTGTTTGCACTCTGTGCCTATTCCAACTGATTAGTTCTGGCTACTAGAGATACTAGTTTTAAAAGGATTCTGAGGACTTGACTAACATGCGAGGAAAGAACATCATCTTCTATGGGTGTAAAGGGACCATTATGCTTGTCATGGGTTTGTCTTGTTTGAAACTACACATTCTCTTCTTTCCTTGCACCTCAAGTATTTGCTTTGCTTCCCATGGGTCAGTAGCTGTGGTAAAATGGAAAGCATGTTGGCCGTGAGATCTGAAGGTTCAAATTGGAATCCCAGTTATGCCATTTACTAAATTTGACCTTGAATGGGTGGGTCATTTAATCTCTTCAGCTTGGAATATAGGCAATTTATACCTAGCTGATAAGGTGGGTATGAGGATTAAAGGAAGCAAATGAAAGTATCTAAATAATTCCAGGTTTATAGGGAGTGCTGAGTAATACATGTGTGATTATACACTCTTTATTTACTTATTCATCAAATAAATAGGCAATATAAATCTAGGGCCAGGGAATATGATCCTCTATTGAATGTTTGGAGAATTTCAGAAGATGAAAGTAGGGTTCTGAAAGGGCTTGTCCAGAAGGAGAAAGGGAAGAGCTGGGAGGGTCAGGGCACATGCCCGGGTTGGGGACTCCATCCCCAGTAGGGGGTGTGCAGGAGGTAGCTGATCAATGATTCTCTCTCATCATTGATGTTTTTCTCTCTCTCCCTCTCCCTTCTTCTCCAAAAGCAATAATAAATATATTTTAAAAAGCAAATAAATAAACAATGGCATTTAAACATACAGAGGCAGAGAGGAAAAAAAATAGTAATAATATACCTAGCATTTTATATCTTTATTGTTTTTTAAGAGAGAGAATCATGGATTTGTTGTTCCACTTATTTATGCATTCATTGGTTGCTTTTGTATGTACCCTGACCGAGGATCAAACTCATACCTTGGTGTATCAGGATGATGCTCTAACCAACTGAGCTACCCAGCCAGGGCAAAAAAACCCAAAACATCTATTATTAAAATTCTCAGAAGGAAAGGGGAACATACCATTACTATGCTGTCTTTTAAAAAGAGGCTATAAAAAAGAAACATTCAGAGGACAAAAATGTGCTTCTGGAAATTACAAACTCAATAGAAGAAAAATAAGTCATCCATAGAGTAGAGTCAAGATGATAGAAATGGAAACTAGAATAAAATATATAAGAAAATTAAAGGATCAGTTCAGGAGATCTAATGTCTGAATAACTTGGGTTTCCATAATGAGAAAAAACAAAAGGGGAAGAGTCATCAAGTAAAGAATTTAAGAAGATTTCCCTGAATTGAAGGACATACTAGTAAGTTGTTAGGTTGGAAGTTTCTGTGGAATGTAAAGCAAAATGGATAAAAACAGACTTACAACAAGGCACATATTGAGAAATTCCAGAACATTGGTAACAAACAGAAGTTTCAACAAGCTTCCAAATAGAAAAAAATTAAAAAGGCAAATAAAAAGGATTGGAGGCCCTGATTGGGTAGCTCAGTTGGTTATAGTGTCATCCCCATACACCAAGGCTGTGGGTTTGATCCCCGGTCAGGGCACAGACAAGAATCAAACAATGAATGCATAAATGAGTGGAACAACAAATCCATCTCTCTCTCTCAGAGCAAGAAATAATTCTTTTTAAAAGGATTGGAAACAAAAATGGTTTTTGACTTTTCAATAGCAACATTGAAAGCAAGAAGGTACCATCAAAATTCTGAAGGAACATTATTTCCATTTTAGAATTCTATACCCCAACTATCATTTAAGTTTTGGAGTTGAAAAATGACATTTTCAGGTATGAACAATCTCAATACCTTTGTGTTTCAGGCAACCTTTTCCCAGAAACTCATCTCAAGTAGGATGTACACCACCCAAGAAAGACATGGGACACAGGCATGAGGAGATCCGGTCAGAAAAGATGAGGAGTCCCGGGGAAGATGGAACAAGAAGATTCCAGAGTGGTGGCTGTGTTTGCACAATGGGCAACTGTACAGATTGGAGGCGTGAACTTGAGAGATGAATTGAGTGCTGCCATCAGCAAGTTCCCTCTTGCCATTTACTTTTCTTTTACCTTGAGAACAGCATGTCTGAGTTTCATACTATTGTCTTTTTAATATTTTTATTGATTTCAGAGAGGAAGGGAGAGGGAGAGAAAGATAGAAACATCAAGGATGAGAGAGAATCATCGATCGGCTGCCTCCTACACTCCCCGCATTAGAGAATCAAGCCCAAAACCCAGGCATGTGCCCTGACCAGGAATCGAACTGTGACCTTTCGGTTCATAGATTGGTGCTCAACCACTGAGCCATGCTGGCCGGGCCATACTATCTTTTCGACTTAGCTTTTTAACTCAGCACTGCTACTTAGATGTGCTGAGGATATTTCACCCCACAGATTGTTCTGTTTACACTTACTCCTGAGAGCTAACAATGAATCATGGGTTTCAAAGCAGAAAATACTCAAGGGTCCATTTAGAATACCAGACGTCCTGTGCCTGGTCCACACTACGGGCCTGCCCGATGCCCCAACTATGGCAAGCTCTGTGTTTCTGAGGACTCACTGACATGACCTGGCCCTACCGTCTTCACCAGCAGGGGTGGAATTTGAAGCTAGACTGTGACTCAGAGGCTCTAGTCAGCTTTTCTTTTCTTGGGAGACTTCATCTAAAAGAGACGATACTGCTTGTTCTTTTCATGGTTAAGGGTGTTTATTACTGAGTTTTTAGGAATGAAGTAATATATCGTTTAGGGATAAATACATCTGTGCTACAGTTTGTTTTTTTTAAATATATATATATTTATTGATTTCAAGAGGAAGAGAGAGGGAGAGAGAGATAGAAACATCAATGATAAGAGAGAGAGAGATTCATTGATTGGTTGCTTCCTGCACACCCCCTACTGGGGATCGAGTCTGCAACCCGAGCATATGCCCTGCCCGGGAAAACTGTGGTTTCCTGGTTCATAGGTTGACGTTCAGCCACTGAGCCACGCCAATTGGTCTATAATACAATTTTTGAAATAAAAATGAACCTAAAGTCCAGCAGATGGGGATCCTGGAGAGGGTGCTTGAGTTATTTTGAGCCGAAGGTGATAGAGCTAAGGTAGAATTATCTGACTGGGAGAGGAAAAAAATTCCCAATTAGATATTAAATTCTCCTAGGAAGCTTTCTTCCTGACTTGTAGGAACCTGTTCCTCAGGAGTTGAGTCACGGGAAACATTAAAAACTATGTGTTTCTTCTTTACTAACTGCTGGGCTGTGCTCCATTCTCTCTGCCTTAATTCAGATATTACTGAGGGGGGGTGGTGGTACTAATTATAGTCAGTTACTGACTCATAACCATACTTTGATCATGGTTATGTCCTCTAAGAAGAAGGTATGTGGTATTTTTGCCTAACTTGTGTAACATGACCTTCAGCCAAAGGGTGGGTCTTCCGAGGAGCTCTTTAAGTCTCGCCAGCTGTGTGCAAAGCTGTTGGATTGCTTTAGCAGACACACCCAGGATATGGGTGTGGCTTCCAAATGCCCAGCTCTCCTGAGTGTCATTTCACGCTACCTGCTGTGGTCAGGGGTAACTGAACAGGATGTGGAACTGACCCACTTCTCTATACGAGTCAGGACTCTTTTCGTTGCAAGGGGCAGAAACCCCATTCACAGACTTAAACACAAAAGGATGAATAGGCTCACTTAACTGCACAGCACAGGAGGATATTCAGGTACAGCTGGAACTAAACGCTCCTCTCTCATCGGCTGCCTCCTGCACGCCCCCTACTGGGGATGGAGCCCGAAACCCGGACGTGTGCCCTGACCTGGAATTGAATAGTGACCTCCTGGTTCACAGGTTCATGCTCAACCATTGAGCCACATCGTCAAGGCAAGTCCACCTCTTTTCCTGGAGAAGATCTTAAATTCCCTATGGTACATAGACTAACATCTCATCGATGTTTCTATCTCTTTATCCCTCTCCCTTCCTCTCTCTCTAAAAGTCAATAAAAAAAAAAAAACATGTTAAAAACAAACAAATAAAAAAAGAAAGTGATTTTGGAGCTAAGGTGTTTATTCCAAAGTCTCTCCCTCATTTAAGGGGAGACACGTTTCTGACCTCACTTTTCTCCTTCTCACTTGGGGGCGGGGTATGTTGTTCTCGTTCACTGCGCAGTGGACAAAATGTACTTTGGAGAGGTGCTGGCTGCCTTCAAATCCCTTACTAACTCTGACTTTGTCAGATACCACTTTGCCTCTCTGGGCAACCCTCCTACATGGGCACTGTCTCCATCAACGTCTCAGGACAGTGCCTGGCACGTAGTGAACCCTTTTTGAATTTTTTTTTGCTGCCATTCTTGTTATTTTAAGTTATTTAAAATAACTTGTGCTGGGAAGCACAAGTCCACGGGCCTGGTTTTACTTCTGGTTGAGATGGAAGCTGGGAGGGTGGAGGGCAGATGCCTGAAGCTAAGCCGCCTCCTGAACAAAGAATAGACGAAACAGAGGAGAGGAAACCCAAGTCCTTTTCGCTCCAGAAAGCTATCAAACCACGCTCTGCGGCCGACTCTGGACCCCGGGGATGGTCGGAGGTCAAAGGAGCCCTTTTGTGCCGTGACATTTCTGAGCGCAGGGCTGAGTTATAAAACTCTTGAATGGAAGGTTTCGGCACTTGGCTTGGGATGGAACGACAAGGTTTTTATAGAGGCGATTCATGGAACTGCTTATGCTGGTGGAGAATCCAGACTGGTATGACTCACTTGCCTCTTTATTGCTTTGGACCAAGAACTGTTGTTTCTTTCTAAGTCCATCTGTGGGAGCTGAGCTACAGCCGCGGGTCAAGATGACTCTTTCAGAAAGACACTGCACCCTCAGTGAGTGTGAACACGGATGCCCCTTTGTCGGGCTCTGGGTCAAGCGCCCTGGACAAGCAGAGTAAGGATTTTATTTTTTACCAGGGCATAGAGTTTCTTTTGGAAGCTGACAGTATTCTTAATGCTCCTTTATTTTTTTAAAAACGTTTTTATTGATTTTTTTTTAGAGAGAGAAGAAGCGAGAGGGATAGAGTGATAGAAATATCCATGATGAGAGGAACATCATCGATTGGCTGCTTCCTGCACACACCCTATTGGGAATCCAGCCCGCAACCCGGGCATGTGCTCTGACCGGGTGGCTCGGTTGATTAGAGCATCATCCTGTACCGCAAAAGGTTGTGGGTTTGATTCCCAATCCGGCACATACCAAGGTTTCCAGTTCAGATCCCCTGTCAGGTTGGAATGTGTACAGGAGGCAACTGATCAATGTTTCTCTCTCTCTCTCTCTCTCTCTGTCTCTCTAAAAATCAATAAACACATCCCCCCCCCCCCCCATATTTTCTTTTTTAAAAGAAAGAAAGTAGAAATCAGTGTGTCTGGGTGGAACTAGGGTCAGTAGAAGGGGCCATTTGGAGTCTGGTTTGCCTGAGGTCCTGCTAGGCCTTCTGGGAAAAACTGGAAAGAGAAGTTCTGGACTGGTGGTAAGACCCAGTGGTGGCCGACTTGACTTCAAAGACATTTCCCAATGTTCCCCACCTCCTGGCACCTGCTCCTTTGTGATAGCCCCTCCTCTTGTGTCTGGGCTAAGCCAAGTGACCTGCTTCTCATGAATGACTGTGACAAAAGTGATGGGATGTCACTTCCATGTTTATGTTACAAAAGACTGTGACTTCTACCTTGCTAGGACTCTCTCACTTGCTGAGGATGATCTTGAGGTAAGTAAGACTAGAGGAATTTTTTCGGAGGTACTTGAACTGGACTTGGGTGGATACAGTGGGGCTGGAGAGACGGGGCCATACAGAAAAGACGGCATAAAGCAGGCAACAGGTGATGGTACCATTATGCAAAGTGTCATTCCTTGTTTGGTTTAGCCAGACTGTGAACTCTCTGGGAGATATAGACATAGATATAGATATAGATATAGATATAGATATAGATATAGATATAGATATAGATATAGATATAGATATAGATATAGATATAGATATAGATATAGATATAGATATAGATCCTTAAAAAATATATGTATATTCTTAAAATAAGTGAATTCCAGTGACATGGTATTTTTGATACAGTGGTTATCTGGATGACTTTTCAGACCACCTTTGTTAGGAAAGTTCAATATCGATTGTGAAGTAAGACCCAGAGCTATTATCAGACTGCACATTAAGGGGTGAATGCTTTAACGAAGTTCACTGCAAACTGAAAATCCCAGGCTGTTTTTTTCTTGACTCTATTCTCTGCTGCCATCTGCTGGACAAGCATGTCATAGTGTCCCAAAGCAAGAGAACCAGCGAAGACAAGCTGAAACAGTGGACAATTTACAACTTAAGTGGAGAAATAAGTGTTACATCTATATTACCTTCCATTTTCAGCTAAGCTTCAGTATTTTCCAAAGACAAAATATCCTTCTATTTTTTTCATGCAGACTATCTTAAATATATGTGTTCCCTTGGAAATTTTGTAACCCCATGAAACAATCACTATTATTATTATCTTAAAATATATTTTTATTGATTTCAGGGAGAGGGAGAGAGAGATAGAAACATCAGTGATGAGAGAGAATCATTGATCGGCTTCCTCCTGCACGCCCCCCACTGGGGATCGAGCCTGCAACCCAGGCATGTGCCCTTGACTGGAATCGAACCCGGGACCCTTCAGTCCGCAGGCCAATGCTCTATCCACTGAGTCAAACCGGCTAGGTCAGTGGTTGGCAAACTGCGGCTCGCGAGCCACATGCGGCTTTTTGGCCCCTTGAGTGTATCTTCTCTTCCACAAAATACCACGTGCAGGCGCGCACGTACAGTGCGATTGAAACTTCGTGGCCCATGCGCAGAAGTCGGTTTTCGGCCTGGGCGAGTCTATTTTGAAGAAGTGGCGTTAGAACACTCAAGGGGCCAAAGACCCGCATGTGGCTCGCGAGCCGTGGTTTGCCGACCACTGGGCTAGGTCAACAACCATTATTATTATTACTAGTTTCCATATGAGGAAACAGAAGCACAGAGATTTAAATTAAATGCCAACTTCAGCCCAGCTAGTGTGGCTCAGTGATTGAGTATCGACCTATGAACCAGGGGGTCATGATTTGATATCCAGTCAAGGCACATGCCCAGGTTGCAAGTTCTATTCCCAGTAGGGGGCGTGCAGGAGGCAGCCGCTCAATGATTCTCTCTCATCATTGATGTTTCTGTCTCTCTCCCTCTCCTTCTCTGAAATCGATAAAAAAATATATTTTTAAAAAGCCAACTTCAAACTGAGTCAGGACTGAAGTCTCCTTTACTCCTAGTTTCACACTTTTCTCAGTAAACATGTTAAAATAAGAAAAAGCTTGAGAGGGGTTGAGTGAAACCGCTCATCGGTAGCACTGACAGGGCAGGTCTAGCAGAGAGGTGGAGAGGGCTGGAGCTTCTCAAGTTTCAGCACTTAAAATTCAGTGTGTGGTGTGAAGGTGAGGGTGTATGTAGCAGCACGAACAATTCTGCATACACATAGTACACTGACACATAGCTACTTGTCAAATTCTTTTGAAGGGAAAAAATCCTCACGGATTGTAAAGAACGTTGAATGTAATATATGTCTCCAAATGTTAGTAGTATAATTAAATACTCTGGTGTAGGATGTAGCTGCAGCTCTAAAACGCCGTTACTGGAATTTTTTTAAAAGATATATTTTATTCATTTTTTACAGAGAGGAAATGAGAGGGATAGTTAGAAACATCGATGAGAGAGAAACATTGATCAGCTGCCTCCTGCACACCCCCCACTGGGGATGTGCCCGCAACCAAGGTACATGCCCTTGACCGGAATCGAACCTGGGACCCTTCAGTCCACAGGCCAACGCTCTATCCACGGAGCCAAACCGGTTACGGTTGCTATTGGAATTTTAAAGAAATTGATCAATATTATTGGTCAATATCATTCCACACATATTTATGAGCTCACAACCCGTGCACGTGCCCTGACCAGAATTGAATCTTGACCTCCCGTTTCATAAGTCAATGCTCAACTACCAAGCCACACTGACAGACCTACTGGTGGATTTTTTAAATTGGTTCTGCCATTTGGAGAACAAATTGGATCATAAAGTTGAAGATACAGGCAACTGTGACACAGCAATTCCATCAGTACCACCTATAAGGATTTGTTTCCCAGTCAGCAAACCCAGAAAACCAAATAGTGCCAACAACTGCATATATAAATGACTCCCAGTGGTTTCATTTTTCAACAAGATGACAGCTGAAGAGCAGGAAGAAAACGGACAAAGTTCTTATGAGAGAGAAATCAATGCTTTTTGAATGCTGCTGTCACTAGTTGAAAATGCACATTGGCACAAGTTTCTCAATGAGGGAGACCATCATGCTCTTTGCCTCAGACATTTTCAGAATAAGCCTATCTGAGAGTCAGAATTTGAACAGGTAAAGATAGCTGTGCCAAGAAGAATCAACCAAGTATTATTATCTCAAATAGTTCTTACAGGTAGATGGGAAAATACATGAGAAGGAATCTAACTTTTACAGTAACATTTTAACTAGTTGTTTTTTTTTATTAACAGAAGTATTGATTCAGAAAACATTGTAGAATTTATCTGTTGTAGGTAAGTGGAGAGTTATACACAGTAATTTGCTTTACTGATAAACTATTCCAGTAACAGGATAAGAGCATGAGTGATCACCATAGTGACGTATGTATAAAAACTCATTTCTAATCTCTCTACATGGAGATAACAATTGTAATGGCTGTTAAGGGTATATAGATAGCTCTCAAATATTATTCCACACATATTTATGAGGTAGGATACACATTTGAGATATTATTCTAGACACTTTTCCCCATTGCAAATCTTGTCCTCTATGGTGGGTTGTCACCCCCTCATTTACTTAATTCTTTTTTTTTAAAACACTTTATTGATTTTTTACAGAGAGGAAGGGAGAGGGATAGAGAGTTAGAAACATTCATGAGAGAGAAACATCTATCAGCTGCCTCCTGCACACTCCCCACTGGGGATGTACCCACATGCCCTTGACCAGAATCGAACCTGGGACCCTTCAGTCTGCAGGCTGACGCTCTATCCACTAAGCCAAACCAGTTAGGGCTTAATTCTTTTTTTAAAAAAAATAAATTTTATTGATTTTTTGCAGAGAAGAAGGGAGACGGACAGAGAATTAGAAACATCGATGAGAGAAACATCAATCAGCTGCCTCCTGCACACTCCCTACAACCAAGGTACACGCCCACAACCAAGGTACATGCCCTTGACCGGAATCGAACCTGGGACCCTTCAGTCCGCAGGCCGACGCTCTATCCACTGAGCCAAACCGGTTAGGGCGACTTAATTCTTAAAGGTTCAACATTGTCTTCTGAAACATATGTCAGTATTAAGAACCTTGCATGTCAAGCTCTGGGATGTGAATATTTTGAAAGTTCATGTTCCAATGAGTTCAGTGCATAAAACTGTATTGAAGGGGAGAGAAGCCAGAAGATGAGGACTCCCTCCCCAGCCTGTGGGAAGGCAGTGGGAGGACCCAGAACACTTGCAGAGAGAGAGATGGAAGGGGTCTGGAGGGACTATGTAGCCTGGAGGGGACTCAGCAATGAGCTGCTACCCAGCCTCTGTCTGAGCAAACACTACCTGTGGCTGGCAATGGAGAGCTTTGAGGGAGCTGTGTCAAGCCCCACTGGCCACTGTGCCCCACATGAGTAAGCATTTGTATTTCCAGTGCCAAGGAACTAAGTTGGTGTTCCCTCCCTGCCATTGTACTAGGAACGCCCACGGAGATCAGCTAGTGGGTTTCTGGCTCATTGATCTACTGGCATGAGTGTTGTCCATCTGTTTCCTCAGACGCTGCTAGCCTCCATCTGAACTACCCTGCGTGGCCTGGCCTGCTTCACTGGTCAGTAACACTTGTGAGCCCAGCTGGAGTCTGGCTCTGGACATCTGGAGCGGCAGTGGTGAGGGTCACACAGAAAGACCCAGTCATGCTTCTTGGGTGCAACTGCGTGAAATCAACTCTTTGGAGCACCCACCCCACCTCTTAGACATCTAAATAAAATCAGGCTAATAGTGTCTAGTCCCGTGGTCGGCAAACTGCGGCTCGCGAGCCACATGCGGCTCTTTGGCCCCTTGAGTGTGGCTCTCCCACAAAATACCACGGCCTGGGCGAGTCTATTTTGAAGAAGTGGCGTTAGAAGAAGTTTAAGTTTAAAACATTTGGCTCTCAAAAGAAATTTCAATCGTTGTACTGTTGATATTTGGCTCTGTTGACTAATGATTTTGCTGACCACTGCGTTAGAATGATTTTTTTGTTTTTTAAAAAATATATTTTATTGATTTTTTTTACAGAAAGGAAGGGAGAGGAATAGAGAGCTAGAAACATCGATGAGAGAGAAACATCGACCAGCTGTCTCCTGCACACCCCCTACCGAGGATGTGCCCGCAACCAATGTACATGCCCTTGACCGGAATGGAACCTGGGACCATTCAGTCCGCAGGCCGATGCTCTATCCACTGAGCCAGACCGGTTTCGGCTAGAATGAGGTTTTTGTCTAGGATGGTTTTCTTTCTTTTTAAAAAAATATATTTTTATTGATTTCAGAGAGGGAGGAAGAGATAGAAACATCACTGATGAGAGAATCACTGATTGGCTGCCTCCTGCATGCCCCCCATTGGGGATTGAGCCCATAACCCAGGCATGTGCCCTTGACCAGAAACGAACCTGGGACCCTTCAGTCTGCAGGCTGACGCTCTATCCACTGAGCCACACCAGCCAGGGCTGGAGCTCCTCCTTTCCCACACAACAATCTAATCATGCATGTGCAAGTACTACCATAATTTACTTTAAAAATCCTTTCTCGTTGGTGTTAAGGTGATTCCCAGTGTTTTCTGCTACAAATAATGTAACAATGACTTTCCTTGTGAAATCTTTGTCAGTGTCTCCAAATTGAAAACAGATTCTTAAATAGTGGTGAGCAATCACAAGATGAGTACTGTGAGCATTATTGTCTGGATTTTGGCCTAATTTCCCAGGATTATTAGTGGTCCATAAAGCAGCTGAGGCCCCAGCTGCATTGCAGATGGGCAAAGCCCACAGAGGCTCAGTGGACTTAACACACTGGGTGGAGGAAGACAGGCAGACACAGGAATATAAGACTGCCAGGGAAACATGCTTCATGGCTAAACACACATCTTGGTGTCACACCCATGTCTCAGAGTCTAGGATGACCCGTGGACGTGAAATGAGATCCCTCTTTGCGCTCAGCGGTTTGAGAGGAAACTGCCATCTCCAATAGTCTTTGCCTTCTCCCTGTGACTCACGAAGTCCAGTCTGAGTTGTCCTCACACATGAACAGAAAAGTCATGAAATATTAACGCTCTGTTACTGACTCTGCTGTGAACACTTAAGAGAGCATCAGTCCCTTCTAGATCAATAAGCTTTGCATTATGCATAAGAGGGCCATGAAGTCACATTTATCACTGCCCTTTGGGTTATAGGGTGGGATGACTAGGATAGACCCAAGCTGGATGCCAATACTGGAGGGTTGCAATCCACTTTTTCAATGTTTTTTTGTTGTTTGTTTTTTAAAAAATATATTTTATTAATTATTTTACTGAGAGGAAGGGAGAGGGATAGAGAGTTAGAAACATCGATGAGAGAGAAACATCGATCAGCTGCCTCCTGCACACTCCCTCCTGGGTATGTGCCCGCAACCAAGGTTCCTTCCCCTGACCGGAATCGAACCCGGGACCCTTGAGTCCGCAGGTTAACACTATCTACTGAGCCAAACTGGTCAGGGTTCAATATTTTTTTGTTGTTGTTGTTAATCCTCACCCAAGGATACTTTTTCCCCATTGATTTTGAGAGAGATTGGAAGGGAGGGGGAGAGAGAGAGAAACATCTATGTTAAAAAACCACACAAATACTGAGCCCTAGCCAGTTTTGCTCAGTGGTTAGAATGTCAGCTGGCAGACTGAAAGGTTGAGGTTTCAAGTGTGGTCAAAGGCACATACCTGGGTTGCAGGTCTGATCCCCACCCTCGGGGGCATGTGGGAGGCCGACACTCTATCCACTGAGCCAAACTGGCTAGGGCTATTTGTAGTTTTAATTGAGCATTTTATATGATTACATTTCCTCTCCTTTCTTAGCATATCAATTATACATATATCTACTTTTTTAGTGGTTTAGATAGAGTTTATAATATATATTTATAGCTAATCCAAGTCCATTTTCAAATAACTATAATGCTTCACGGGTAGTGCAAATATCTTATAGCAACCAGATTTTCCTAATTCCTTCCTCCTGTCCCTTGCTTGCACCTTGTATCACTGCTGTTCTTCATCTCATTTACTAGTATACAGACATAAATATATGTGTTTTAAAAAAAGAAAAAAACCAAAAAGGAAAAAAATATGCTTATAGCCCTGACTGGTTTGGCTCAGTGGATAGAGCATCGGCCTGCAGACTGAAAGGTCCCAGGTTCGATTCTGGTCAAGGGCATGTACCTTGGTTGCAGGCACATCCCCAGTAGGGGGTGTGCAGGAGGCAGCTGATCTATGTTTCTCTCTCATCGATGTTTCTAACTCTCTATCCCTCTCCCTTCCTCTCTGTAAAAAAAATCAATAAAATATATTTTAAAAATATGCTTATATATGCTATTGTTTATGTATTTAAATATATACCATGCATTATATATAAGTAAACATACATAATCAAACACATCGCTGCTGCTGTTCTTTTTAACAAGCTCTTACCGGTCTGATCAAGAAGAATAAGAAAAAGAAAAGTTTTTATTTACCTTCATTCCTTCCTTCTCTAACGCTCTCCCTTTCTTGATCAAGGCGGGAATTTCTGATCTGTGTCCATTTCCTTCTGTTCATTGGGAGGCCTCCATGACTGCCCGTGGCCCACGAGCAGGACCTGGATAATTTGAGCCAGGACCCGGATAATCAAGCAGGACCTGGATAATCGAGCTGGACCCGGATAATCAAGCAGGACCCGGATAATCAAGCAGGACCCAGATAATCGAGCAGGACCCGGATAATCAAGCAGGACCCGGATAATCAAGCAGGACCCGGATAAGCAAGCTGGACCCGGATAATCGAGCAGGACCCGGATAATCGAGCAGGACCTGGATAATCGAGCAGAACCTGGATAATCGAGCAGGACCCGGATAATCGAGCAGGACCCGGATCACCGGAGCCCCCTCATCCCCTCCCCTGTCCTTAGCTGGTATTGTCCGCTCGCCATTCCCACGGTGGATGTCTTTTCCAAGGATGCAGCCTGGAGAGAGCAATGGGGTGCCGAGACCCTCGGGACAGGATGCGACTGAACCCCGTGAAGGCCTCCGGATCAATAAGAACCCGGTGCGGGTGCCGAGAGCTACTTCTCTGAGATGATCCTCCTTATTCGGTCCCCTCGCTGGTTAAACCGCCACCCCCGGTTCTGGAAGGGCCTCCTCTGTCCTGTCCTGCGAGTGTGGGGGTCACGGCCTGCGGTCACCCCGGAAGCTCCGGGTTTCAAACCAACTCCTTCTCTCCGAGGAACTTCTCATAAACAAGGCAAGGCCCCTGGCGACAACATCCCCTCTGGTCCCGTTTGCCTGAGAAAGCAGCTGTTCTTCGCTTTTGAAGGATAATTTCCCCGAACACAGAAATTTAAGTTGGTGTTTGTTTTGCTCTCAACACGTCAACTACGTCCCCCTCTTCTTGGCGCCTGGTTTCTGAGGAGAACTTGGACGGAGTCTTCCATTTTGCTCCTTGAACAGGTTGAGGGGTTTGTTTGTGTGTTTACCCTTTTTAGGCTTCTTTCAAGATGTTTCCTCCGTTTTTGGTTTTCTGCCATTTTGAGGACCATATGCCTGAAAAAAGGACGCTTTTTTCAGGTACCAATTTGCAGCCGAGAAACTAAAAGCGCGCTTCGCTGAGAGGAGCAAGTTCCCGCCCAAGGTTATCAGCGAGGTCGGGTTTATGCAAATGAGGTTCTAAACGTCCTTCTGATTGGTTCTCGAATTGGGCCCTCCTGATTGGTCGTGAGGGAGCAGTTCTGATTGGACGGGGCCGGTCTGTCTCCAGGTGAGAAGTGGAAGAAGCAGATTGGCGGGAAGGAGCCTGGGAGTTCTGTCAGAGATTCTTCCCGGGATGCCTCGGGCTGCACATGGCGGCTACCCTCGCCTACATTTTGGGCTCTGGGTTGACGGTGGTGAGTCCATCTCGGCAGAGAAGTTCCTTCTGGGCGTTTATGTCCAATGAATTGGCCTCTCAGGGGCCACACGGCCTGTATTTGTCTTGCCTGTTCTCTGACCTTCCTGGGTCTGTGACATTAATTTGGGAAAAGTCTCAGTCATTATTGCTTTGCATATTCTGTTCCCTTCTGCTCCTCTCGCTTTTCCCTTTACTTGCGTTCTATGCCTTTTGGAGTTGTCCCACAGTTTTTGGCTATTCCGTTCCTTTTGTGTGTGTGTGTGTGTGTGTGTGTGTGTGTATGTTATTTTTTTTTTTTTCAGGCTTTTTTTTCCGATTTGATTTTCCATTTTGGAAGTTTCTATTGATATATCCTCCAGCTCAGGGATTCCCACTCCCCCTCAGCCATGTCCAGGGTACTAGTCAGTCCATCAAAAGGATTTTTCATTTCTATTATAGTGCGTGTTTTTTGTTGTTTGTGTGTTTTTTTTGTGTGTGTGTGGTGTTTTTGTTGTTTTTTTTTTAACATTCTGGGGGTTTCAAATCAATATATATTTTTTTTATTTCAGAGAGGAAGGGAGAGGGAGAGAGAGAGAGAAACATCAATGATGAGAGAGAATCATTTGATTGGCTGCCTCCTGCACGCCCCCTACTGGGGATCAATCTCATAACCTGGGCATGTGCCCTCAATAAGAATCAAACCCGGGACCCTTCAATCTACAGGCTGATGCTCTATCCACTGAGCCAAACCTGCTAGGGCTATAGTGTTGTTGTTTTTAATTCTTTTCTTTTTTTTTGGTGTGTGTGGTTTTTTTTTTTATAAGTTTTATTTCAAGTGTTTCTTTTTGATTCTTAGCACTTCCTCTGCTTACATTGTCCATCTGTTCTTGCATGTTACCTATTTTTTCCCCCTATCAGAGCCCTCGCATATTAATCACAGTTGTTTTAAATTCAAGATCTGTTCATTTCAACACCCTGCCAAGGATGAGTGTGGTTCTTCTGTCTCTTCAAACTGCATATGTTGCCTTTTGATATGCCTTCTAATTTTTGTTGTTGTTGACAGCGGGACATGATGTTCTGGGTAAAAGAAACAGCAGTAAGGCAGCTTTTAGAGACGTGGTGGTGAGGTGTGGAGGGAGGGGAGGCGCTCTGTTGTCCTAGGGCTGTGGTTGGCAAACTGCGGCTCGAGAGCCACATGCGGCTCTTTGGCCCCTTGAGTGTGGCTCTTCCACAAAATACCACGGCCTGGGTGAGTCTATTTTGAAGAAGTGGCGTTAGAAGAAGTTTAAGTTTAAAAAATTTGTCTCTCAAAAGAAATTTCAATTATTGTACTGTTGATATTTGTCTCTGTTGACTCATGAGTTTGCCGACCACTGGGTTAGGTCTCAGCCTTTTAGTGAGCCTGTGATCCTTGGCTATGAACTTCACAAGAGCCTGGGAGGGGGCTGGAGTTGAGTTTTTTCCCTTTCCCGAAGTTGGTTAGGCTCTGACAAAACCCTTATACATTATTTTGCTCGGACGAGATAGTTTCTCTTGAGGGCAGGCTTTGTTAGAAAGAGCAGAATGCTCTGGCGTATTGCAAAAAACACCCCATTTTCTCCTCCGCTTGCTGGAAGCATGGGGGAGGGGGGTGGTGGTGGTGGTGATTTTCTTCTCATTTTCCTTGTGAGCATCTGGCTGAGCCCCGGAAGGAAAACCTCACACAGTTGAAAACCCCCTGGAATTTTTATCTCACACACTTCTGCACACTGAGCCTCCGGAAATTCGGCAGTTACAGCTCAGGTTTTCCTGTCCTGGCCGTGGTTCCTGGGGGGTTCCCACTTGTGGGACTCTGCTCTGGGAACAGTGATTCTCTGTGTTTGCCTGTCTGTCTTTCTAATCTGGGGAGTAGGGGTTTGCCCTGTGACTTCACTTTTCATATGGATCAAAGAAGAGTTGTTGATTTTTTAGTTTTTTGGGTTTTCCTCCCCCCAGCTGGAATTCTCAAATACTGCAGGTGGGACTGGAAATTTTGGTAGTATATACTAAAAAAAAGCCAGGCACTTAACCGTATGACCTAGCAGTTCTACTCCAAGTTACATACTCAAATGAAAAGAATGCATATGTCCATCAAGTATTCACAGTGGCTTTATTCATAACAACTAAAAACTGGAGGCAACCAGAATGTCTACAGCCAGGAAAGAGACATATAAATTATTTTATATTCACACAATGCAATACTATACAGCAATAACAAAGAATTAACTACTGATATGTGAAACAATATGGATCAATCTCAGATATTATTTTGAGTAAAAGAACCCATATATATATATATATATTTATATATATATATATACACACACTAGAGGCCTGGTGCATGGATTCGTGCACTGGTGGGGTCCCTCGGCCTAGCCTGTGGGGATCGAGCCGAAACTGGCTCTCTGACATCCCCTTAGGGGTCCTGGATTGCGAGACCCCTCCTGCAGGTCCAGCCCCCAGTACCTGGAAGCCCACGGGCTCCCTCCTCCCTCCTCTCTGGGTCCAGGGTGCGGGTGAACCAGATTCAGGGCCGACAGTGCCCCAGCAGCAACCTAACCCATGGCTGATTCCACGAGGAATCTGGCTCCCTCCTCTACTGGTAGGAGCGTCTTCCCCCTGGTGGTTATTGTGGGTCATAGCTATGGGGCGAATGGTTGAACGGTTGGACAGTTGCTTAGGCATATATATATATATATACTCATATATATGATATATATATATTCATATATATATTCATATATATATTCATATATATGATTCCATTCATATATAGTTCAAGAATAAGTAATACTAACTGATGCTAAAGACATGAGTATAGTTCTTACAACATCTGGGGACTAAGTGGTTATTGCCTGGGAAGAAGCATAAAGAAACCTCTGGATGACAGGACTGTTCTACATATCAATCCGGGTGGTGGCTGTACTAAGGTATATCGAGCAGACACTATATGCTTTGCGCCCTGTGCACACGTGCCAGGTGAGAGAGACATGCTTACATCCTAGGGAAGAAGACATTAGGCACTAACTTCAGTGACGTGTGTTGGGTAACATGTTGGTAGAGGAAATAATGGTGGCTCTAGGCACAGGGAACAGAGAGAGCTCAATTATTGTGGGGATGAGGGGGAGATTTCCTGGAGGGAGAGATGGCGTAACTGAGAGCCTTTTAGGCCTTAGGCAGGGATAAGAAGATTGGGAGGTAGAGAACATTCTAGGTATTGGGAACAATATGAGCAAAGGCCTGAAGGTGAGAGAGGGAGGCGTGTGCAAATAATGACAAGTTTTGAGTACAGGGAGAAAGATGGTGACGGAGAGGCAAGGTGATGGTGGCGTGCAGCAGGGGCCGGCTTTTTTTGGTGACTAAATGAGATGTTAAAAGATCTTTGGCTTTTCTGAGAGCATTGGGAAGCCAATGCATAGTTTTAGGTAGGAAAGAGTCAAAGTCACATTCACGTTTGAAGAAATGAATCTGGGGTCCTAGCCAGTTTGGTTCAGTGGATAGAGCATGGGCCTATGGACCGAAAGGTCCCCGGTTCGATTCCAGTCAAGGACACATGCCCAGGTTGCAGGCTCGATCCCCAGTAGGGGGCGTGCAAGAGGCAGCCAATCAATGATTCTCTCTCATCATTGATGTTTCTCTCTTTCTCTCTCCTTCTACCTTCCTCTCAGAAATCAATAAAAATATATCAAAAGAAAAAAAAAAAAAAAGAAAGAAATGAGTCGGAGAAGCTGAGCAGTTGAAGCCCTGCAGGTGGTCCAGGCGATCGAAGATGGGGCCGGGATAGTGGCGAGTGGAAATGAAGACCTTACGATGGTAGGATGTGCTGGGTGGGGAAGATGGGAGAGTCTGGCAGGAGCTGGCTCCATTTCGGCACTTTTGGAAAGGAATCTAGTTCCACACACTGGAGGAGGCCAGGGACATGAGGTATGTGGTTTGATTTTTCCCTCTGAATTTCCAGTGTCATTTCATTGCTTCTCACTGCCTCCTAGAAGGAGCCTTGTTCCTATAGAGAGCCTTTCAGTTGAATTTGCTGGTCTCTCTCTTTTTTAAAAAAAAAAATATATATTTTATTGATTTTTTTACAGAGAGGTAGGGAGAGGGATAGAGAGTTAGAAACATCGATCAGCTGCCTCCTGCACACCCCCTACCGGGGATGTGGCAGCAACCAAGGTACATGCCCTTGACCAGAATGGAACCTGGGACCCTTCAGTCCACAGGCGGACGGTCTATCCACTGAGCCATACCGGTTAGAGCTTTTCTGGTCTCTTTTGTGGGTGGAGGTGGGGGAGTGGGGTTGGAAGGAGGGAGACTTTGTTGAATGCATGAAATCCTCCACCACTTCCTCCTTCCCTCCACTCCCCAAGCAGGTTATTTTCCTGTTTCCTTATGCATTTAAGAGGACAGAGGGATTTCATGACCTCCATTAGCAAAGATGCTTTGGGGGATGGGGCCATCGGAGGAGATTCTTCTTCCCCAGAATTTGAGTCCTGTCCTCTGACATGTCTTAGTTGGGAGATGGTGAATGAGGACCCAAGAGAGACCCAAGAGAGGGGACTACCATCATCACTTGCTTATGAAAATTCTCGGAAACTCGAGCCCTAGGAAGTTGAACACCCATGGGTCTGCCAATGCGGGAAGCCCGGGACCCTGGCGGGTCCCTTTCGCAAGCGCTCCGCCTGGAATCAGAAGGGGATTTAGCAGCGGAGAGCTGCCTGCCCACAGCGCATACCGTTAAGGCTCTTGCCCGGAAGAAAGCGGGTTAGAATCTGATCCCCACCGAACAGGAGACCCAGGAGCCTCCAAGCGCCTCCCGCCCGCCTCTCGGAGGCTGTGGAGCTGGGGCGCTGCAGCGCTGCGCCAGGGAGGGGCGGGCTTCGGAGGCGGCGGCGGCGTGGGCGCGCTGTGCTGCAGGTGTGACACCCGCGGACTCCTGCCTCGGTCCGGATCGCCTGCGCGGACGCTGCTCCTCGGGCACCCGGTGGCGGTCGCTTGCTCGTGGATTTCCGCCCATGGATTTTTTCCCACCCAGGTAGGGGATGGCGCTGCTCGCTCCGGGGTGCGTGCAGACCCGCAGGGGACGCGGGGACTGGGGGTTCCCAGGCTTGCCTGCCGGAGCTGAAACATACACGCTGGTACCTTCGAGTGTGGGTAGTAAAGGCATAAAAGACAGGGGGAGGGAGGATCTTGGAAAAGCAAGGACTTGCCTTCCGCGCAAGGCTGCGCGCTTCTGGGAAGGTGGCATTCCCCAAGGGCTCTGGTAAGCACCCTGTATGAACTATTAGCTTCCCTAGTTTTTGCAACTTATTCTAACTCCGTTTCCCTAAGCCAGCGGCTTTGAGTTTGCATTCGATTCCCAGGAGATGGCTTTTTGTCGTTGCTGTTGGTTTGTTCTTGGGGGAAAAAAAAAAAAACGGATGAAAAAACACATTCACACACCTAGTGGCTCTGGGTCCGGGTTTGTGAGTGTGCATTTCTCTGTATGTGGAGGGCGCCCTCCGCGGGAGTGGGAGCGGTTTCTCAGGGACACAGAGGATTTGTTTTGTAGCTGGATTTCAGCGCAAGGAAAAGAACAGGATTTGTTCTGCAGGGATGGGTGAGCAA
This sequence comes from Eptesicus fuscus, assembly GCF_027574615.1. Classification (NCBI taxonomy): domain Eukaryota; kingdom Metazoa; phylum Chordata; class Mammalia; order Chiroptera; family Vespertilionidae; genus Eptesicus; species Eptesicus fuscus. The sequence goes on along the minus strand of NC_072497.1, from coordinate 9,042,868 downwards.
ATGCGTTTAGCCAGGGAGGAGCGAGGCACGGCTGTTCCTTCCGCAGACCCGTATTAGATATCTCTGCTGTCCAGCAGCCGGGCTGCTGAAACAAAACCTTTCACTACAAATCACAGAGGCAAGCTAGCTCCTTACAGGTAACTTAATGGTGCCCTGGGCTCCAATGGGGTAGGGTGGGGCGCTGGAGAATGCCTGCTCTTTTTTCTTTTTCTTTTTTTTTCTTTTACAAAAGGCCTGTCGGGGAGGTAAATGTGGGTGGCTTTGAGGTTGAGGGAGCGGCAGTAAGGGATGAGAAGTGTGTGTGTGGTTGGGGGAGATCTGGGCATTGCCAGCGGTCCTTCTGGTCAGCAATGGTCTCTTGTATGTTTTTGCTTCCTGCCCTTCCCAGAGAGGAGCCTGGTCCTGTTTGCTCCAGCCCATGCAGCAGACACAGTCCAGGCACATTCTGCATCTCTCTTGAGTCAGCAAATACTCCCCGGGCACCTGGCATATGTCAGAGGCCAGATTAATCCTTGGGGCGGGGGGTGCAGAGGTGACATAAACATAGTCCAAACCCTAACCCGGCAGCTCACACCTGGTGGGGGGCAAACACCTGGATTAATGAATGTGATACATTCAGGAATGCAAGTGTGGAAAGAGAGCGGTGCAAGCAGAGAGGAAGCGGGACGGTGATTTTTTTTTTTTTAAAACGATGCTCTCGTCAATGAGACACGGCATGGATTTCAGCAGGGACGGGGTCCCTCGTCTGTCTGTGACCCATATCATTCTATTACCCATCAACATCACTGCCTCTGGATGGCAGGGCTTTAATAGGTCACCACAGAGCTGGCATCTGATCAGGTCCCAGAAGACACACACACAGGCTGACACCAAAGGAGGAAGGCACCCAATGCAGGTCAGGCTATGCTTTTTGTTTTATGTATATTTTTAAAGTGGATTCTTTTCCTAACTCCCAGGTCCAGGAAGGTTTTGAAGCAGTACTTCACCAAAGCAGGGATTCTGGAAAATTCTGGGGAGCTCTCAGAGCAGGTGAACTGATTTTTTCCCTCCCTGGGGTCCCTGACCTATCTGCATGTCCCAGTCCAGTTCAAAAGCAATGCTCTGACGTTGACTCTGAGTGGGTGGAATAAAGGGAAGCTAAAGCTGGTACGAGTGGTCTTCTCCGGGAGATGAAAATCCAGTCTCACGGTTGTCTCGTCCTGGACAAAAGCTGTGGTGGGCAATGAAAATGATAGAACGAAGAGCTCTCACGTCACGCGTGTTTGCCAGAGATGCACATCACAGGCGTTTTGTCACGTAAACCGTCACTAAGGTATTTGAAAAGCTGGCTGGCACAGTGCAGGAAGTGTGGGCTTTTGATGATCAGACAGACCGAGGTGAGTGTCTTGGGAAAGTTACTTAGCTCTCTTTGAGCTTTGGTTTTCCTGATCTGTCCAATGGAGATAGCAATAGGTTGTTACAATAATGACAGAGTCGATGCTTAGAAATATTTGTTCATCGTGAAATAATTGTCAGATATAAGTTGCTTGGCACACGCAGGTGCTCAAAAAATGGCAGTTCAGCCTAACCAGCATGGCTCAGTGGTTGACCATCGACCTATGAACCAGGAGGCCACAGTTCCATTCCCTGTCAGGGCACATACCCGGTTGCGGGCTCAATCCCCATTGGGGGGCACGCAGGAGGCAGCCGATCAGTGATTCTCTCTCATCATTGATGTTTCTGTCTCTCTCTCCCTCTCCCTGCCTCTTTGAAATCAACAAAAAAAAATTTTATTTTTAAAATGGCAGTTCATTCATGGAGTACCTACGATGTCTTAGATAACCGCCCTATGTAAGGGGAATACACAATTGAACTAAATAAAGCCCCTCAGAGAGCTTAACTTGTGTGTGTGTGTGTGTGTGTGTGTGTGTAAGATGTTGGACAAAAAATCCCCACACAAACTAGATAGTGTATCAGCCGATGATGCATTGTAATGGAGAGAAATAAAGTAAGGTAAAAGGAGTTGGGAGTGCTGCCAGAGGATTGTTATTTCTATGCAGCTTGGTCAGGGAAGGCTTTGCTGATAAGTGACATTTGACTAGACCCCTGGGGAAATGAGGGAGTGAGTCAGGCAGCTGCCTGAGAAAGAGCATCGTGGGCATTTTGATTCTTTGTGGTATGTTTGTGCTTTCCCGCCCCACAGTGAAAGAAAGGGTCACCTTTATTGAATAGTCCTGCAGATATTGTCCTCGCTAGTTATTATTCATTTTCCTTTGAGAGCAATAATAGTTTCTATGCTTATGGAAAGGTGTTGGAATCAATTGGAAATGCACAGACCTTGGGTGTGCCATGGAATGCATATATATCATATCATATGATGAGTTTATTTGAGCTTCGAGGCTTAATAGGAGGATGCGTTCGCTGCTCTGCCCCTTTGAGACTTTGTTCCTCCAAATAGCCTGGTTTTGGGATTCGAGAGCGCCACCCGCAGGATAGATCCTGCATCCCTGTGCAGTAGGGCTACTGCAGAGCGTTTCCTGGATGGAGATAGGGCTGGATGCTTGAGAACTCGGTCAAAGTTTCTGTGACATAGGATGTTGTGAGACTGTGTCATGGCCAGGGCTGCGGGCTGGCCTAGGCCACCTCAGAAGGTAACATTTACCTTTGTGAATCTACCCCATCCAAGATCGGGCTTTTAGTCTTGCTGCCTCAGGAACCTGATCTGTGGGTCACATGACAGTGACCTTGCTCACCTCCATGCCATTCTATTGATTTGCAATGGCAGAGGCACTGTGTGGCGTGGCTGGTGTGTCTCCTTCCCGCAGACTTCCCTTCCTGAGAACTACGTCACAAGAAGGTTTCCTTGGTGAACATGTAATCAGAGCAAAGAGCTCAGATGCCCACTCTAAGGACTGATCACACACACGTGATGGGTGATCTTGCTATTGGGACGACAGAACAAACTACCCCAAAAGTTAGTGGCTTAAGACAGCAACCATTTAATATTTCCTCACATGTCTATGGGTTGGCTGGGCCGATGATCTGGGTTGTGCTTGGTTGATCTCATCTGGCTATGCTCATGTGCTTTTGGCCTGCTGATGGTATGGCTACAAACTGGCTGCTTTAGGATAGCCTCTGCTGGGATGACTTGACTCCGCTCCATGTGGTCTCTCATCTTCTAACAGGTGAGCCCATCATGCTCATATGTAAGTCTGAGTCCAAGAAAGAGCGGACACTTGCATGGCATTTGAGGCCCACGCTTTTAGCAGACGTACTGTCACCTCATCCTTGTCTGTTGACAAAAGTCAGTCACAAGGCCAGCCCAGAGTGAAGGAATAGGAAGTAGACTCCACTTCTTGATGGGAGGAGCAACATCATCACATTACAAAGAACGTGGATCCAGCCCTGGCTGGTTTGGCTCAGTGGATAGAGCGTCAGCCTGCGGACTGAAGGGTCCCAGGTTCGATTCCAGTCAAGGGCATGTGCCTGGGTTGTGGGCTTGATCCCCATTAGGGGACGTGCAGGAGGCAACCAATCAATGATTCTCTCTCATCATTGATGTTTCTATCTCTCTTTCCCTCTCCCTTCCTCTCTGAAATCAATAAAGATATATTTTTAAAAAAAACACACCAAAAAACAAAAAAAACAAAAACAAAGAACGTGGATCCAAGAAGGGGAAGACGTGAGGATATTTTTGCAATCTCTTTACCATAGGGACTTTAATATTTAAAGTCCCCTTGGATAAGGCTCCTTTTTTTCCTGGGCTCTGTTTGAATGGACAATGCCTGCAACTTGGGTTTTTTTTTCCCTGTGTTTTCATGGTTGACCTACTTTAGACATATATATATTTCTAAATATATATTTCTAAATATATAGGCAGGGAATCCAGCGGTAAAAATAACATGATCCATCCTCATGAAGCATTCATTTTAGTTGGGGGAGACAAATAATATGCAAGTAAATGTGTAATGTCAGGTGATGAAAGAACTTCAAGGAGGGAAAGGAAGATGGGGAGTGCCTGGTTGAATTGGGGTAGGGAACTAGGGTAGAGTTGGGGGTGGGCATTTTATATAATGCACTAGAGGCCCAGTGCATGGATTCATGCACTGGTGGAGTCCCTCGGCCTGGCCTGCAGGGATCGGGCCAATGCTGGCTCTCCAACACCCCCCAAGGGGTCCTGGATTGCGAGAGGGTGCAGGCCAGGCTGAGGGATCCCACTGGTGCACAACTGGGGTCGGGGAGGGACCATAGGAGGGCTCCAGAGCGTGTCTGGCCCGTCTCGCCCAGTCTCGGCCATACCCTAACAGCAAGCTAACCTACTGGTTGGAACGTATGCCCTCTGGTGGTCAGTGCACGTCATAGTGACTGGTCAAACGGTCGGACACTTAGTGTATTAGGCTTTTATTATATAGGATATCTGGGGGAAAGACCCTTCCAGGCAGAAGAAATAAGTGCAAAGGCCCTGAGGCAATAGAATACTGGCATGTTCTGAGAACAGCAAGGAGACTAATGTAGAATTAACCGAGAGAGCGGGAGCATGGTAGTAGAAGATGAGATCAGACAATTAGCAGGGAACTAGGTAATACAGGGTTGGGTAGGGTCTTGCATAGATTTTGGCTTCTACTCTGAGATAGGAAGCCATTGGAGAATTTTTTAAAATATATTTTTATTGATTTCAAAGAGGAATTGAGGGGGAGAGAGAGAGAGAGAAACATCAATGATGAGAGAGAATCATTGATTGGCTGCATCCTGCACGCCCCACATTGGGAATTGAGCCCGCAACCCGGGCATATGCCCTGACCAGGAATCGAATCATTTCTGAGCCACACTAGCCAGGCCCATTGGAGAATTTTGAGCACAGGTTGTCATTACCTGATTTATGTTTTATAGTGATCACTTACTGAGTTTTAGACCTTAGAATAGAATAGACACTAGGGGGTCAAGAGTGAATGCAGGGAGTTTAATTATGAGACCTCTGCAATGTTCCAGGTGAGAGGTGATGGCAGTTTGGACCAGGGTGAATAGTTGCTGATGGTGAGAGAAGGCCAAATTCTGGATATATTACATGATGACAGAGGAGATAAGACTTGCTGGTAGGTTACTTTATGAGAGAAAGAAAGAAGTCAAAGATGACTCTACATATTTTGACCTGAGCAACTGGAAGGAGTAGCCCTTTACTGAGAGGGAGAAGGAACAGTTATGGGGTTCAATAGGCCATCCAATGGGAGATGTTAAGTAGATAGTTGTATATGTGAGTCCAGAGTTGAAGCAAGGACAGATACCAGTATATATTTGAGTGTCATTCCCACACATTCCCATATTACTTATTTGTTGTTTTAATGAGCCAAGTCAATACCATGTCACCAGTGCCCAGAATATTGCCTGGCACATAGTATGTGCTCAGTGAATTTTTATTGAATGAATGAATGGAACCATTTAATCACCAGAGGTGACTGCAAATCTTTGCTTCCGTAGATCTTGAAGTGTAACTCCCTGAAGTTATTCCCTTTCTTTCCAAGGTCTCCTGGGAGCCTCACTGTGGATCTCTTGGTCTAAAAACAGACTTTAAATGTGAAGGCTCCAATTGCTTATATCTTACAGAAAGCAATGTGTGATGACAAGTAAGAAAGAGAAATGAGTGGAAACCAAAAAATAGCTCCTACTTTCGAAAAAGGAGACAAAATCCTCTGGAGAGAGGTGGCTGAAATTTAGGGGTGTGATGTTCTTGGTTTATTATTGTACTGCTCTTAATTTAAAAGTAAGCAGGATCAGGGGAAAATCTTGAAGAAGGGAGACATTTATTTAAATCAATTTTATGCCAAGGGGAAAAAAATCGCATATCTATAGCATCTTGAATAATGTGTTTCTGTTTATAAAAGGAGAGAAGTAGGCAAATATAACCTTATACGAAAAGGGGAGGGCTGGAATGACTTCAACCTCAGACTGGAGGTGCTGTCCATTTCCTCCCCATAGTGTGGCCGAATATGGTGAGTGTGAGTGTGTGAGTTTTGTTTGCAATGATATTGTGAGGGTGGGTGGGGGGTTGCCTCTGTGTGGGGGCAATCAAGGAAAAACATGATTGAAGCCCAGAAAGAAGTATGAGAAAGATAGCAAACTGGCCTCCATTTTTAAAAAATATATTTTATTGATTTTTTTACAGAGAGGAAGGGAGAAGGATAGAGAGTTAGAAACATCAATGAGAGAGAAACATCGACCAGCTGCCTCCTGCACACCCCCCACTGGGGATGTGCCCGCAACCAAGGTACATGCCCTTGACAGGAATCGAACCTGTGACCCTTCAGTCTGCAGGCCGACGCTCTATCCACTGAGCCAAACTGGTTTCGGCTGGCCTCCATTTTTAGGTGTGGGTACTAAGCCTGACCATGTAGGGGGCAGAGGATGAAGTCGTGGGTGTGCTATCAGGCAGAACTGGGTTTGAGCTCAAGCTTCATTACTTTATGGATGTATAAACACAAGCAATTTATTTAATACCTGTGAGCCTTGGTCTCCTCACTTCTAAGATGATGGTGGTGATGACGATGAAGCTGATGATGGTGGTGGCAGTGATACCACTCAAGTATTCTTCAGTTTCCTTCTTGCTTCTTGACTTGGAAATATGCCCTTTCTTTTGCTTCCAGCTATGCGTAGATGCAAGAGAAGTTAATTTTGCCAGACCTCTGGGGCCTTCTTGAATCACAGATGTCTGGGTCTGGAGGTTGGCTGTTTAAGCCGGGAGCTGCTTCTTGGGTCAACCCCAGATGATACATATGTTGGCAGGAGCTCTGGGTTCTTATAACTCACCTAAGCAGGGATAGTGTGTTTTCAAAGTTTTTCTTTCTTTTTTTTAATATGTTTTTATTGCCCTAACCGGTTTGGCTCAGTGGATAGAGCGTCGGCCTGCAGACTCAAGGATCCCAGGTTCGATTCCGGTTAAGGGCATGTACCTTGCTTGCGGGCACATCCCCAGTAGGGGGTGTGCAGGAGGCAGCTGATCGATGTTTCTCTCTCATCGATGTTTCTAACTCTCTTTCCTTCTCCCTTCCTCTCTGTAAAAATCAATAAAAATATATTTAAAAATATATTTTTATTGATTTTTAGAGAGAGAGGGAGGGAGAGGGATAAGGAGATAGAACTATGGATGAGAGAGAAACCTCATGAATCAGCTGCCTCCTGCACATCCCCTACTGGGGATCAAGCCCGCAACCCAGGCATGTGCCCTGATTGGGAATTGAACTGGTAACTTGGTTGGTTCCTGGGTCGATGCTCAACCACTGAGCAACACTGGCCAGGCTCAAGGTCTTTCCATGACAGAAACCTGCAGACGAAAGATGCAAAGGAGAAGGAACAGAACCTGCCCTTGGATAAATGTGCCGTCCATCATCCCTGAGTGTGCAGGTTTTACTTTCATGTATCTTTCCTGGGCAGGTTCCCTTTCAGATCCAGAACAAGGTCAAGGCAATGGAAGCACTTACCTGAAATGTAGGGGGTCTTAGTGTTTCAGAGCTGAAGGGACCTTACAAAGCAGGACTCTAAACTCCCTTACTCAGCAAAGGAGGGAGCTGAGTCTTGAGAAGGAAGTTAATGAGAGAGAGGATCAGAGCAGAGCCCCATATCAGGTCATCTGAGGGTAGAGGTCAAGAGAGAACAGGAAAACAGCCTGGGTTCTCTTTCCTATTATGCTTAGCAATCCTCAGCTAATTTTTTTAAAAAAATATATATTTTATTGATTTTTTACGGAGAGGAAGGGAGAGGGATAGAGAGCTAGAAACATCGATGAGAGAGAAACATCGATCAGCCACCTCCTGCACACCCCCCACAGGGGATGTGCCCGCAACCAAGGTACCTGCCCTTGACCGGAATCGAACCTGGGACCCTTCAGTCCGCAGGCCGACGCTCTATCCACTGAGCCAAACCAGTTTCTGCCACAGCTAATTTTTACAGGCACATGAAATCCCTCTTAGGCCCCTCAACAGCTTCCTCTGAAAAACCCTGTAGGATTTCCCCTGCTGGCTCCCAAAACCCAGGCCCAGTGAAGGCTGCTCTTATTTAGCCTGCGGCCGCTGCTCTCCTGGCATGGACAGAATCTGACCGTGGCCTCCCTCCCGCTCCTGGGGGCAGCAGATGGCACTGAGGAATGGAGCCCAGCTGTCATGCAGTAGGCTCTTGGGGAGAGGAAATGGCCTTGTGGGATAGCCTGCCCTGGACGGAGCGCTGGGCCCAGGGATGGGGCCCGAGAGGTCACGGCAATGTCAGGAACTCCTGACCTTGGCCCTGAAGAGTGCAAGAGACTCAGTTCCACCCCTCCCCCAATGGCAATAAGTGATGAACGCATCCTGCCCATGGTCAGTGAAAGGGCCACGTATTAAATGCAAACTCTTAAAGCAATGTAAAAGCAGGAGCTTAAAAATTAAAGTAATAGAAGATAAACTCAAGAGGTACAATGAGCCTGGGCTGGTTTGGTTCAGTGGATAGAGTGTCGGCCGGCAGACTGAAGGGTCCCGGGTTCGATTCCGGTCAAGGGCACGTACCTCAGTTGCAGGCTCAGTTATGTGTGGGAGGCCAACAACCGATGTGTCTCTCACATCAATGTTTCTCTCTCTCTCCCCTTCCCTTCTACTCTGTCTAAAGATCAATGGAAAGAAACATCCTCGGGCGAGGATTAACAATAACCAAAAAAGAGGAACGATGAAGCGGTGCATTAGAAAGGGTCAGAAGCAATGTGGAAGTGGTGGGATGCTGAGCCATGTTCTCCTCTCACTCCCCACGATGGGTGATTTTTTTTTCTTCTTCTCTGGGTGGTGCCAGCCAGTCTCCGGCAGAGAAGCTGTGCGGGGCTCCAGTCCTCACATCACAGGATTGGTGGCCTCCTGTTTTCCCAGTGGCCTCAGTTTCCTCATCTGTGAAATGGCCATAATCAGATCTACTTCCTGGGCTTATGGAGGGGCATTTATCAAAGAGAGAACGGTTGTCTAGTGCTTGGCAGCATACATGGCACTCCATAGGTGTGGACTGAAGCTCCCTGAGGGCTGGGAACTTGTCTATCACTGTAGCTCTGGTGTCTAACACAGTCCCCGGCACACAGTAGGTGCTCCGTGGTTAGTTATTTATTGAACTTGGAGCACATTAAAGAAACCTGCATATTTCAAAGGAGAAATGCTGTAACCCTGGATTGGCGAGGGAGAAAGGTGGAGGAATGTGGAGACCTTGGGATGCTGGAGGGTTCATTGATCCGCTCACCAAAAGGGGTTACGGAGCAAGAATTTGCCAAAGCAGGCGGGGGTGCTTCACGTTTCTAATGTGCTTGGGATTGCTCTATATTTGGATGATGACTCTCGTCTGAGGGTTAATCCTCTTTGTCCCAGCCATCAGCGAGGGGATTAAATGCTTTAAACTCCAGGCCTCACGGGCCCTGACAATGTGAGCTCTGCGTTGCCAAGGCCCAGGGCTTCCAGGAATCAATTTCTATTGATCCAACACACAGGGCTCCTTTGTTGTTATTTAATCCCAGCCCCTTAATACTGTGGAGGGGAGGTCATTTATTTCCTGTGGCAGATTTGTGATCAGAACCCCTGTTTCCGCCTTGGAGTTCTCCCCTCTGCTCTGTGCTCGTCTCCAGGGAAGGGTTCGAGGAAAGGGGTTTGACTCAGTGGGAGCACTCCAGGACTGACGTTCATGCCACGTGTCTTCTGGGGAGTCCCAGTCTATCTGTCTGAAAAAGTCCAGCCTGCTCCTTGGCTGACAGATGGGCTAATTAGGAACACCCCCAAAGGGGCTGAGGCCCCCAACTGTTTCCTGGATTTGTGTGCTCAGCGTAAGAACGGGAGAAATGTGCCTGGCCCATTCCTGAGGTCACCCCAACTATGAGTCCCATCTGGAGTGAGGGAAGGGCAGTTGCTCAAAGGAAAACGGAGGACTTCTTAGCAAACGAAAGGGTCATGGTTGCTGGGTGGGCAAAGCCCACAGAGTCCACCCCACACGGAGCTGGCTCCCCTTACTGAAATGATATTACAAAGTGTTAGCTTATATATATATATATATGTGTGTGTGTGTGTGTGTGTGTGTGTATACATATATATGTATATATATATATACACACACACATATATATACACACACGCACATATATATATAATTGATTTTTTACAGAGAGTAAGGGAGAGGGATAGAGAGTTATAAACATCGATGAGAGAGAAACATCGATCAGCTGCCTCCTGCACACTCCCTACTGCATATGTGCCCGCAAGCAAGGTATATGCCCTTGACCAGAATCGAACCTGGGACCCTTGAGTCCACAGGCCGATGCTCTATCCACTGAGCCAAACCGGTTAGGGCACAAAGTGTTAGCTTTGTTGGTGTCAAAGACTTTGAAAGGTCTGGCTGTATCTCCATCTTTCGTTCCTTTTATTTCTAAGGGGTTCCAGTTTTCATAACCCCGTCCTTGCTTGCCCTGACCTTGCCGTTTTAAGAATTAATATATGCGAAGTTCAAAGATTGAGTCCCTGCCCCTCCTTAAATCCCTTTTACATCTATTTACTCAGCAGATATTTCCTTTCTTAAAATATATTTGTATTGATTTCGGAGAGGGAAGGAGAGGGAGAGATAGAAACATCCATGATGAGAGAGAATCATCGATCAGCTGCCTCCTGCTTGCGCCCTAGATGGAGCCTGCAACCTGGGCATGTGCCCTGACCGGGAATCAAACCAGTGACCTCCTGGTTCATGGGTCTACGTTCAACCCCTGAGCCACACAGGCTGGGCTCAGCAGATTATTTCTTGACCGCCCACTGTGGGAGGCATTGGAGTGCGTGGTAACTAAAGAAGACATGACGCTTGCCTCATAATTGCTGGCTTGTGTCTCACTTGGAGACCTGTCAGCCCCATTGCTGCCCATCAGGGGTACGAACTTCGGTTAAAGAGAAATCAACTTGGTCAGTCGTTGCATCGCACTGACGAGTTATTCTGCCAAAGAACATCACTTTGCATTCTCCCTGTGCATAGAACATCTTGGAAGTGGAAGAGAGAGAGAGAGAAAAAAAAAATCCATCTTGGGACTAAACTGCTTGCTGCTCTGCTCTCTGGAGCGCGTG